>NC_072429.2:27851666-28160000 GCF_028878055.3 Symphalangus syndactylus
TGCAGGAACATGAGCGTTGAGGTAAGGAGTAGAGGGAGAGCCTGCTGTAGAGCTAGCAAAGGCCTGTGTCTAGGAGGCTTGGACTTCTTCCTTTGGGCTACAGGGATCCACTGGAGGGTTTTACGAGCGGGGTGACGTGTTACATGTGCTTCATTCATTAACTACTACTGTGTTAGTTTGGAGAATAAATTTGCATGGCGTAAGAAGCACCAGTGAAAATCAGGAATGGGTTCAACAAGACCCAGAAAGAAGTAATGGGAAGAAAAGAGCTACAGGGAGTCTGTTGGATTTGGCAGAATGGGCATCATTGGTGAATTTAAAGCAGCTTAATTTATGCATTGAGGGTAGTATCTGGATTTTGGGGAATTGAGGAGTAGATGGAGGATAAGCAACTCTACGTATGTGGATTAGCAATTTTTAGATAATTGGAAACTGCAAAATATTTAATACTTAGCTATGTAGAATGTGAAGTATTTATTCAGAATGGGGCTGAATGTCCAGCACTGCTCACAGACCCAGTTCAAGGGTCTTCCGCCTGGACTCTGCTCTTTAGAGGGTCCCAGTTTGGCTCTCCTCAGGGAGTGAGAGACCCTTGGGGCCACCTGGAAACTGCCCACTCTTGTAAGATGTTGCTCAGAGTTCTTGGGACCCAGGAATTCACTGCTCCAAAGGCCCTGAGTTCACATTCAAGGCTTGGTTCTGCAGGGTGTACTCATGTGTGCACCCTGAGTCTTGAGGAGTAGACCAAGGGCTTTTGTGAAGGATGAGGAGGGAGATTGGATGTGAGCACTGCTGTGTTCATACGTGTACTATGTTCTGATCCTTGAGATTTGGATCAGAGCCAGAGGTGGAAAGAGAAGAGGATGGGTTGTAGTTGGGGCTGGCCTCCCTATGCCACCGACTACTTGAGAGGAACATTGAAGAACCTGAAAATTCTACAATCGAAGTTGGCCTTCCAGGTTGTTATAAAGAAGTATTTGTCAAGATAGGAGGTATAATGTATTTCATTTAAAAGTTTGCTAGCTTGTTTTATAGCTTTTAAATATTTAGACAGGTAAGATGTGAGCCTTCTTTTATTAGGAATGGGCTTGAGTATCATAATTCTTTGCATTTGTTGTCTTTAAACTAGAAACTCAGTAATAATTGGTAGAAGTGTCCAGTTCCTGTAAGGCTGCTTAAGTGGATTTTTACTAACTATAAAGTGTTTTCAAGAAATTGTGTTAAGATTCGCCTCACTTTCCATTGATACTGCATGTCTTTGGCCTCCCCACAACCTTAAAAATGTACACCCAGAACTGAATTAAGTAATTTAGAGTAAGCTCACATTTTAAAGTGACTTTTAGAAACCAAATTTGAAGAAAGTGAAACAATACCCTTCTCCCCTTACTTCTGGGTAAAAGACAGAAATCACAACTGTCCAAATCTAGACAACAATCTTTATGATTAACTTATAAAGTGAGAGTTAGTTAAAAATTTCATAAAAATTAGAGAAAATTGTAGCAAAGCCATCACTAATTTACCCAGGAAGTATATTAAGAAATTACATGCTTTCAAGTTATTTATAAAGTCCCAGATATGTTTGTTGATCTGATTAAAACAACACTTAGTACTTCCAGAAAAATTCCTTTCTAGATAAAAAGATTCGATAAATCAGCATGATCATCAGATTTCTCTAATAAAAGAAAGGGTGTTGGAAAGAGTGAATTCCAGATAAGTCCTGTGTAATGCTCCTGAAAGCCATGAGGTCACCAGTAAATTAAAGTTGGATTTGGGACCCAGAATCTGTTATAGCTGTTTGTATTCTCCAAGGCTGGAGGCCAGACAGCTAGAAACAGGGCTGAGATCCTCAGAGAGTCTAAATCCTCTTCATGCAGCACTTGACACCGTTATTGCACCTCTGGAATCTAGTAGGTTTCACTAATACATTTTGGGGGGCTCTGCATGTCATGTGATAAAATTGCATTGCAAGTCTGTGACCGAAACTGAGATCATCTTTCTTAGCTCATCGTTTCAGGCAAGGGCCACCCTACCCATAGGTGGAGTAGCACAGAGTACACTGTGATATGAAGAAAGAAGGAACTGAGATTTTTATCGTGCAGTGATCCTGTGCCAGGCAGGGTGCTGGGTTCTTTCTTAAATCATCCAGTTAATCCTTACAATGACCCTGTAAGAAGGTCGGAGAGGGTAAGGCATATATTCAAGCTCACAGTGCTTAACAAATGGCAGATCCTGGAGTCGTTCTGCTCTCCACAGGATGCCCTGTTCGGGGCTTTTTCCTCAACTCCACACTGAGGGGTGTCAAGAGCCTCTCTTGCACTGGAAGATTATTTAGCTTTTTAGACTCAGGACTCAGAAGGGCCTTGGAGATTATATAGTCACAGAATCCTGACACCTGTGCATTTGCTGCTGAATTCACAGCAGTTCTAAGCCAAGCATATGAGCGTCCCCCTAGCATTGATCTGCTACTGTGCCTAAAAGTTTCCCCTGCAGTGACTATTCCACATGAAACCAATGTCTCTTGTTAAATAAAATATGACTGTATCATGAAGACACCACCAATACTTAGGTTCAGATGATTTTATGCCACTAGTAAGAATCCAAGGACAATGTATTATTGGGGAGAAGTAGAAAAAGGAAAATCTGGCGTAGCACCTGGCATGCTCTTTCTCCAATTTTCTACCACTTACTTCCATTCCCCAAATTCTCCCATCAAGGAGGAAATGAACTCTGAGACAGAAGATGAGTTTTCCTCAAAGCTTGACCAGGATATAAGTGGATGCCTTATTGGGCAAAGCAGAGGGTAACCAATTAGAAGGCCCTGGCTTCTCTTGATTGATAGCTGAGAACCCATCAGAGGGATCAGTGCTTTCTCTGTGTATTGCTGGAGTCTGAAAGTGTGACTCTCATGTCATTGATTCATTTCTGAAGTGTTAAATTCAGAATAAATTTTTGATAATCAAAATGAACTTGGAGAACCTTGTTGTTTAGCATTGTCTAGAGTGAAGAATTCTTGCCTAATGCAAAAAGTCATCCATGAATTTTCTGCCATATTAGTTTGAGCAAAACTGTGTTTTTTGCCCTACTGGGTCTCTTAATGTAATGGCATGTTTGGGATTTTGAGGTTGAAATGAATTTCTGATAAAATAACGATTCCAATGATAAAATGTAAAATGGTAATGCAAGATCAGTCACTCTCGTTATGAGGCCTCCGGCTAATATGATTATAAGTGTTAAAGCCAGGCAAAATCTTAGGCGTAGAGTTCCAAGAAATATTATACTTTACTCAAAAGGCATGCAAGGGATGTTCCAGAGTTGTCATTAGTAGATTATGATGTCAGGTGACAGCTCCGCAGGTTGTGTCATTCTTGCTTATGTTGTGTTTTCACAGCTCCCTTTAACAAGACACATTTAGACTTAGTGGATTTTGTAAGTTGAAAGTCCCCTTGACCCTAAGATGAAGAGTTAAAAGAGGCTGAGGTTGGCTTGCTTGCTGGGTTTGGGCAAAGCCACTCTACACAATACCCGAATAATATCTGGAATCAGATCGCTCATTGTACTTATAGAAAATTAGAGTGTTCTTTGGTCTATTCATATTGTTGGAGTTTCCCATTTGTCTTTCCTTGGTGGGGAAGTTAAAGAGGAATCTCACAGTTATTTAAGTTGGTGAGATAGAGATGTAGCTCATGTTGTTCTCCTTCTGAGACATACCCACCTGCAGGAAGGGGAATGATTAACCCGCCACATGAGGGGGTTTGGCTGAGCATAGAATGAGATAGGAGAACCCAAGTAACTCACCCATTTTTCCCTCCTGCTGTGTTGATAACTGGGGTCATTTATCCACAATGCTTAAAGTGACGGAGACAACCATAGGCATTTGCAAATTCCTTGTCTGCTTGCCTATTTGCCTAGGACAGACTTACATTTTGACTTGCCCTTTCCTCCCCAGTTGGACGGAATTTGAGATGTTCCATCTAGTCTGTTTAATCCTTTAGGTCTGACCATGATCTGAGATGAAGTTTGTTCCTTGGTTTTGCTTTTGCTGGTTTGCGATCTTGGTTCTTGACTTAGACTTGGAAGGCTGGACATAGCCAGAGAGAGTGGCAGTGGTAATCTTTACACGTGCTTTCTTCTTATTTCATTTTACATTCAGAGCAATCCCTTGAACTCATAGGATGAGTATTGTTAGTTCCATTTTACAGACAAGAAAAGAAGGCTCAGAGTAGTGAAAGGACTTGCCCTTTGAGTAGTTGATGTCTGCGTCCAAATATTTATTCCACTATTTTCTCTACTAATCATGGTATTTCTCATCACCATTGCTATGCCTGTGACTGGAATTTTTATCTCTGTTTTCAGAGGGAAAACATTAGGATTTTAAGAAACTTTTCCTCCTTGATAATCCATCAATTCAGTAGTTGTGCCAGATAACAACCAGAGACCTCCTTGTAGGTCACACTCAATCCCTAACAAGTCTAAAAGAAACAGGGCCAGGTGTGGTGGCTCATGCCTGTAATCCTAGCACTTTGGGAGGCCGAGGTGGGTGGATTGCCTGAGCTCAGGAATTTGAGACCAGCCTGGACAACACAGTGAAACCCCATCTCTACTAAAATACAAAAAAATTAGCCGGGTGTGACAGTGTGCACCTGTAATTCCAGCTACTTGGGAGGCTAAGGCAGGAGAATCGCTTGAGTCCAGGTGGCAGAGGTTGCAGTGAGCCGAGGTTGCTCCATTGCACTCTAGCCTGGGCAACAGAGCAAGACTCTGTCTCAAAAAAAAAAAAAGAAAGAAACAGCAGGGCTCTTAATATACCCCTTAGTGGAGATAAATCCTATAAAATTACACTTCAGCAGCAAAATAGACAAGCACAGTAATTTTGGTGTGAAATGTGCAAAGTCTTATTTACAGAACATCTCATGATGCTGTTCCCAGATGTCTTTTTAAAGAAATTTTTAGTTACATGCAAAGGAACTGAAAACCAGGAATATAATTGGTAAGAAACGTAAATCTGTCCAAAAAAAACAATTGCAACAACTTGATGAGATATATATTTTCTCAGCATCAGCATAAAAGAAAGAACATTCTGATCCAGAAATGGTATGTAAGTAAATAAACTTTAATTGGTTTGACAATGCCCCTTTTCCTGGCAGTGCCAAGAATCCTAGCATTATAATTACACAGTTCTGGGCAGACATGTGGTTTCCATTAAGAAAGACTTGTGATTGACTGAGTTCATGAGGCATGTCAGAAAAAACACATCAATGTCTTTATAAGAAGGGAAGAGAAATGGATCTAAATGTATTTATAACTTCACAAGATACACATTCATAGTTTCAAAAGGGCATACATTTCTTTAATTCTGATGAAAAAAAATTATTAGGGAAAGTCATTGAGAGCATTTTGGCCTCCACTGCTACATGAGCACAGTACAGTGACTTGCATTTAAGTAAAAGGAATACTTTTTTTTTTTTTTTCCCTTACAAGGATTTATTTAAGGATTCTGGAAGGCAAATGTTGAGGAAAGTCTTAGTTGAATAAGCTGTTGCTTCATGGTTTAAATGTTCCCCAACCTCCTTTTTTCCTTTAAATGGCTTTACCATTAATAAAAAGATTTTTCAGATCCATTCTGTCTTAGCCCCGTGTGGTGAGCCAAGTAGGATTTAGTAGTCTATCTCCCCTCAACCCTACCACCATCTCAACTTTTTAATAGAGGAGGAGACTGAGTCTTGGGAAGTTGGTGAGTTGCTGAAGGTCTTACAGCTAATAAATGCTTTTAATTTAAAATGTGTTGCAAAAACACTGGAGAGGGGTGAAATGGGCAGGCAGGGAGGGGCTTCGTTCAGCTCTTACATTGTGCAAATGCCAACACTCCACAGGTAACACGGATACAACGTAAGAAATGGTTTGGATTTTATATGCAAAAGGATAAAACTAGCTTGGTTGAGAAGGGTGCATTTCCTCCAAGAACATTTTAAACAAAAATCTAATGACTTGCCGTAATCACCTAAAGTGACTAAAATGTTGAATTGTTTATTTTTTGCTTTTGCATAAATACTTTTAAGATGATAAATACTTTTAGGTCTGCCAAATACTGTCATCTTTTGGCAATGTTAACATCTCAGGCTTGATATATTTTCTTGACAGTGAACAATTGTGTGTGTGTGCTTTTTCTTTTCTTGAAAAACATTTTGTCAAGAAGTAGTGGCAAAACATGTGGTAGTGTTTTTAAAGAGACTATCTCTACAAAGGCATCTCTTGCATAAAATATGAGACTTTTTAATTTAAAAAATAAATTTGCTTTATTCAATGGAATGTCTAAAGCTGTTTTATGATTCAGATATTTTTAAGCAACCATCTGGTATGCTAGAATGAATATGAAAAATATTGCAGTCTGAAATTCATGAAACAATGGCCTATGATGTCATCAATAATAAAACTAACAATGAATGATAGCCTCCATTTATCAAGTGTTTCTATGTGCCAGGCATTGTGCTCTGTGGAACATGTTTCTTTAATTCTCTCATTAGTGCCAGGGGTAGGGATTATTAACTCTATTTTACAAACATAGAAATTAAAGTTCAATAATGTATTGCTCAAGATCACACAGATAGTACATAGCAGAGCAGGGATTTATGATTCCCTCCCTTCCCTACGATGTCCGTTACTCTTTCTGCAGTTGCTGGACGTTGAGACATTGAGCAGGTCCTATGACTAAAGCTCAGTGTTGGGATCCATTAGTGTAGTTCTTATATACCAGCTTTTGTCATCAATTGGCCCATTGGTGCTGAGAAAAATGGAAATTGATGGGTTTAATTGAGATTAGCCCAAGTCTTGAGTGAGATTATCTCTGACATAGAAACTAAGAGAGTAAAGAGACTCAACAGATCACATTATAGGAATAGTAGAATTCTGTTATGAGCCTTTGTCTTTATATTTCTTATAAAAAAGTGAAAACACATTTATGCAATTCCCATTAAGAGTTACTGTGGATAGGGACAGACAAGGACAACAAGGCACAGGGAGACTAAGGGACTTGCTTGGTCACACAGCTGGTTTTTACTTGAATTGGGGCTGGAAATAAGACTTTCTGACTTGGAACCCAGTTCTGTATGGAATCACATTAGTTCTCAAAGCCAAGCCTGGTGCTTATTTTCTGGGACTGTATGAGTGACATCACAGTGAAAGCTGGTCTTTGTGTCATTACTCTTTGGTATCAAAACCTTAATTCAAGGCCTGTCTTATTGCAGTTGCCTTCTAACTTGACTTTCTGCTTAAAATAGTCTCCTCCTCTAATCCATTCCTCCACACTGCAGCTAGGGAGACCTTCTTTAAAGTGCCTCTTCTGTTATGCCTTTCTCCAGTGAAGAAGCTTGAGCTGGCTTCACGGAGCCAGGATTGCTGAGTGTTGACCCAAGGCCTTCCTGGTAGGAACCCAGAGGCTGGTTTCCCTGGGATGTCCCCACAGTGTGCTCCATCACCAGCAGAAGAGTGCCATCCTGGTATCAGGGTGGTGTTTCTCGGCATTCTTTATGCTGCCCCACCTGCACTTTGAACCCCTTGGTGCCCCAATCCCATGTCTAGAATCATTTTCACCCTGCCGCAGGAGGTTCATGTTTTGCTTCCTCTTTGAAGCTTCCTGATCCGTCTCTTAATCACCCCCTCCAATGGTTTCTCTGAAGTGTTGTTGTGTTTTGTTTGTATGTCTCATAACACTCATCATTTTCCATCTTGTATTCTAGTTGCCTTTTCCGTGTTTTATTCCCCCTGCTAAGACTGCAAGTTCCTGAAGGGCCGTACCACTTAGAGTTTTGCATAGAAATAATGCACTCCATAGCACTTAGCAGGGCAGGTCAGGCAGTCAACGGATACTGTCTGGTATAAGGGAAGGAGTGAGTTATAGCATGTCAGACATGCTGTTATAATAAATTAATATGTCTTGAATGAATGAACACATGAATGAATGGCTGTGATAGGCACTTGACCTCTTACAGATTTGAGAAAGGGGAGTAAGAGTGAAAGCTTTAAAGTCTGATCCTCTCTCCTCATGGCCACTCTGCTCTTCTGACCATGAGCTGGGTTTGGAGCTGCACACAAACACAGGAAGGCTTTAGTAAGAAAGCCTGTGTCCCCACCAGGTTTCTGTCTGCCTTGATCACAGGGATGCCTGCAATTGGTTTTAAATGGTGGTGGATTACACTGATGGCTGTGACTAAGCACTTGTCTGAGGTTTTCCACGAGCCCCACCATCACTTGTATCCATCATTTGACATGAAGAGGTTTGTGTTTGCTCTCCAGCCTGACAAGAAATTGTCCATCATTTGGCTCAGGAGCAGCAATCTCCCACCCTAGCAGCCTGCATTCAGGTCCGATTGTGCATTTTATTAAAAACCAAGCACAGCTCTCTGACCTGGGGATTGAAGAGGAGGCTTTGCAGAAAGCCCTTCTTCTCCAATTTGTTCTTTTCTGTTTCGTGCTGGAACAAGAGAAGTACAGACTGTAGCTGTCCAGCTGCTGTGATATGGAGGGGTGTCACTCAATTAGGTGTTGGAGGTGGGTAGGAGGATTTGCTCGGTATCAGACAGCCGGGAAGTCAACACACATCTCCTGGTGTGCCCCAGAGGCCTGGAAACGTGCATGACACTGAAGGACACATCAATGATGTCCCTCTGGGGCAGAGAAGAGGGCCTAAGGCCGCAGTGGGCAAGACCAGTGGCTGCCAGAGGGTTTTCTGTTGGAATTATGCAGGAGCTAATTCAACTGGAGATACCAGCTGCTGAATGAGGCAAAGAGGGAAGACCCCTATGAGGGTTTAAAAAATTCTTTTCCTTCCTCTCTGTGTTATTTCACTGGCTACACTTTGCAAAGTCTAAGCCAGAAGGAGAGAAAAGGAGCAAAATATTTGAAGTAGTTATCTCTCCTTTGCATCAGCTAGGGGCAACCTGAACAGGCTATGCACTTCTTGTCATATTTATATTATTATTGATAAGTTCTGGGAGGCAGACTCAGAAGAACAATGGGCCTATTTAAAGCCTCTTGGAATCGCATCAGCTGATACAATAGCAACCCTATCCCCTCAACTTCTCCTTTCAAAGATAGGGTGGTGGGTGTATTAGGCAGAGTCCTTTGGTTTACAAGCAATAGAAACTGACTCTTGACAACTTAAGCAAAGGGAAAGGGATTTATTGGAGAGCTTAGAAGTGAGAGGAGTTGAATAAGGAGGATTTGGGAAGATGAGCGTGTGAGGCAGTTCTGGGGCTGTGGTGTAGTCTCTCAGGATGCTGCCTGGCAGAGGCCTGGACTCCTCCTTTTTCCTCCCCTAGGTACCAATCTTCTCAATAGTCAGTGTCTAGGGAAAGAGTGAGAATGGCCTGACATGGTTATCAGTTTCCCTAAGACCATGAAGAATGGACCAGGGGCAGTTTACGAAAAGAAAAGTACAATTACGAAGAGAAGGAGTGGGCATTGGGCAGGAAAAATGACAGACTTCCACCAGAATGGGCCAGGTCCACTGCAGATGGCTGGCTCATAGTTTCTTCCGTCTTTGTGACCAGAGGTATTCATTCATTCACTCATCCATTCCACCTATTTTAAGCACCTACTATGTTCCAGATAACGTGCTAGATGCTGAAAATACAGTATTTAATAATCCAGTTGTCTGTGTTGTAAATGGTGCTTCAGAAACAGAGGAGCTGGGGAGAGTGGACTGTTTTCTCCACAGTGCTGCTCCAGTGAGCCCCGGGGGAATGCCATTCCCAATGCTAGTAAGTGGGGGATATGCATAGAAGGGGATCTAGGCCTTTGACTACTATCTAGTCTTGGTTGCAATTGCTTCTAGTAATTTTTTCCTGTAAGTATTTATCTACATAATTTGCAGTATATTACTTCCAGTTGATTTATGTTGCTTCAGAAGAGTTCTTATATCTTTTTCCTGGGCAATTAGTTGTGTTATGATCCCTATGAAATGTCTAGACACCCACGGACACATGTAATGCTTCTACTTTTAGTGGTCTTCCCTATCCCCCACTTCCTCCTTGGAGTGTCTAGTAACTACAAGAAAACACAGGGTTATGGATCCTATGTCTGTGTGAATTTGGACATCCGCTGAATCTTTTCCTGCCTTCATTCTCTCATCTGTCATACAAGGTAATCCCTGCCCTGCCTACCTCCTTGTATTGTTGGGAGGATCAAATGAAATAATGGGTATTAAAAGGCTTTGAAAAATTAAGTGTTCTTAAACTCCAAGGGCTTGAGATTCTATGGCTGAAGGCTAGAGGGCGTAACATGAGGAATGATGACTCCATAGTAAAGATAATAGAAAAATAACAATAGTAGTGCAACGTGTCTGGGGTTTATTATACTCCAGGCACTATGCTTGTAATGCCCACCCACTAGTGGCTGTAGGAGATACTGATGGTATCTCCATTTTACAGATGAAGAAACTGAGGCTCAGAAAAGTAAAATAGTTTGCCCAGGGGCATATGGTTTGGTATATGCATAAGCCTGGATTTTAATGAAAACCTGTCTACTTTATCTCTCCAACTAGATGAATGAATGCTGTTCCTGTCTAACTCCCTCATATTTCTCAGATCTCTTAGCACTAGGGTTGGAAGCTCCACAGTAGATGTAGGGTTAAAAATGTGGAAGCTGAAATTAGACAACCTCAACTTCACATTTGGCTCTGACACCTCCTAGCTGTGTGATTGAAGTTGAGTTATTCAGTCTCTCTGAGCCTCAGATTCCTTATGTGAAATGGTGGCAGTAGTAGTTCCTTATTCAGAGGTGTGTTTAGCAGAAGTGCACATGCAAAGTTATAGAAATAGTAATAATAATTACTATTATTTGGTTGAATGAGTGATTACATTTCTAAACGGGGGTCCAGGCAAAGATTATATAAATCTGGCAAGCCCAGTGAAATGAGAGAGATTAAATTCTTAGGAATTTTCTCTCCCCTTCCCCCAACCTCACACCAGAGAAAAGTCCACAAATGGATAGCTTCCTAACTTAATTTGGTCTCAGATGCATTTGGCTTGGTCTGCAGAATATTTTTTAAGAATTTGAATTTGATGCCAACATCACGAAATCAGGCTTCACATTCAAATCCATATATCTGGCTGCTTTTATAAAATTGGAGAATGTATAATTATGGGCTCACACGCCTGCCCGGCAACCCCCAGCTGTTGCTGAGTATAGCTGCTCTCTTTACCTGGGGATGTAGCACTTCTGTGTGTTCCTGTAGGCATTTGAGTTTGAGGCCCCTGCCTGAGAACCACCAGAGTCAGCCTAGAAAACCTAGGGGAGGAAATAGAAGCGACTCTTTTTAATCTTAAAAAAAGTCTAGTCCTGAAATTGTACCTGTTCCCAATTTCGTCCAGGACTTGTCATCAGCATTTACTTCCACCTATTATGCTAAGAAGTAGAGAGCAGCACCCATTGTTGCAGACCAAGGAAGGGGGAGATAAAAGGGAAAACTAGAGAGAGAAGGACGGGAATACTGGTGTTTCTTAATTAAGCTGGGAAGGAGACAGGGGCTGGGAGCGGAATGGCTCGCGGCTCAGCATTTATCACGCAACTCCCCCCTCCACCTGGTGCCTGTGCTGGACAGGAGAGCCAAGCTGCTTGGAATGGCTTTGCTGATGTGCCATTGCTGGGGTAAGTGGTTATTGATGAAGGGGCTTAAGTGGTATGTGCCCCAGAGCTCACTCCCAGCCTTTGCAGTGTACCCCATCTCCAGGAGCTTTGTTGCACAGTGCTGACCTCCATGGGTCCTCTTGGCACCCAAGTCAAGGAATCATACCTTCTTCTTCCTGTCCTGCCCTTCTCACACACACTGAGCTAGGAGTTAGGAAGCTGGACTGTCTGTCCAGGCTTTCTGACTTTAGACTCTGATGCCTCTGCTTTAATGGCTTTATTACTGATCTGAGAAGTAGGCAAGTAGCACATTAATGGCTTTTGTGGATAATAGTGGTTTGGGAGATGTCACATCAGCAAAATTCCAAAAGGATATATGGATCCAGAACTTTGAAAGAAAGGGAGGGGAAGGTTAAAAACAAACAAAAAAGTAAATGCAGGGAGAAAAGAGATCTTTGCATTTTAAAATTATTTTGAGTGCAATATTAAGTCTCAGAAGATTTTAGAGATCCTTTCTCCCAATGGTTCTCTGCCCTGGACTTATATTAGAATTTCCTGGGCATCTTTAAGGCAAATACTGATGTCTAGCGTTTGCCTCCAGAGACCCTGAAATAATCGGTATGGGGTAGAGCCTAACACTGGCATTTTCTAAAAGTTCCTCAGGTGATCGTAGTGTGCAGTCAGGTTGAAAACACTGATCTAACTTTTTCACCTTATGGTCAAGATAGGTGATGTTCAGTGGCTTTCACACAGTCCCAAAGCTGGTTAGGCAGAACTACCACCAGAAATCCAGGTTGCCAGTTTTCAGCCCAGGTGTTTATTTTAAACCGGATTTCTTTGCAAACGCTATTCTTGTATCATTTTCATGACTATTGCCATATCTTTATATCATCTGTACTGTTTTAAAAAACAAATGTATTTACATCAATTTACTCTTTAAACTTGAATTTATTTGAAAAGAAACTATAGTGCCGCAGTAAGTAGCAGTTCAGTCTCACCTGCCTTAGATGGAAGGTAACCACAAGATAAATTCAGTGAAAAGAAAGCAGCATTAGGCCGGGTTTCGTAGCTCATGCCTGTAGTCCCAGCACTTTGGGAGGCCGAGGTGGGTGGATCAGGAGGTCAGGAGATCGAGACTATCTTGGCTAACATGGTGAAAACCCATCTGTACTAAAAATACAAAAAATTAGCTGGGCATGGTGGCACACGCCTGTAGTCCCAGCTACTCAAGAGGCTGAGGCAGGAGAATCGCTTGAACCCAGGAGGCGGAGACTGCAGTGAGCTAAGATCGAACCACTGCACTCCAGCCTGGGTGACAGAGTGAGACTCCATCTCAAAAAAAAAAGGAAAGAAAGCAGTGTTGTTAGCTTGTAGCTGGACACTGTTGCCTGCCAATGACTCTGCTAAACATGGAGATTGGCAAGTGGTAGGTGTTCCAGATACTAGCACCAAACTGAGACTCCCTCATTGATGTAATCAGAACAATTAAGAGAAAATTGAAAACGACACTCTTACTATGTGATTCCATATTATTTAATGCTCATGTCCTTGTACCATTAGAATTGTCCTGAGCACATTACTGGTACAGTTTTATTTCCCTTAACAAGTGATGGTAGTGCTTATATAATAAGCAAAGTAGCCTAAAAAAATGTCAGTATCTACAAAATGGAAAAATGAAGTATAAACTCAGGTCGTTGAACAAGAGACTTGAGAAACTTAGAGAATGGAAGTTAGAAACATGAACTAATCATGAACAGCACCATAGAAATCAATTTTCAAATCAGGTGAGAATCTTAACATTTATGGTTTTGGCCACCATTGATATATCATTGTTAGCAGACTTGTAGGTAGTGGTCTCAGCTAAAGCAGTAAGTTGAATTTAGAGGAGCTGGAAACTTTAAGAAGAGTTTCTTGAGATTTTGTTTTACTCTTTCTTTTGAGATTCCAGGTATGATTTGCAAGATTCATGGCAAATAAACTCCTAACTAAAGGACTCAAATATTATAACAGTAACCAGCATTTTAATTCTATTTTTTATTATTGAATTTCCACTGGAAGAGACATAGTTCTATGTTCTTTATTTGGTTACACACACACACACACACACACACACACACACACACACACACACACACACAAAGTTTTAGGATGAGAATCTGCCCAGATAAAGTACTAACATACTCTCAGGTACTTATAAAAATTACTATCTTAGGCCTGGAATCTATTCTAGGTTTTGGTTGAGCACATTATCTCAGATTTGATCATATTCTCCCTCCCTCCATATCTCGCTCCCACCCATGTGGTAGCATTCATTTTCCAAATTGAAACACTTGCTTTGTATTCCCTTTGATTTTTCCAAAGACATTAGAGCCAATAGGGAGTCTTAGTCACCTGGTCAATACTCTTTGATACATTTCCCTAAATGGCATGTTCTTCTTCATGTCATTGCATCCATGCAATAATTAAATGTACCTTCAAACACTATTGAAGGTAGGTAGTCTTTGAGCTTATTGCTTAATTAGTTCAGGTTTGTCCTGTAGTTTCCCATCACTGTGCAATCAATACTACTCTAGACAACATTCCACCACTATTGTGACAAGATGCCTCTTGCCTCCACGAGTGGATGCAACAGAGTTCAAATTGTGTTGTAAATTAGTCGTATGGGAAATATCAAGTCAGTCATACTTTCAGAGAACTTAATAAGTGAATATACCTCTTCAAAACACACTTTATATACAGAAAAAAAACCCCTACATACTTCCTTGGACTTATTGTTCCTTTCTTCTTTCATGTCTTCAGGTTAGTAAAAATTTCAACCGAATAAAAGATACAGGTTTTTCAAGGTTCTTGACAAAGAGAACCCTTATACTATTTTACCACCTTCTGGGCCATCACAGTAATTTGATTGAAATGAAAAGCTGGTATTTTTCTGACAAGAGATCTACTAGAGAGCTGAAAGGGTAAGAGTTGAGGGAGTCAGGAGTCCCCAAGATGGATATCCAGGGCCTCTTAGATAAAGTGCGGCAGGTGGAGCCTGGTGCCAGGGGCGGCGGATCCTGGGATAGCTTTGCCCTATGAGGTAACAAAGCAGTTCCTCATAGGGGAGCAGACCAGAAGGATTCATAGTTTCTAACCATTCGTTATGTTGGATTTCCTCCCAAGACAATTCTGGTTAAATCAAGAGTTTCATACGTAGGATGCTGAATGGGAATTTGACCCTTTTTAGACCACAATATATATATATCTTTTGCTTTAAATACCAACAGGATTATATTCTCGGAATCAAGGGATCATGGATACTTTATTAAATTATATTTAGCTAGGGAGTTTTCCAAAAAAAAGCAAGCTGGACTTGTGATGGAAAAATTCAAGTACCGTGTAAAGCAAAAAGAATTAGACTGTGAATGCCTGGTCAACAGAGATTTTTATTTTGTTATTAATTCATCTATTCAACAAATATTTATCAAGTATCTTCAAGGTGCTAAGCACTGTGCTAGGATCTGGACGTATCACACTAAGTAAGGCAGAATAAAAAGTTATGGCCCTCAGGTAATTTAATCTTGTTAATCTTTATATCCTCGTTGCCTGACACAGTGGCTGACATGCAATAGTCCCTCAATAAATAGGACTGTTAACTTGAATGTGAAGTATGCTCAAGTGCATCCTTTTCATCTGTGTTTTTAAGCCTTGGTCAATCTGCACCTTTGATTGAGCCTTACTGTGCAAATAATACTATTAGTAACAACTGTAGCAGCTAATGTTTATTTAATAAATGTCAAATGATTTACATTCATTAGCTCATTGTCTCAGGGCATTTATCTATTTGACCTAGGATTTCTAAAGATATTTTTAGGCATGTTTAAAACCTATCTACCTTTTTTACAGAGTTTCAATTAGTGTGTAGTTTGGTCTAGGCCATTGTAACTTATTTTGAATCCTTTTCCCCAAACCATAATTTGACAATGAAATCCCATTTTAAGCACATAGTGGGAACTCAAACAAGTTCTGATTGAGTGAACTGGATGTGATTTTAAAATGATGTTATCAGGAGGCTTATCTAGCTAGATCATGAGTCAAGTCTCAGATCTGTATGATAATGATTTGAAGCCATTAGTCAATGCTGTTTTGCTATATGTGTTCACTGGACCTTTAATTTTTTTTTTTTTAGTAAGATTCTATCAGCACTGTTTTGATGAAATCTTTAAAACAAAACAATAGTAATTGTTCTACATCAGTCAGTGCAGTTCTGCAAAGTAAATGTAGCTTTTTGCACCATTTTGTTAGGAGCTTGTGGATTATATCATATGCCAAACCAACAACATAAAACCTTTAAAAATACAGAACTCAGAGTACTTGAATGTTTATAAAGTTTTTTAAAATTAATTTTTAATGAGTTTTAATATTTTAATATTATACTGGATTTTAAGTAAGAAAGTTGTTCTCGTATTAGGCAGTGGTGTACAATATTACTTCATGGGATAATGTTTAATTAAAATACACTAATTTATGTGTTTGTTTATTAGCTCTATCCCTAAAGCAGAGAGAACCTCTTCACAATTTTATGAAAAATGTAAATGAGGGTGTTGGCACCACTAATACAGTTAAATTAAAATAGGTGAAAATGTATGCTTCTACTTTCATAACTTTATAAAAAAGAACCTTAAAATGTTGATTTGACATATAATAAAGATCAGTTTTCAGTGAAAAGATTAAACTCCCATGAAAACAACCTTCTATTTTTCTAATTTCCTTTTGACTTTATTAGGTTTTACCTGATTTGTTCTTGTCTCAAAACATTTTCCCTTGTTTCTGTAACTGTCGGAGTCATTTTGATGCAAGGATATTATAGTCCTTTTTTTTTTTTTTTTTTAACATTTGGAAATGGTTAGCTACCCTTGCTGAATATGGCCCATTTTGAGTATTGGTGTAACAAATGAGAAACACCTTATTGAATAGTATATATTCTTTGCTGGTTTCTCTTATCCCCAACTAAGATTTTATGTTCCTCAAGATTTGGGCTTGGTTTTTGTAAACTTTTGCAGTGGTTTTAAGTATTCATCATGTTTTAGAAATTAGCAATTATATTATAGCATTAACCTTATTATGAAACTTACTAGTTTCTTTTTCCTTTTTAAAATAATTGTTTAAATCCCTTGATACAGGCAAGGGGAAAAAAATGAGAAGGAATGTCGTACTCCAGTTTTTCAGAGTTTTATTTAAGTATTCTAGATACCAGTACACAAACACCTGCTGTTTTTACTGGGTGTCATAGAGACACCTTCAGTAGCAACATGTTTCTAGCAGAAAATAAAACAGATTCAAAATACATTAAAAGGGAGAATGCCATGAGATATTTTCTCTCCATTCTTCCTTTGTTAGTTATTTATATTCACACATCTTCACTTCGCTACATTCCTTAGTAAACAGCTTGCAGGGGGTTGATGTTTGTTAATGAACTGTCAATAAACACATGTTCTCTCGACTTCTTAAAAAAAGACTATATTGGGGGTGAGTGTGCTGGTTTCCAATTCCTGTTCACGCCATGGAGACAGAGAGAGGAGTCTTGGCTGCAGATCTGGCCTCAGAGCTGGGCACGGCTTGCGTTCACGTGGTGGAAGCACAGCTTTTGTGCAGGGAGGAAAGTGGCAGATTTTGATAGAGAGCGTGCCAGCAGTTATTAGGAAGAAATCGGGAAGTGTTTGGAAACAGGGCTGCTAGCATTCCCAACAAAGCTGGAGAAGTCTCTCCAAAGAACAAAAGGCAAGCACACATTCAGGGTGAGGACTTTCTTCTCTGTTGACATATGAGACGTGAAGTGAGTCAGAGGCTGACCGAGGTTTGGAGAGAGGACAAATAATAATATCTTTGTTGAAGGAAATGGGGTCTAGTCATTTTCTTTTCTTCCTCCTGTTATTATTCTTTCTTTGCCTTCTCTTTTTCTCTCTATGGCTGAACATCTCCACTCAAGTGTCTAATGAAGTCCTTCTGACTATAAAATACCAACGGAGAAGAACCTTGGTCATTTGGAAAAAAAAAAACAAAAAAACAAACAAACAAAAAACACTCCCAGTGACTTGTGGGTAGAGGAAAGCAATGATACTGCAAGCAGAGAGTGAATGCAGGGGAAGGGGCCAGAGCATGACCTTTTCATTTTGGGCACCATCCTAAAGTACATATGAATAAGAGAAACTTAGAACAGCCTTAAAGAAAACTATTTATAATTTGATTAGCGTTATTACTGCCTTCTATTCATTTTGAATCAAATTATCTCAAGAGCAACAATTCTGGAAATTTTTGCTTTAGAAAAAGAAAAAAAAAAGTTGAATTTCCCAGTATCCTTGTCTGCTTTTTTTTTTTTCCTTAAAAATTTCATGCATTGTTAGGGAAGAAAAGTCTAGTCTAACTCACAAATGCATCCTTATTCTCATGTATATTTGATACCGGCCCCAGTCTAATCTGATAAAGTGCACTTTGCCTGTGGTGTCTTACAATAAGCTGGCTGCATTAGTGCCGGGAAAAATCAATACCGATTTATAATTTACCATCGCAAAAACCTATCACTTTTTATGACCCTCCATCCTGGCTCATTAATATTACATTAAAACACACACACCCACTGCAACAGGGGGAAATTGTAGCTTGTCAGGTTTACAGCCATAAAGAAACCTTTAATTGGGCTTAGTTTGGGAATTCAGGCACAGATTTTGTTTATTTGTTTTATTTTTAATGTATGATATTTACCTTAGTAAATTTTAAGATAATGCATAATATACCTATTTCTCTGAAAAGAAAGGAGAAAAGCATGTCGCAGAAATTCTGACATCCACTTTCATATAGATCTTATACATTTTAATAGTCTCTAATAGCGTTCTTCTCTGTTTTTCTATAGTCTCCAAACCTTTTTCACTTTCTTCTTTTTTCTCTTTGTGTGAGTGTGGATTTCTTTATGCTGAAACATTCCAGCTGATGGTATTTCTCTTATCTTTTTGGCTTGTCATAGTTGATA
Source organism: Symphalangus syndactylus (assembly GCF_028878055.3). Lineage (NCBI taxonomy): Eukaryota > Metazoa > Chordata > Mammalia > Primates > Hylobatidae > Symphalangus > Symphalangus syndactylus. The sequence continues at coordinate 27,870,295 of NC_072429.2, forward strand.
TTTATCCTTCCCACCTCAGATCAGGAAGAAGCTAAATGCCATCTTTTGCATTGTCTGTCTCTCAAAGAAAGGATGCATATTTGATTTTTCTTCTACACCGAATGGAGAATATTACACTGACCCTGCTTGGAAACTGAGTGATTCTCCTAGTGCTTGTTCTTTCCCCAAAGAGAACTGTAGACTCTGTGTGTGTGTGTGTGTGTGTGTGTGTGTGTGCGCGTGTGTGTGTGTCTGTATCTTCAATTCTTTTACCTTCAAGAAATCCCCAAAGAAAAATCAAACAATAGTCTTTCCTTAATCAAGCCTATTAAGCGGCTTTGCCCTCATATGTTTTTAGACTTAAAAGTCTTATATCTAAATTCTTTCCAGATAATGTAAAAAAAAAAAAATGATGTCACTGTTTATGTTGGCAGCGGCAAGGTGCTCTATTTATTTCATACTATTCAAATAGTTTCCAGGGAATTTTTCCTGTAAAAATCATGAAGAACTGACCTTACTACACGGCTTGCCCCTTTCCCTTGCTGCCTTAAAGGTTAAGGCTTCTGCCCCTTCCAACCTTAAAAAGAGGCAAAATGAAGTGTAAAGCAGAGCCAAAAAAATAAATAAATAAGGAAAGGGGGAAATTCAGTGTGTTCTCAAGTGTGCAGTAGATCCACACCATGCAGCAAATACATGTCGTGATTGGGTTTTTAAAAGACGTCCGCCTGGCCCCTGACTGACAGGGCCTATTGATTTTTTAGGTTTCTGCCGTCATCGGTTTCCAGCCTCACAGCGGCCGCATGTCGGGGGTCAGGGCGCGCACCGGGGCGCAGTGAGCCAGCCCTCGCCACTTCCCAAAGTGAAGGGCCGCTGAAAGAAAATCAATCATGTCATAAGTGAGAAGCATCAAAAATTTTCCCCCTGTATGGCCAAGGCCCATCAGCCTGTCTCCACTCAGTAGCTAAGGTTAGGCATCTGTCAAGTCAGACTAGGTGAAAAGTATTAGAAATGCCAGTTTACCCACGGGTAGACCGTGTGGGTGTGAGGCAGCCTCTTCCCTTTGTCTGGCCATCCCGGGATGACAGGGTTGGGGTTTTCACTTAATTTTTGAGTCAGAATCACCCATTTTCCCTTCCTTTAGCCTTTGTGTGTGTGTGTGTGTGTCTCTTTCTCTCTCCTCCCCACTCCTAAGGCAGGGCGGGTTGAGGCCTGGTACCCTGTTTATTTAAGAACCAGTGAAAAGTCAAAGTGGATGCATTCCCAGGCAGCCCACTGGGAGGTCAGTGCCATGGCATTCTTACTAAGTCACAGAGTATATTTCCCTAAATGAAGCAGATTTTTAACCACCCCTTTCATATATTGCTGTGGAAACACACATGACACAGATAAGTTTAACTGTGAAATTAATAGTGCACATCCCATGGTAGAAATTTTATTTGGCTACTGTGCTGATGTTTCTGAACTGATAGGACACTAAATTTTCTTCCTGTGCCACTAATTGGGAGAACGTATATTTTTAGTTCTCAGAGAAATGATCAGGAATATTCTGTTCATTTTTAAACACCTTTTTATATTTCTTACATTCCAAATCCATATCATGAGATTGCATAGTTTGTTGAAAGAAACCATATTGTCTAACTTAAAGAAACCCTTTACATGTACTTTCTAATTCTGAGCTTAGTATTTAGTTTTTAAGCTATAAATCATAGATTATGTGTTCTGTGAGAGAATTATAGGTTTTTATTAATATATTTTAGATTACATTATTTTTAAATCAATAAGGTTCAAATGAATAGTTTTGCTTGTTTGTCTGTTTCGAGGGATAAGAAGGGTGGATTGGGGAACTGGCTGTCAGGCGGGCCTCACTTTGTGGTTTGCATCTACTCAGCTCTGCCTCCTTTCAGGTGTGTTGGTTCACTCTGGTTCCATGATAGTTGCTGTCCATTTAAGAACAGTTTGAAATTTCCCAACAAGAGCTTCTTACTGGAAAACATGCAGGAAGAGTTCATTTGGGTGTAGGGGCAGATTCTGAGATCTCCTTCTGTGCATGGGATGACTACCCCAGGAGCATTAGAAGGACCTGAAAATGAATTGAACTGAGAGCTCTGCTGTAACTTTCCACCCTAAATTGACATTCACTGCCTGAACCAAGATGTATACTCACTAATAAATATTTTAGCTCTCTATGCCTCAGTGATTACACTGGCCATTCCATACAGATAAAAAGACAAAATGTTTCTTTAATCAGTACTGTGATGTGAGACCGTTAAGGTAATAGTGCTTGAAACTATTAGAATCTCAAAGATATTGACTGGCTTGCTTTTGGCATGGCAATTATAATTACATTTTTAGGTTACATTTTTAGGTTACATTTTTATGGGTTTATCCTAGTTATTCTAACATAAAAGAAATTGCTGTCCAGAATTTTAACAGAGGGCAGAATGATCTAGGTTGAAATCCTTAGCAGTCCCAGCATCAGGGCTGCTAATATATGATCTAATTGTGATCAATACTTTCTTTTCTAGTTTCTGTAATGACAAGGCCTTTGCAATAAAAACACTACCATCTTTTTGAAATCCACAGAATGATAAATGACCTAGGCCAACTTGGGGGGAGGTGGGAAAGTGTAGTGTATTTTACATTCCTAGTGATTTATTGTGGGTTTGCACACATAACTGGTGTGAAATCAAGCTGGAGGGGGGTTGAGGGGAGGAGGAAAAGTACCCAACAAAGAAATCCATTCTACCTAAAATGCCTAGGTTTAAGTCCCATTACCATTGATGTGAGCTAAGTACTCTCATCAAGAGGCTTGGGAGCCCTTGAGTATTTAGATTCTTTTTGTAACATTACAGGAGAGGGGAAAAAAGCCAACACAATGAACCACTACTTTGCTATGTATGAATGGCTAGGTCAGCCTAACTCATGTGTTACATAAAAAGGACCAATTTCATTCTGTCTTGACAATAAATGAAAGCTTGGCTTTGAAGGTACTCTTTGCCGGGTCTATTTGCTTTTGGAGACAGTCTATTGGACAGGCTCTGGGAGGCAGGTTATTTCAGGTGTAAGAAAGGAAATCGCCTCGTTTCATTAACTATTAGGGACTTAACTTCCTTTGGTGTAAAGCTGAGTCCAATCATCCCAGATCTCCAATGAGAGGGTGGGGGCGTGCTTGCTGTCCTAATCAAACCCAGCTGGTCATTCGGTCCCAACAGGTAAAGTTTTTGAGGAAGCCCAGTAGAGATTTGTGAGTTCTACAATATAAAAATGTGAAAAATGTGTCAATGTGAGCCCTTTCCAGCTCTGACCCCCCAGTTGTTTATGTCCAACAGTGTTTCTCATGTGGCTGTGGTTAAGTTTCTCCCTCTTTCCATTTTAAACTTCCGTTTGTAGGTTGCCTGTGACATTTTGCTTCAGGCCAGCACTTAGCATATAATATTACAGATGCCTGAAATCTTTCAGCCTTTCTTTTTCTTTTCTTCTTTTCTTCCTTTCACTCTCACTCTTTTTTTCCTGCCTCTCTCTCTCTTTCATTTCACTCCCAACTCCTTTTTTTCTTACAACACCCAAAACTCTTTTGTTTAAAAAAGTTGGAAAATATGTGAAGACACCACACAGCATTCACAACTTTAGCACTGATCTGATCTATTTTTCTGCTATTCAACAGACCTCGATATTTTCCCTATGAACCAGAAAGTCTTTCGTTTTCTTGTCCCAGTAAACACAGCATACGGTACGTACTAAGTATTAGGACTCAGGGGTCTTATTCAAATATTTTTGGGGGGAGTGGGGTCAGGACTATGGAAAGAGATACAGGAGGTGTAGGAGACAGGGTTTTAATGTGAGATCATTAATCATTTCTTTTTTCCTGAATCAGGCTTGGGACAGAAGGGATAAAGAGGGTTTTCCCCTCAAATATTCAATTTATCCTATCAGATTTCCCACAGTGACTTTCTCTACCAAGGTTCTTAATGCACTACTCTTAGAATGTCTCATCAGTGACCAGAGCTGATGGGGTCTTTGAACATTAGACAGTACCCATTAGTCAAGGTCCCTGGGCTAACATCTCTGGATGGCATTTTCTTCTAAGTGTGCCATTAGTTAGTATAATGGACTGGTGTCTGTCAGCCTTTGGGGCAGGACAGAGAGGTGCATCGAAGACCCTTTGTTAGAAGACGGGCTGTGTTTTTTCTTCAACCTGGAAGCATGTCCCCAGCAACGTTTTTAGCTTTTGAAAGACGATAAATGTTAATAGCTTCAGTGAAGTCTTTATAATCTCCCAGGTCAGAAATTGTTGTTGTTTTTTCTCCTTAAAGTCTCAAATATGGATTTACAAAATACTCTTTGGAACCATTATAGTCTTTTGGGTAAATAGTTTTCATTTTAAAACATTTTTATAATACACACATTTTAAAAAATGTTCTAAATATGTATTTTTACGATTGATCATGACAGCGCCTTAAAGAGCCATTATTGCCTATCAGGGAGATAATGTGTGTGTGTATTCAAGAAATTGTCTACAAAAAGAAAACTCCATCTCGAAGCCGTGTATGTTTCCAATGAGGATTTTTTTCTCACCAATAAACTTGAAAAAATTATGCAAAACAATTGAAATTTAGACAGATCATCCAAGTGAGGCAGTTCAGAGTTGAGGATTTTTGCAATGCCTCTCAAGTGGCAACTGAGAAATTTCAGGATTGAAAGCTCAGAAACGCTGGCTACCTTCCTTGAGGCTGTGAACATAGGTTACCAAAGGTTTAGGTAATTTGCCAGACTTTCTGCCTCAAGCATGCAGTTTTTAAAAAGAGAAGGCTCTGATTATATTGGGTTCTCTGAACCACAGGTTGCCATCCAATCACGGAGGGCTAGAAATCAGTCCAAATAGGGCAACTACTTGTTGGTTTATTCAAACGTACTGACTGTATCATTGTGCTAGGAATTAGAGATATTAAGAGGATGAGCTGCATCTATGCCCTTGGGGAGCATGCAGACCTACAAACATGTTCACTGTGGCAAATCTACAATGGAGGCATGAATGAATCGAAACACCAGCAAAATGATTTAGGAATAAGAACGGAACTGCTGTTCATAAGATCTAGGTGTCTGTGGATTTCCTCAGGGTACAAGGTGGTGGCAAAAGACTGAGGGAGCTGGCCCACGTGGGGAGAGGTGGTGAGAACCAAAAAACGGCATTCAGGTGATAACAACAATGACAATGACCACAGCTGTTACTACCACTACTATTACTAGGAATTATTGAGGATTTTATGGGACATTTAGCTAAGAATAGAATATGAATTAATTTTTACCTCAGAAGATAAATGTTTGCCTCATTCAACCAAGAAATATTTATTGCATGCCTTCTGTGTGCTAGTTACTTGGGGGTATAATGATAATAGGGTCCTGTTCCCATGGAACTTACAGTTACTGAGGTTGGGGGTTCTGGAGCTCAGACATTAAATTTAAAATTCACACACCTGAATGTGAAATCTGTAATGTGATAAGTTTACAAAAGGGAGGACACCACATACCTGGCTGATTTGCTGGTCCTATCTAATGAAGGCAGCAGGTGTGTCTGTGTGTGTGTGTGTGTGTGTGTGTGTGTGTGTGTGTGTGTGTTGGTTTGAGCTGGTTAGGAAGGTCAGGGAAACCTCTGAGAAAGTGGTGAAAGAAGAATGGAAGTCATGTAGGTGAAGGGGTGGGATTGGGGTGGGAGAGTGTGAAGAATGTTCTAGAGAGGGAAATAGGGGATGAAGAGAGAAAAGGCTAGAAGGAGGAGAAATAAAAAGATGCATCAAGAGGGTGGAAATATCCTTCCTTCTCCTCCGCTTCCCTTCTTTCAACAAGTATTTATTGAGTACCTTTCAAGATCCAGACACCGATCTTAGCAATGGGGATTAGCACAAATAAAAGAGTGAAAAAATCCCTGCCCTCATGGAGCTTACATTCTAGGGCAGGGAGACAGACAATCAACACACAAACCAGTAAAATATACAGTACATCAAATGGTGATGAATTCTGCAAGGAAAATAGTTTGAGAAATAAGGTGAAGAAATATTTGGGGAGGGGCTGAAGTTGTTATTTTAAATACAGTAACCAGAAAAAGCCTTACTGATAAGCTGGCTTTTGAGCCAAAACCTGAAGGAGCAGAGGGACAGAGCCTTGCAGATAGCTAGGGGAAGCAAACACAGGGCAGGAAAGGCAGTGTGAGGCCAGGCCCTGCAGGGAGTGTGCCTGACAGGTTTGAGGAAGGCTATGGAAGCCAGTGGGGAGGAGCAGAACATGCAAGCAAGAAAGTAGCAGGTGGCGCTGCCCAAGGCATCCTGGGGCCATTTCTTGGGCCTCGTGGGCGCTATGGAGGTCCTGGGCTTTTACTCTGAGTGAGATCGGAAGCCATCGAAAGTGGAGGACAAATAGATGAGAAGAAGGTTTCCGAGCAATGAAGATATCCACCCAGTCATTAGCGTTAAGCTGAGAAGTCTTAAACTAAAGGGAAGCATTTCCAACAACAGGCTTTGGGTATTTCAGGTCATCTGACATTTCCTGCGTGAAACCTTAAGACCACTACAGCTAGAGATTTGATGTTTTTAGAATGGCTTCTGGGTCAGTTCCACTAACAGGATGGCTAAGCCGATCATGATTCATAAAGATGCATTTTGGGAACAGATCCATTGTACTTATTAAACATCTATCTGCTTTGACAACCCTATTGCAAAACTCAGTTTCCACGAAACCATCTATGTTTATGTGACAACTGTGTACCTAAATATACGAGATAGTACATGGGTAATATGGGCAGGTGATTGAAATAAAGTCAGCTGAGGGCTGAGTGACAGGGTATCCAGCTGGGTAGATGGAGGAGCAGGGAGGGAAAAAGAGCAGCTGGGGACACATATTGAGGTGGGCAGGCAAGACAATGGTCTGTCAGGATGAGCACCTTCCCACAAAGGTCATCAGCCCTTCATGGACAATCAGCACAGACACCTTGGCTTTTGTATAAGCTGAAGTTTCATTCTCTAGAGAAGCCAGTGTGTTCTCCAAAAGGAAGGTTAAAATTCATTGTGGCAATTTGCAAAATGATGAAGAGGAAGAAATAGTTTATTATTCACATTTAAATGCTTTGTTACCCATACATGAGGGTCCTTCTTCTGGTTCCCTTTCTAGCATTAGGGCTATAGTCTTTGGTATGAATCTTTAATATTAATCTCTGAACACTAGGAAGCAATTCAATGTTATGGACTTTAGGTCCCTGGCACTTTTCCAGGGCGGAGGTGAGGGAGAGCACTCCCTAGGCTTAGCTCTTGAAGACAGTGCTGGATGGGCGTGTTGGTTCTGTGGGCTTTTTAGAGGCCACAGTAAAAATCTTCTTATATTTAGATCTCTTTACGCTTTGGGACTGCTTGTGATGTTTTTCCTGTGGTCTTTTGGTCATCTCCTTGACAATTTCCTCCTATGGCATTTGTTTTAGAAAACAGAGATTCTCAGTGTCTTGGGGCAAACACTCTTTGATTTTTAGTGAAAAGTCATGGAACCTCTTCAGCCTTGACCTGGGTGGGAGGTGTCTGGCAACCGAAGCAAAAGCAACCACGACTCCAAGAAGGCAGTCCCCTGAGAGCCTGTACTGTTGGGTCCAGGGCCTCGATGCCGGGAAGTTATTTCGTTTATGTTTGCTTGTTTAAAGTCCCCATTTGCTTTTCTTCAAGGTCCAGCTTCCAAATCTAGTTGACTTTTTACCATCACTCACTGGGCTGGCCACAGAGTGCCGGAATTCCTGGGCCTCCCTGGACAGGCTATTTCCCGAGACCCATGGAAATCAGATCAATGCTCGCTTGCTCTATGACTTTCATCATCCACGTGCTTTCTAAATATGAACTCATTCTTCTTGCAAGAATCAGGCTAAGCATTGTTATCCCCACTTTACAGATGGGCGTGCCCAGATTTCATTATTCTGAAGATAGATTTTGAGTCCTTGATAAATGTACTTAGCATTATAGTAAATGGAAGATGAAAAGGCCTAATAGGTTACCCGGTATTGCCCCTCCCTCTTCACCTCCATGCTACCAGAAGCTCCTGCAATCTACTTTCTAGTGCTTTGACCAGTCTTGGTTTAAATGTCCCAGGGGAACCTCCCTGTAAAGCTACCTTGGAGAAAGAATCTCCTTCTAAAAGCTACTTTTGTGGTCTCAGTGCTACAACTCCTCCTCCCTACAGCTGAAAGTCACTTGGAAGTGAGAGGAATATGGTTGGAAGTCTCTTTTCCTTTCTCTTTTAGGAGAATTACAAATTCCAAGAGTCACACGTGTATCTTTTCCTTTTATAGTAGATTTTTATATGCCTTTCTAGGTTTACTAACAGACATACAGGATTTTGAGTTACAGTTGGGACATGAGCTCATGAAATTAGTCTTAACTGCTTTAACCCGTAGGTGCTCGTGTTTATGGAATAAGAAAGTCATAATCGCTGACCGCAGCCATTAAAATCTGATGTGAGTCAACTTTGAGTACAAAGACTTTCTATAAGCCAACCCTCTTGAAGCAGAAATGATCACAATGTAATATAATGAGAATAATTAATAAGGAGTGTGCCAGTGACCTTGAATATTAATATTGTTTCCTTTTCCTGTAAACAAACTGGGTTATTTTATTATTATTTTAGTGTGTAATTTGGCATAAACACTCCTTTTCACATAATTTCCCCAGGTGACTTTTGTCTCCTTGGCAATTTCCGGCTTTAATAAAGAAAACCTAATTAAGAAGGAGCTGTTGATTGGTTTGCTAGTGTAATTAACACAGGTGATGCTAATGAGTTTCTATGAAACTGGTGGTTTATGGGAAAAATAAACAGACCGTTGTTGCATATGGCCCAACTGATATCTGCACTCTGGAAGAAATGCTGATTTCCAAGTCTCCTGTGAGTGGTTTGTGGGCATGGAATAGGCAGATAAAATATTTTATAAGATTCATTAGTGGAACTTGACCAAATTGAGAGCAAAAAAAAATCTCAGTGTTAGGCAATATTAAAAAATCTGATCCCTGGCTGTAGTACTGGTTAGATTTGTCATTTTTCATGTGCCTAAAAAGGGGCAGATTTCTTTTGTTTGGGGTGTGTTTCCGATTTTCATTATAGGCATTTGAAGTTTGCAAAGCTTCTAGCAGCCTTTTTTTTCTCTCTCTCTTTCTCTTTTTTCTTTCTTTCTTTCTTTCTTTCTTTCTTTCTTTCTTTCTTTCTTCTTTCTTTCTTTCTTTCTTTCTTTCTTTCTTTCTTTCTTTCTCTCTCTTTCTCTCTCTCTTTCTCTCTTTCTTCTTTCTCTCTCTCTTTCTTTCTTTCCAGAGTCTCACTCTATCACCCAAGCTTGAATGCAGTGGCACGATTACAGCTCACTGCAGGCTAAACTGCCAGGGCTCAAGTGATCCTCCCACCTCAGCCACTGGAGTAGCTGGGACTACAGGTGCCTGCCACCATGTTCAACTAATTTTTGCTTTTTTTTTTTATAGAGATGGGGTTTCACCATGTTGCCTAGGCTGATCTCAAACTCCTGGGCTCAAGTGATCCTCCTGCCTCGGCCTCCCAAAGTGCTGGGATTATAGGCATGAACCACGGCACCTGGCCCCCAGCAGTCTTTCTAGGGACATTTTAATTTTTATTCTCTTCTCCTTGACTTTGTCCATTGACTCTTGAGGATGCTGTGACCAGGAAGGCACATGGGATTGCTGCAGAAATTAAGATTCCTGAAAGTCTCTTTTCTTGGCCTACAAATCCTTCCTGAGGAGCTCTTCTTTTGGGTTGGGGGGACAGAGTCTTGCTCTGTTGCCCAAGGCTGGAGCACAGTGGTACAATTTTGGCTTACTGAAACCTCTGCCCCCCCCAGGTTGAAGTGAATCTCATGCCTCAACCTCCTGTGTAGCTGGGATTACAGGTGCACACCACCATGCTGGGCTAATTTTTGTATTTTTAGTAGAGACGGGGTTTCACCATGTTGTCCAGGGCTGGTCTTGAACTCCTGACCTCAAGTGATCTGCCTGCCTCAACCTCCTAAAGTTCTGGGATTATAGGCGTGAGCCACCGCGCTCGGCCAATCCTGAGAAACTCTTGATATTTGTATTTTCAGTGGCATCCAGGCTAGGTTGGTACATCCAGAATTACTTACAAGAAGCAAATTTCCCTTCTTTTTTTCTTACTTTTTCTGGGCTGGGAGGGGTGGTGGGGACACGGGTTCAGATGTCATTTCACAACTTTATACAATGAACAAGATTTTTGTGGCATCAATGCATATTTTCTCATTGTAAATTTTACTTGGAATACATAGCTATTAGTGTTGATAATTTACAAATACCCTGTTCAATTTCAAAAATGATTTTTGAAGTTGTTTTCATAAAAGACAAGTTGATCATAAGCCCTTTGATGTTTACACGTCATTTCGAGGCCCCTTCTCTTTTTCAGTGGTGTGTTCTTCCCAAATCAATTTTTTAAGTACGTGTTTTCTCTTCATTTTTATCTGATATTTCATCAGCAGCAAGTTAATTCTTTCTCTTTTTTTCCTGCCTCCAAAAATGCCTATTCCACTTTGTCTCTCATCTATTGCTATGTGACAGAAAAACCAGAGACATTCTGTGTCTCGCAGTGCACCTCCAGGGACATCTTTTGAACTCTCATAATTTGTATTTATTGCCACCCACTTTGTAAGTTCACAGTTTAATTTGCCAGCAGTGGCAGTGTTAGGCCGACACAGTAAAACAAGATAACGTTAAAATGTCAGAATGAGAGGGGGCATGAATGATGCATTACCCCTACCAGGACTTGCACTTGTCATTCCTTTCCACCAAAGTGATGTTAACTACCTTTTGAGAGCTTTATCTGACTGGTATTACTCAGAAATAGGATCATTAGTTCACTGTTCTGATTAGGAAGCCGCTATGCTTGATTAACTCTTCTTGGACTGGGATCTCAGTGGAAGCATTAAATGAATCGCACTGACTTAGACATCTAGAACTAATTTATAATTATTTTTTTGCAATTATTTTTAGTTGTTGACATGTGCTTTTCCATGATGTGGTACTTAGCGGGAATGAGTTAAACCTACTGGAGACAAGCACGTTTGAGTTGCATATTTTAATCCACATTTCAAGACAGGTCTTCTAGATTTACAAAACGTTTCCTGTGGACAGATACTAAGCCATCGTTCTCAATAGCATCTATGTCTAATTCATTCACAACTTTTTGAAATTTCTGAGTTTGGGAAATTTCAGCCCTTTTGTAGTTTTGGCTGAATCATTGCCCTAGGGAGAAACTAGTTGAATTCATGTTTACTCACAGTGGTGACTTCATGGGCATTCAGAAGCAGGGCTAACATGTGCCTTAAAGAAACTTCCAAAGTGATAAATCTAGAATATTGAAACAGGAAATCCCTCCCCACTTCCCCATTCCCCGAAACCACCTCATGCAGTTCTTTCCCTCTCTAAAATTTTCTTCCTAATCCTGCTGCTGTCTGAAATCCTATCATATTGATTCTTTGGCTTCTGAGCAACTACATAACTCTCTGCCCTCTTCCAAACATATACTCGATACGTATATGGATGAGTTTTAGATTATCTCAAGAGCCAGTTTTGATAGGGAAAGCATTGAAAAGCTAGAAGGTGGGTATGGGAGTAGCACTAAAGAGGAAATTTATCCTACAACAAGCATCTTGATTGTAATAAAGACGTCTTTTGAGTTTCATAGAAAAGGGCTCCATTTTACAGTAAAGATATGTATTGATTCTGGTCCATAGTTCCAGAATGAAACTTGTATTTTAGTTTAGCCTTTCCAAAATAAGAATATTTTTCACCTTATAATTCAAAACAGAAACAGAGCTGTATGAAATAATCTGAGAGGGATTTGTGTCTCTCCTGCACTACCGCATGTACAGTGCCCAGCACTCCTGGGGGCTCCCTGTGCATTTGTTAAATGGAAGGGATGAAGTTATCACTATGGAGCAGCCTTCCCCACCCCCCTTTTAAGTACTTTCCCCCAAATGTCTTATTTCCTGAAAAGGCTTTTTTATCTGTGTAGATCCAGAAACTTGGGTTGTTATTACAGATGCCTCTGATGAACCTGGGGTTACCCTGAGCATATTAACAGCACCATCCCATTATGTTCCTTTATCATATACTTGACATCTGCCCTAAGTTACTATCCTTCACTATCTGCTTAAGTAAACCTATGTTCTCTTTGGGGATTTCTTGGCAGCTAACCCTTGGCTGTAGATACAGATGAATTGGCCTTCAGCTATTTGTATTAAAAATATAATCAGGACTTGCTTGTCTAAAAAGGTGATTTGGACCTGTTTTTCAGTACCAAGCCAGGTGGCTGTCTTTCAGGGGGACAAGTTTAACTGAGATGGGGGAAGCTGGATAGCAGTGTAAGAATTCAAAAAGGAACTTGCTTTCAGGGTAGTTACGATAAAGCCCTAAGAGGTACAGGAAAAAGAATATGTGTTTGGTTTGAGTTTCTTGGGTCTATTAATTTCCTTCTAAGAGTGTACTTTTTGTCAGGGTGAATCATTTATCGCCAATTCCAATTTATTGATATTTCTCTCTGTGAGCCTATTTTTCAGTGGTTTTGCCATCTATTGCCCAGAGAATTGATGCTGTCTGAGATTTGACTGTAATGCTGCTTTTGTAGAGAGGGGAAATGAAGGCATAGAAAAATAAATAGCTTTTTATAACCCTATTTGAAAAGGTGGTCATCAAATTGGAAGGACTTTTTCTTTTTCTCCTTCCATACCTGTGTGGCAGAACCTTTTGGTCAATATGGGTCAGGCTTAATCAAAATTAACTTTACTTTAAAACTGCTGTTACTTGGAAGTTTCCTTTCTCTACTCTTTCTTAGAAGGGAAGGTTGGGTGTGAAGTTCTAAAAGAAAAGCTCTTTGGCCAAGAAAATATAAAACATTTTCCCAAGAGTCACAAATATCAGTGTGTGTTTTAGGGAAGCAACCAATGTTACTTCTCCTAGAAATAATTGGTGTAACTGAATTAAGATTACTTTCCCAAATCGGATCCTCTGCCTTACTCAAGGTTTCCTGTGTCCTGCCTTGTCCCAGATAGAGAACAAAATGAAACCCTCACCAATTTTGTCTACCTTTTTTGCTCTAAGCCAAGGTTTTGCAGCACCATTAGGATGTAGATTATCATATTTAAAACCTGTGATGACACCGTTGTACCCATCTGAATGATTAATCTGCTCATTAAAAGAGTGCCGATGGGCTAGTCTAATTGGAACATGGATCTTCTTAAAGGACGTTACAGGGTCGGGAATAGGAAATATTACTCATAACATAAAGTAGGGATTAATTATGCTACTAAATACTACTGTGTGAAATTTACATATGGGTCTGGTTAGAGACAAGGATTAGAAAAAGTGCAGCATCCCATTTTATAACATTTATGTCAACTTTAAGACAGGTGGTGTGTTCCTTCTTTAATCCCAAATCTTAAATCAACATTTACAAAAGCTGTTATAAACTCAAATGCCACAGAAGGCTTAGAGGTTGGGATAAATGCAGAATTTGCATAAGTGAATCACCGTGATTTAACTGTATGGATTTTCAAAAACAATTGCAAAGATCCAAAGCTGCAGAGCAGTCTCTACTCTCCGTTAAACCTTAAACTTCTGCATGATATTAATCTTCCTAGGAATGAAAGTACAATTGGGATCTTTCAGAAAATAGGCAAATCCACTAAGCACAAGTTTACAAGTATTTTTTTTTCCAAATAACCTTTCTTTAAACAAACAATATGTATAAAAGATGTAAGGGGATTGCTCAAAGCAAAGGGGATGGGAGATTTGAATCTCCACTTAAGAGCTTTTACGCCACATGCATCCTATGGCCACACAGTTAGAAAACCACCGTATAATATGGAGGTGGATCCTAGAATCTGGGTTGAAAAGAACCTTGAAGCTCTTTTATTCTGTCTCCCTCATTCCCAGGCAAGGGAGCACAAAACTTATATAACGAGTTTGTGACAAACCAGAGCTAAAAAGTAAAGTTTTTGACTCATAGTTCAGGGCCATTTTCAACAAACAACATGATATCTCTAGTCTGGTTACCAAATATCTCGACATGTTGGATTATTTGTTTGACGCATCACATGTTAAGGTATCTCTGTTTACTGAAGTCAGACCTGTTTGACAAATGTGAAATATATTCTTACACATCTTGATGATTTGTTGCATTTCCACTACTTGAAAATTCATATTTCTTTTTACTTGTAGGCAGATGTCAGATCATGTGTCAAGTAAAATATGGAAAGTTGCTCCTCTGGAGTAAACACTCTACCAAGAGAAATGAAAATTAGAGCACTTGGTTATATGTAGACCTCTACCTGTTTAAGGAACTCAGAGGATTACATATTGATGTTTTGGATCCTTCCAAGCTCAGAGAATTTCCCTGGGCTTTGGTGATCATATAATATTTCTGGGATTGGGGAAGCCTTAGGTAGAGAATGCTGTGCTTAAAGAGACCCTAACAGACTATCATTGTCAATTCGAGCTCCTCCATACCTGTGGGTCCTTCTAACCAGCTCCCATGTTTGTTCTCTCCTCTTCATTTTATTCTGCTTGTCTGACTGAGTTGAATTCACCATTATCTCTCACCCAGATTACTGGAGTAACTTCCTAGCTATCTCCTGGCCTCCAGTCTTAACCCTACTCGGTCTGCTGTCTACATGGCAGCTAGAATGATCTTTCTGATGCTTCTGACGTCACTCTTCTGCTTTAAAGTGGCTCCCACTTGGACAGCCTGGCTCCTCATTGTCCCAGAGATAAAAGTGCAGGCTTTTAAGGTTATGTACAGTGTCCTTCCTGGCTTCATTTCTTGCTACTCCCCTCCTTACATTGGACCACTTTGCACTGATGCAAACTTACCGTGAACTCTGAGCTTGCTTTTGTCTTTGCACCTGTTTTCCCCTATAACTGGTATACTCTTCTTAGCTTTCTCCTTGCCTCAGCTTTCATCTGGCTGTGTCTGACTTATCTTTAGGATTAAATTCAGCCTTAGCTTCTCAAAGGGGCCTTCTTGGACCCACCAACCTAGGGTACAAGTGTGCACTCTCTCTCCATCATAGCATTTTTCACACTGCTTGGTAACAGTTTACCATGTAACTCCCCCCACCTCCAGCAGCGAGCTCCTTGAGGGCAGGGCGCAGGATATTATTGTTTTCCTATTTTTGTTTCCAAGTACTGATTCCAAGAATGAAATCAATAAATGTGGGAGGAAGGAAAGAAAGCAATAAACCCCAATAAGAATTTACACTAGAAGTTATGCAGAGAAAATGTTCCAACACTCTTTCGTTAGATATTCCATTATATACTGCCATTCATTAATAGCTGGGTGGGTGCCTTTTTATGTCATGTTTAAATGTTTCAATTTAATATCTTTGTTTTTTTCCTACCCAAGTTACAATAGGGATCAGGTGACCACCAGCTTCCCTAGTAGCACCTTTAAAAGCACAGGCTCCCTGGGGTCGTTCTATTTGTGATTCTACGTTGCATGCTTTGTGATACGTTTTGTGTGCAGGCAGAGGCCTATAATTGGTAGAAGAGGTAGGAAAGTTGTTTTTCAGTTGGATAGGGAAGCTTTTGTCATGGACTTCGGAGTATTCTCTAAGCTTGAGTTGTGGCATGTCGTAGAGGTCAGTTCTGAAGATGTTCTTACTGTCATCTGATAGAGGAGATGAAACCTTCAAAGAACCTATACTGTCATTCTGTAAAAGTTAATAGCAAAGTATCATTGCAGATCTGTTGGAAAATGTTTGGTTTTTTTTTGTGGTAAACCTCTGAACATTTTTAAGACTCTAGTGTGCAGAGAACCTTTCTTTAGAAATTCAGATCTGGTGGGATACCATTATTGTCTAGTGGTGGAACAGACATTTGAGGATAGTATTCTTTAGTGAATATCATTCATTCCTGGACCTCCACAGTCTGCAAGTGAAAATATAAGCTATAAGCCACCGAAGAAGTTAAGGAGATATGTGATTGTAGTAAAACATTGACTGGCCAGAATGCCAGGGAAATGGAGTGATCTGTTATTTTTTTTCGCTTTGCTGGTGAAAAGGATTTCATCATCTTTTTTGGCAAATAGTGGTCTGGCTACAGGGCAGTGTTATAGGAGATACAGGAGGTTGGGCTAGATGTGAACTCACTCTGGGGTGTCACTGAGTTGTTTTCCTAAATTTTAGAATTGTGGGCCTTTTGAGTCAGTATGAAACTTACCCATGATCTGATAAAACCCCATCCTTAAAGAAGTGGAAAGAGAGGCTGCAGAGATGGCTCGAAGTCCTATACCTTTTTAGTCCCACAAGCGAGATTTATACCTTGCTCTCAGACTTCTAATTCACTGTTCTTCACCCTAAACTGTAATTACCTATATGGGCTTTGTGGGCTTTAAAAAGTATTTACTTTCTTTCTCTTATAAGTCCAGTACAGAAAGCAATGCTAGTTAACTGAGGAAAGTGAATAAGAGTAAGAAGTTGTACTCTGATAAAACAAAGCTTTCTATAATGACACTGGTTTATAGCACTGAGAAACTTCATGATTCTAGAAACTCTTCCTAGGGAATGTGCAGAGTCAAAGGTTGCAGACTGGCAGCTGTGATCATGTTGAGCTCAGGGAAGCATTTACTTTGGCCAGGGTGGTGTTGTTGCCTTGTAGATGGGGTATACGGTCCTCTGCTTGCCTCGGTCCCCAGCCTCTTGGCAGCTTCACTTCATTATGTTATTGGCTTGGTTTCCAAGGCTTTTGAATTGGAAGCTCTGAGTTTAATGTGATTGTTTGTTTTGTTTGGGGCCTACAGGAAGGTAAGCAAGAGATGCCTATTTTATTTTCAAAACATCCGAGAAGGGGGCTGCATTTATGGGATGGGCTAGTTGTTGACATATTGTTTACATATTTTGGAAGCATACTGCCCCTCAAGCTGCCACCAGCTTTATCAGATCACTTAAACACAGTCCCGTGCTGCTATCGATAGCAGTCTAAATCTGTGACAACTGGTAACCTTCAGCATTTGTATGGAAAGATGGTTGATCGGCCTGTGCGTCGGCACAGATGCAAGGTGTAAACAAATGGGGTTGTTGCATTTGTGCCACTAACCACTCAGGTTTATACAAAAAGTATCAAGCTTTCCCTGTTTTATCTGGAATAAGACTTTCCAGGATTTCAAAATTTCATTTTTCTCTCTTCCTAAAAAAATTTGCTCTCTTTCCCTCAGAAGCTTAGATAAAGAAATAATTATTGAGAAAACAGAAATGACCTTCACTGGTGGGAGTTTTACTGAGTGGTAGGTGGTAAGCATATAATTTATCTCTTGTTCCTAAAATGATTTTTATTTTTTAGAAAATAAATTAAAAGAGTAACTTATATTCTCTGTAAGAATTTAAAAGAATACAGACCAGAAAGAAAAAATTATCTTTTATCCAAAAATTTGGAAAAATCATCTTTTTAACATCTTCTGTATTTTTTTCAGAATATTTTCTCTGTATATATCAGAACTGTGTATTTACAAAATTGGATTATACTGTTTTGTGACTTGCTTTTTTCTTTTATTGTGAATATTTTAGTGTATCTCATAATTTTTTAAACACATAGTTGCACAGCGTTACATCCTGTGGCCATAAGTTATTTACTCTGTTATAGAGTCTGTAGTCAGTTTTCAATTTTTTGCAATTGTTAAAATCAGCAATGAGCCACCTTGTGTATCTTCGGGTTGAATATGATTTTTTTTTTTCCTTTAGGCTTAATTCCTCAAAGTGTAATCTTTGAATTGAAGGAGATGATTTATTTTATTTTATTTTATTTTATTTTATTTTATTATTATACTTTAGGTTTTAGGGTACATGTGCACAATGTGCAGGTTTGTTACATATGTATCCATGTGCCATGTTGGTTTGCTGCACCATTAACTCGTCATTTAGCATTAGGTATAAAGAGATGATTATTTTTAAGCCTTCTGGTGCACGTGGCTAAATTGCCCTCCAAAAAGGTTATACTATTTACACTTTCACTATGTGTTAAGACAGTGCAGTTCACTGGCGTCCTCAAAGGACCTCATTTAAAAACTTGTACCAATTTGGTAAACTGAAATATAGTATTTCTATTTTGTGATTATTGCTGAGGTTGAATACTGAGCTCGATATTTTTCTTTGTGTTTTTGGCCATTTGTATGCATATTTTGGTGAATTGCCTGTTCATTTTCTCCCTTATTTTTTTCTCTTATGGGCTTTTATTTAGGTTTTAAAAAGTAAACATTTATTGTCTCACAAGAAGTTCAGGTCAGATGTAGCAATCTGAAGGCTCGACTGGGGCTGGGAGATCTGTTTCCAAGGTAGCTCGTTCACAGGGCTATTGGCCTGAGGCCTCAGTTTCTTGATACATAGCCTTTCCGAGGCTGATTGGGTATCCTGATGACATGGCAGCCAGCTTCTCCCACATTGAGTGAGCCTACAGAGAGCAAACAGGAAACTGACAGGCCTTTTTGACCTAGTCTTGGAAGTCATGCATTGCACTTTTGTCTTCTTCTATTTATTAGGAGCAAGTCACTAACTCTAGCCCACATTCAGGAGAGGGAAACTAAGTTCTACCTCTTGAAGAATTTGTGGATGTATTCAAAAACCATTAGAGAACTTATTTTTTTTAAACATTTTTCAAACATTTTCCTCCAGTTTGCCCTTCAATTTTAATTGTTTTTACAGGGATGTACAATTTTAATGTACTTAAGTCTATTAGTCATTTCCATTTTTAGAGTCTTTCTTTTGCTTTGTGCTTAACAATGTCTTCTCTACTCTGGGGTCAGATAAATCTTCACTTATATTTTCTTTTAGTTCTTTGTTGATTTCACTTTTTACATGTAACCTCTTTAATGTTTCTATAATTTATTTTTAGAAATAAATTAGATACAGCAGTTTTTTTTCTGAATAACATTTATTTAAGTGGCAATTTTTGAATAAGCTCGCTTTCTCCTAATGATTTAGAATGCCTCATTTATTATCAGTAAATATAGGGTAGATATTCCACTGATACAATATGACTATAGCCCTTATTAAAATCTTAAAATGCTTCCATGCTGATTGGTAAATATCTGCTGCTCTAAGTGTCCTGTCCTTTCCTCCCCCCTCAGTTCAGATCCTTCTCTATCAATTTAAAGGGGCTTCTCTGCTGCATTTAAAGGAGTGAGTGTGGTATTGTGTCTTCCAGACTGGAGCTCCAGGGACAATGTAGGTGTCAATTCTGCTATTTTGTATAGCCACCCTAACCAAGGATATATAGGCACATGGCTTTCTGTTCTGTTCCATTGATTGGTTGATCTAGTTTGATTCTCTTACTGCATGATTTTAATTGCTATGGCTGTATAATGTGTTTTAATTATATAATCATCCCCCATTTTCATGATTATTATTGCTTATTTATTCTTGTATATGAACGAATGAATCATATTTTTGGTTAAAATAATGTCTTTAGTATGTTGAATAATGTATTAAAGACTGGGGAAGTTGACATCTCTACTATATTGAGTCTTTCTATCTTGAAAGTATATATCTATATATATATATATATATATTCTTATGTCTTAAAAGTCTTCCTATTTTAAAAGAATTATATATTATTTATGTCTTTAAAATTCTTGACCAGACCTGGTGGCTCATGCCTGTAATCCCAGCACTTTGGGAGGCCGAGGCAGACAGATTGCCTGAGGTCAGAAGATTCAGACCAGCTTGGTCAACATGGTGAAACCCTGTCTCTACTAAAAACACAAAAATCTGCCAGGTGTGGTGGCACACTCCTGTAATCCAGCTACTCGGGAGGCTGAGGCAGAAGAATCTCTTGAACCCTGGAGACGGAGGTTGCAGTGAGCTGAGATCGAGCCACTGCACTCCAGCTAGGGTGACAGAGTGAGACTCCATCTCAAAAAAAAAAAAAAAAAACTTCTTAAGTAGAGTGAGAGATTTTCTTTATATTTTTGTTTTAGTTTGTTTCGATTTATTTTATGTTTGGCATCTTTTTTTGGTGTTAGGAATAGTATATTTTCTAAAACATGGGCAAATGCTTATTACAATTATTTATTCCTCAGATATGTTAATGGTTCAGGGGTTCTTTAAGAAAGATATTTTCTAAGCTTCGGAAAATGCAAATTTACTGAAGTCCTTTAAATAATCCCTCCTCTCACTAGAATTTTGAATTACCTTGATATGATGCACAAAAATTCTGGTCACTTACAAATTGTTTAAGTAGCCAGTTCAAGATGACTTGGGGACAACTTGAGTAATGTGTGAATCGTGTGGGCAATCACATGTTGTTGATATCCAAAATACCAGCCTTTTCATTTTCTTTTTCTGAATGTTTCTGCTTGAAATTACCCATGTTTTAAAATATGCACGGCACATGGCATTGAACGTGGGAAGTGTTGTTAAGTTTTGAATGGGATGGTTAGAAAACGGGGTTTCTGGTTGTGTAAGAGTCTCTCATCTGGATCTGAAGCCTCTTCCAGGGAATTCCAGGCCTTCACCCCTCTACGTTATAAAAATGACTGGGTGACTTAGCAAAGCAATAATACCAGTGGGATGTGTATATTAACCTGTCTGTGGGGGGAAAATGCTGAGAGCAACAGGCCTATAATTTAGGTAATAGCAATAGTCTATGAAAAACATGCTGCTTTTGCCTTGATGCTAATCAGGAAACCATCAGACAGTCTTCCCTGACTGAGTAAGGGCAGGGCGGGAAGGAAGTCAGCTGTCATCTTGTTTTTGAAGAAGAAAAAAATGAGAGGTGAACTGAACTCTGTGATCGGAACCTCACTCTAAGGCCGCTTCCTGAATTTAAAGGTGTGGTACTCCAATCAGCACCGCAAATTGGAGGCATCTGATTTGCATGGATTAACAGGAGTGGGTCACAACCTTCTGACAGGTCAATGGCACCACTGGGGATTTGAAGAAAACTTTGATTCTCCCTCTTTTCCCCCTCTTCCATGAAGCAATCATGCTGTTCTATTGTAAAAGAGGATCCCTTACTTATAAAGCCAAGCTTGTCATTTAAATTCACTCAAGTTAGGACACCACCGAGCTCTGTCAGATGTCAGTCTCAATTCAGCAGGAGAATGTTTTTCAACAGCTTTCTAACCTCTTTGCCGGGAAACACAGAGGCTCGGATCAAGGGGGAGGGGCAGCTGACTGGGCCTGAAGGATTTTTACAAAGGCAAGATTGGAATTTTTCATTTCAGGCAGGTTTTCTTTTTCTTTACGTTTTCTTCTTATTATTTTTTCCTTTTTCCCTCTAAGCCTCGTGTAAAAGATATTCCCACAAAAAGGGAGTGAAAAAAATCAGATTGGTTGTAAGGACTACTTCATTTGAGGGTCTCCTTGAAGGCATTTAAACCTGGGAGTGATGTTGGCATCTTTTCTGCATTAGGGGTAGTGGCTGTTTGCCAATCATTTCCCTTGAAAAATATCGTGCGACCATAAAGGAACTATGAAATGTTTGGCAGAGGAAGCGTCCATGGCAGAATAGGGACAAAGGGAAATGGAGATTTTCTGATTCAGCCTCTGGTGCCAGACCCAAATAAAAAGAAGAGGCACATGCCATGGAACTATGGCTTATCTGAAACACCCTGGGTCAAGGAGCTTTGAAATGGTAGTGGCAGAGTTGGGACCATTTTTTTCTTGAATATTGATTAACCAAGTGCTCCGGAGATAAAATGTTCAGAGAGTTCTAATATACTCACTTGCTACGTATTGTTTTCTACATTTATCTACGACTGTTGATTCAGCATCTCCTATAGGCCAGAGATTATGCCAGACCTAATTTGCAACAAAACAGATTTGGTTCCTGCCCTCTTGGGACTTCCTGCTTAGACCTGCCTCATCAATTTTCATTTCTTATGTGACTTGATCTTTGTCATGTAAATTCCAGTATTTTCTTGCATCCATGACAGTGCTTAGCATTGTATTAATAATACCTTACCGAAAAGTTTGGTACCTATCTATCATTTTATTGGCTGTTCAAATAATGTTTAAATTTAGAAGCCTCAGTTTTCTCATCTGTAAAATGGGGATAATAATATCTATCTCACAGGGCACTTGTGAAGAGTGAATGACGTATAGACAGCACTCAGCAGAGAGCTTGGCACAGAGTACTTAGTAATTGGGAGCTGCTAGCATTTTTCATTAGAAGTGTGGCTCACGCCTGTAATCCCAGCACTTCGGGAGGCCGAGACGGGTGGATCACAAGGTCAGGAGATCGAGACCATCCTGGCTAACATGGTGAAACCCCGTCTCTACTAAAAACACAAAAAATTAGCTGGGTGTGGTGGCAAGTGCCTGTAGTCCCAGGTACTCGGGAGGCTGAGGCAAGAGAATGGCGTGAACCCGGGAGTTGGAGCTTGCAGTGAGCCCACATCATGCCACTGCACTCCAGCCTGGGTGACAGAGCAAGACTCCATCTCAAAAAAAAAAAAAAAAAAAAAAAAGAAGTGTTGGTGGCAGAGGTAGTGGTAGTACATGCTTAACGTCTAGAACCTTCTCTTCTGGTTAATTCCACTGGAATCTTTCTATAATATTTTCAACTTCTTTTTTCCTTTAGTAAGTATGTCTTTCTCAAAGAATTAATTGTTGGATGGTTGAAGATAACTTGGAAGACCTTAAGGTCATGATTTCATGATTTGAAACAAATTGTCAAGAGCTATTTTAGAAGGAATATCTGAAAGTGTGCGTGCGTGTGTGTGTGTGTGCATGTGTGTCTATGTGTGCGTGCAATCTAAGGTACATTCTGCAATTAAGCTTCCAGTTAAAATTCCAGTTTTGAAAAGCCTCTTGAACTCCTTTTTGAGTTCTCTTTCTTTTAATGGTACAAATGTCCTTTCAGAGAAAGGTACTCTCAGCTCTCATTCTCCTCCTGGTGAAAAACATTCAGAGACCATTAGGCTGCGTCTCAGTGAAAGGAAACTGCAGCATAGAACTTGATCTGAAAAGCCTGTGACACACCGTGTCCCTCCAAAGTAGAAGCCTCCTTGGTACTACAAGACTGTGGACTGGAGTGTGTTGCTGGAGTTTGACATGGGTTCAAATCTTGCCTTTGCCATTTATTAGCTTTGTGACCTTGGGCAAATTTCTAAATCTGAAAGACACGCACACACACACACATTTATATTTGTTTAATTAATGCAGTATCTGGCATATTCAAGCAGGAGCTTGTAACAAATAAGTAACAACTGTAAGCAATAAGCATTTGTTGCATAAACAAAGCAATGGCTTGCAGGTACTCCTCCTTTTGTAAGCCATTGCTAAGCATCTCTTTGCTCCTCTTCCTTTCAGCTGCTGGCTGAACCTGCAGCATCTTCTTGTGACTCCCCTCAGTGGTAGCACACTTCTACTCTTTGAGGGTTGATCTGAGTTTCGGAAACAGCCAGCAGTAATTTGGTACTGAGGCTGGTGTAAAACATCAGTCTATTAAAGATCATTTTAGATCAGAAATGATGCGTCCCTGTAAGGGAACTACTATATTGAGATGAACTCATAGCATTCTGCCTGGATTTTAAAGACGAGCTGCAAATGCTCTCAAGCAGTCTTCCAAAGTGACAGTTAAGAATGGGATGGAATTCATTTTGATGTCCAGATCAAGTCTAAAAGTCAGTCACATTCCAGGTCTCACTCTGGCCACTGTGCTCGGGAAAGCGAGGAGCAGTGAGATATGGCCGTTGCTGATATGAAAAGCAGAAGGTGGAGGTCCCAGGCTGCTGAGTTAGCCCTCAGTTTGAATCCTGCCTCTGCTGTTTATTAGCTCTAAGTCCTGAGGCCTCTTATATACATCTACTCTGCAATTACTTCTCTCTCTCTCTCTCTCTTTTTTTTAGACAGAGTTTCGCTCTTGTTGCCCATTCTGGAGTGCAGTGGTGCAATCTTGGTTCACTACAACCTCTGCCTCCTGGATTCAAGAGATTCTCTTGCCTCAGCCTCCCAAGTAGCTGGGATTACAGGTGCCCACCACTACACCCAGCTGATTTTTGTATTTTCAGTAGAGGTGGGGTTTCACCATGTTGGCCAGGTTGGTCTTGAACTCCTGACCTCGTGATCCACCTGCCTCGGCCTCCCAAAGTGCTGGGATTACAGGCGTGAGCCACTGAGCCTGGCCCAATTACTTCTCTGTAATTTTTTTCCCCTGAGGATTGGTGAGTGGGGCGGGGGGGAAATGCTTGGCACATAACACTCCATGTTAAGTTTCAGGATTATTTCTTCTTTTTACATTATTTTAGTTTTTTGTTCATATGTACTTAGGGCTCACACTTTGCTTGGCTCCGTAAGTCCTAGAGAAAAGTGATATGAGAAATGAATTCACATGAAGCATTAGTGCCTTAGTCTCTTACTGTTTTTACCTTTCCCATGAATATTTGTGCTTACAAAATGGTGTCCAGAAAGGCAGTGCCTCAGCGAGATAAATATGTTTCTAATCTTAGCATCTGGGGCAGAGTGAGGCTGGCATCTGAGGTTGGGGAGGCCACAGGGCCACACTACTGACCGCATTGGTAGCAGACTCCATTAGGTTGACAGAAAGGTTAAGGTTCCTGGAATCTGTCTCCGAATTCTCCTTACCCCCTCATTAGGTTAGAAGCCAATGCCAATACAAGTAAGCAATACCAAACCCTCTTTTGCTTACAGAGGTGTTGTTAAGTTGGGGGCACCGTAAGAACAATTCATTGCAAATAATTGTTGGCACATTTATTCTCATGGCACAACTTTCAAAAGCAAATTAATTATAAACTGGTTGCAATTTAATTCAGTTTGTCTGGATTATGTGTTTGCAAGGCCTAGAGTACATTTGGCACCATTGCTGGCACATTTGGATTTTAATGTCTTTGACAAGCCACAGCTTCCTTGGCCTGGGTAAACGGCCCACTGCCATACTGTCATTTAACTAGATTGCGTCAGAGTGATTCTTTAGCTTCGCGGTGGGTCTTCAGTTTACAACCCCCACGCCACCCCTATCAGCCGCACGGGCATGGATCTCAACGCGTATCAGGAAACTGGAAGAAAACTGTGAACAGAATACTCTGAGAAAATGATGGTTAATCGTGTAGAAAAGTTTAACTATTTGCATCAGCACAATATTACACAGGCACATACGACTTTCAGTTCCCTAAACCTGAGAAAAGATTTAACAGCATTGTGTGAAATCTGACATCTTGCTATTCATATAAATGTAAAAGGCAGATTGGGAAAAATACAGTAAAATCCCCCCTTTTGTGCAGAGAACAGTGCATATTTTTCCCCTAATTATGGAAGGTAGCCTTTTATTTCTTTTGAATTCATTCATTTCTGAGCCTGTGTTTTCAGCTTGCTTATGAAACTCAATTATAAAACCAGGGTTAAAAATTAAGTCAAGTCACAGGCTATACTCCTCTTTGATTTTGGGGCTCCTGAGAACTTCCAACCCTCTGCCACTGGCTTGAAAAATCTCTACCCTTATAAATCTCTCAAGCTTTCATGCACCTCTCCTACACAGCAGATTAATTAAGGAAAAAGATGGAAAACTCCTGGCACCATTTTATCTTTCCAAACGGTGATTTGCCTCTTCCCCTCAAATCTTCCCTTCCCTCTCCTCTGCTCCCTTCTCAAAAAGAAAGTGTATGATTGTCAACTTTCCGAGTTCAAGACAGTGGAGGATTAAACTGGCCTTACTGAGATTTGAACTTGTGACTCAAGGATTGGATTTTGTGAAAGAGGCCCAAACTCTCCGGACTGGACAGGTTACAGCTCCAGTTTCTGTCCCTCTGCTGCCTTTTCCTGGGCAGCATGAAGATCTCTGGCATTTATCTATCTATGAGGCTTGCAAAATCATGGCCTGTCATAATGGTAAATAAAATGTGTTAAAGTTAATATGAAGAAGAAAGGAGCAATTACAACTTATTAAAACAGTCTTCAAATATACTTAAGCAGAGGTTTGCCACGTAAACACACAATTAAAGCAGGAATTTGTGATGGATGCAAGAGTTTGACGGTCCCAGACATACTGTTTACTGGTGTAGTTAGCAGATGGATAAGTCAACTGATCCCAGATGTGCAGCTTATAAATATAAACTCATGTCTTACTAGTGATGTATGTCTGCAAGTAGCAACAAATTACTTTCTATTTAACTCTTGACTGTTTGCTAGGGGGAGCTTCGTAATGCTCACTTGCTTAAAAAAAAAAAGAATTTTTAAACAAGTTTCCTCTTTCAAAAGTGGTAACCAAATATCTAAAAAAAAGGTACTTTAGTGCAGGAGTTGTTTTAAAGGACAGGTTTAAATAGGCTTACTTTATTCTTTTAAGTTCAGATACCTAAGCCTTATGTCCCTAGCCACAGTTTTCAGATATTTGCAGCTAATTAATTCTTAGGAAATCTAATCTGAATTGAATTAATTTTCCCTTTTAGGGCACACGAAGCAACTTTTAGGTAAGAAAAAAAATGAAAACAGCTTTTGTTGCACATAATTCTTGCAACTAATGAAAAGTAATATTGCTGTTCCCTTCAAATAATGCAATAGCAAAACACCAAATGAGAACATTGCATTGTATTGTTATATTTGCTGTTTAAATAATTTAGCTGCAAAAATCTGAAGGCTGCTTTAGCTGTAATTAATTATTCATTAATGACATGCTAATTGCACAATACCTTTGAATATTTAACAAAATGCAAAAACCAGGCTCTGAAGTTATGTTTTTAGTGCAAGGGGGAGAAGATTCTTTAGTCCATCACTGTACCAGGAGGACAAAAAAAAAAGTCCTTTTTCACATGTGAGGTAAAGTAGTAGTAGTGGCCTACTTTCCATTCACCATCTCAGTCACCCTTTGTGCCGTGGAATATAATGTCCTTATCTAGACTTAACAATTGACAGGGTGGTAAATCCCTTGACTTTTGTCCAAATGATTTCTCTACAAAAATGGGTTAATTATCGCCTTTCCCTAGCTTTTTGACTAACAAAAGGCCCTGGATCTCTTTTTTCCTTTCTTTCCTATTTACTGTAAGGAGCTCTTTGAAATGTGATAGTTTAATCGGCAACACCTTCTACAGGGGGAATACTGAGAGGCCGGCCTGGCCCTGCCTGGAGCTCAGGTTGCTGTGTGAACATTACCGTGGTTAGGAGATATGACCTTTATTATGCCAAAGCCATCCTGGACTTTCAGGATGAAAAACTCCTGAGTGCTCGGTAGTCGACTTCATTTGTTTCTGCTAATAAAAGCTGGCGGGTTTTTAACAGTGTCTTTTAGTGGATGGGATGACTAAAGGGCACAGTGTTGAACTGGCTTAGTTGTGTTTCACTAATTCCCTGCAAGACAGCGAGTTTGCATCTTTCTGTGCCCTGTCTCTGTTTCCAAGCCTGAAAGCTCCTCATTGTCTCTGACCTGTAAGTCAGAGATACTCTTCGTAGTGGATAAGCAGAGAAGAGGACTGGCATTTTTTTCTTTTTATTTGTCATTATCATCATCTTGGTCCCAATCAGAGAATCACCAGCTCCTAATTTAGTACAAGGCAGTGAGCTGTGTGGCAGCTTGTCCTTGTGGTTGAGAATATATTTCATGCACTAGGGCCTACTTAGTCATATTTTGCATTTGACTGCCATTACTATTAATGGCATTTATGAATGCACATTGGCGGGAAGAAGACCCCATTGAATCTGTGCATTATCAGAGATTGGGGAATTAGCATACTCTATGTCTGGTTCATGATGGATTTTACTGTGCTGTGGAAATACTTAGCAATTAAATGAGAAATCACCATTGTGAACGTGCACCTGCCAGGAAAAAAAGAATGGAGTAGAGAAGGAGGGGCATTCACTCAAGTTGATGCCAAGTTCCCTCTTTTGCCATTGCCTTCTCTCATATGGGAAATGCTACATCTGCCTGTAGCCATTGTTCAACATGGCAATATATAATAGAGCCACTGTTTAGTAAATGCATGGCATCACAGGCCCACCCAGCCAAAAGTGTGTCAGGGTCAAAAGTGTTTATAGTCAACTTGGAAGTCACAGCTTGCAAAGTGAAAAGTGAAATAATGCAAAAGTAGTGTATGATTTAGTGCCACACGAATTAGAGAGTTCAGGGATTGCAAAGTGGCAAACCATGTGTTCAGACCAACCCAGAATCAGATGCATTTTACCTGGCTTGAACTTTTTTCATTCTAAGTTGGAGTTAATATTTAAAAATTGGGAGATTTATATAGAAATCTGACTTTCCATCTTCTCTTGAAAAGTCAGAAGGTCTACCAACATGGGCTGCCAGCCATCCCACGTGGCAACAATTGGCCAGAGCTAAGTAGCCCGGGCTTGCATTTTCCATTTGAATACCTCACCTGCCTGGAAGTTTCCTACCTTGGAGCAGAGATTTGAGGTAGGAGTGACTATGGGTTAGAGTGAACAGGGAAGGATGACTTTTGGACAAACTCCACCAAATACACTCTCCACATGCCAGTGGTATTCAGTCATGATGAGATTTCAGATGGTTCTCGCCACTCATTTATAGCCTTTTCCTTTCTCAGAGTAAAATGTCACAGATAAAGAAGGTTGTCTCCCAGGCCACTGAGGAAATACTTCTTTGGCTTTCTGCATGGTCCTCAGAACGGGGCCAATTTTACCCATAAGACTTCTTGATTTCTTTTTTAGATCTCAGAATTTGTTTTATTAAGCCCCTCTTCTGTGTGAGACACTGGGCGGAGCACTTCTCACACAAATCCACTTCTTTCTGGTCCTGTGTGGGCTGGACTCTAGCAGTAGTCAATGGAAAGCTTTAGATTGTTATAGTGGAACCTCTGCCTGGACTGAAGTTTTGTTGGGAAATAAATGGCAGTGTGAAGAACAGGTTACTATTCTTCATCGGCTACTGACTCTGGGACTTTAGCATACCTTAAGTACCTTGGGTACATTCACTTAGGATTAATGAATGATGTTGTTACATAAAACCTTGTTTCTGCTCAAGTCCCGAAGTGAATAACATCTAAGGGAAGTAGGCAGGAGTGCCAAGAGAAGCCAATTTCATCAGTGTTAATTAGAGAACTTTGGGCCAGGAAATAGAAGAGCATGGGTAATCCATGTCTCCTTAGCCCACTGCCTCTGTGGAAGCCAGCCTGAAACTTTTGATGTTACTTAGCAATATTAGGGAAACATCTGTGAACAGGCACCACTGTACACCACTGGGAATTGCTTAAAAGTGATACAACATGAATCTGTCAAGTGACAAATACTGCTGTGGGAGCATGACTTATAAACTGTGTGAACACAGTTCTTCCTGGAAGTTTGGATTGAGCTAGGGAGTGGTGGTTACCAGTAGAGAATTTGTTATCCTAGTGTGAATTAGGGAATAAATATCTAACATGAGACAACTAGAGCAGGGGAATTCTTGGATAAATATGGGTAGGGTGTGTATGGCTTAGTGCACATTTGAAGTTCATGACTGAGAAGATTTACTCTGTGAACATTTATTGAATAGATACAATGGGAAAGCCTGTATTTGTTGAAAGGGGCAGATATAGACATCTGAACCAAAGTACCACATTGGCCAGCCGTGTCTAGATTTGGTGTGGGTCACCTTTTTATCTTCTAGGAAATTATCTTACTTGTTGAAGTGGCCTCTTTTGGAAAAAGCCTGAACATAGTTTGTCTATTGTGATCTGTTCTTTTTCCTGATGAAAATATTTTCTTTTTAGTTTTTAACTTTAAAAAGTTTAAAAAGTTGTTTTTTAACTTTTTAAGTTAAGTTTAAGATGGGGGTCTCACTATGTTTCCCAGGCTGGTCTCAAACTCCTGGCCTCAAGCAATCCTCCCATCTTTACCTCCCAAAGTGCTTGGGATTACAGATGTGAGCCACTGCACCTTGCCCATAATGAAAACGTTTTAAAGGAACTAGAAGAATGATAAATGGGTATGCCATCAAGGTGTGGAAACTATGATAATTCACACATTAAATCTGCTCAAATGCTTTTGTGGATTGATAAGAGACAAGTGATTATGGATCAAGTCATTAATATTCATCAATGTAAAGAATAAGTTGGGGAATTATATAGAATTGTAAGGAGAACAGGAAAAGGTGTAAGAGGGGATATAAATTACTATTCTCCTATATGCACAGACAAAAATCACAAATGTCTAGTATAAAAAAGGAAGGGTCTTGAAATCCATTGGCATTTCCAGAAAATATTCCATGACCTACTCCTGTTGCAAATGTGCCTTTTACCATTGCAGGGCGATAAAATGCCACGATCCAACTCCAGAGTAAAATTAAGGGCTTGTGTGATACAGCAGGCAGCCATCCCATACTTGAGAGTTTTCACTGTATAATTAAAATAAACTGGGGGGCAGGAGGCAGGGAATGAAGTGGGGGAGGAAGGTCCGGCTGAAGCATATTCAGACATGACATTTTCTAATGTCGATAACCATCGAGAGCTCGGCTTCTCTTCTATGAAGACAAGAATGCCACATGTCAGTCAAAGGCAGAGTCGCTGAGCAGGGCTGGAGACTGGAGGAAGCAAGAGAGGGTTCATTTGGCTTTGGGAGAGTGCAGACTGGCCTCCTCTCAGGCTTTAATTGTGCTTCCTTTGTGTCAGTGGTGTCCACGTCCAGATTTCTGATGATGAGTCCTGATGATTCGGAGAGATAGCAGGTAGTGCAAATTTGGCTCTCCCCTTTCAAGCTGGGATTCTAGGCCATGCTTAATCCCAGTGGAATAGATAAAAATAACACACCCAAGAAGCAATCTCAGACTTATGTTTTTGAAAGGCATTTTAAGCAGTTTTGGTCCTTATACAGTACACTTGAATAATGCCCCTGCTACAATGATTTTTTTTTTTTTAAAAGGATTCCAGTGTACATCCCTCTGCAAGGGGCTCTGTCACTCTATTTATATGCTGTAGTAAACTAGCTTCCTCTCCTTTGGCTGGGCAGCAGCTGCCATTGGCCTGCCCTTGGGCCTCCCCTACATCACAGAGACAAGCATGTGTGTGAGAAGAACCCAGATCTGCCCCAGCAAGGAACGGAATGAGGACTCCAACCTGGGAGCATGTAGTGATGTTTTGACACACCCACCCGTACCCTCCACCCCGATGCAGGAAAAACTGGAATCTCTCTGTTCCTGTGACAGTCTGTCAATTTTCCTTCCAGAATAGTTCTTAGGAAGCACACTCACCCTCTAGAAATGGGGGATTCATGTCTTAAAAGATCATTACAAGTTCTTCAGTATATGCTGAAATTTTTTTCTGTTGTAGTGCTGGAGGTAAATACCAAGAGAGCTAGTGCTTTAAAAGCAAAAGCTGGTTGTTAATGGAATAAGGATGCTTCAGCGATTTAGGGAGGGAACTTTTAAAAGGGGGCTCCACATTTCTACTGTTCTCCTTCAACCTCCATTTCTACAGAGGAGGTAAATGATTTTCATCCCAACTCTTTACTTTCGTGTTTAGCTTTGCTCAGACATGATTCCTTCTCCTTTATGATTTCTGTTGGCTGCTATCCCTCTGTGTACCTCCCAAATCTAGGATTATAGATTGTCATGGCATAGATTAGAGGAAAGCTTAAGGAGGTTCCCAGGCAAGATGGCCGAATAGGAACAGCTTCTGTCTGCAGCTCCCAGTGAGACCAACGCAGAAGGCGGGTGATTTCTTCATTTCCAACTGAGATACCTGGTTCATCTCATTGGGATTGGTTAGACAGTGAGTGCAGCCCAGGGAGGGCAAGCAGAAGCAGGATGGGGTGTTGCCTCACCTGGAAAGCACAAGCAGTCAGGGAACTCTCTCCCCTAGCCAAGGGAAGCCGTGAAGGATCCTGCTGTGAGGGATGGTGCTATCTGGCCCAGATACTATGCTTTCCCCATGGTCTTTGCAACCCACAGACCAGGAGATTCCCTTGGGTGCCAACACCACAAGGGCCCTGGGTTTCAAGCACAAAACTGGGTGGCCCTTTGGGCAGACACCAAGTTAGCTGCAGGAGTTTTTTTTTTTTTTTTTTTTTTTTTTTTCCATACCCCAGTGGCACCGGGAATGCCAGTGAGACAGAACCGCTCGCTCCCCTGGAAAGGGGGCTGAAGCCAGGGAGCCAAGTGGTCCTGCTCAGTGGATCCCACCTCCATGGAGCCCAGCAAGCTAAGATCCACTGGCCTGAAATTCTTGCTGCCAGCACAGCAGTCTGAAGTGGACCTGGGATGCTTGAGGTTGGTGGGGGTGGGGAGGGGCATTTACTATTACAGAGGTTTGAGTAGACTGTTTTCCCCTCAGAGTGTAAACAAAGCCGCTGGGAAGTTCGAACTAGGGGGAGCCCACTGCAGTGCCACAAAGCCACTGTAGCCAGACTGCCTCTCTAGATTCCTCCTGTCTGGGCAGGGCATCTCCGAAAGAAAGGCAGCAGCCCCAGTCAGGGGCTTATAGATAAAACTCCCATCTCCCTGGGACAGAGCACCTTGGCGAAGGGGCAGCTGTGGGTGCGGCTTCAGCAGACTTAAACGCTCCTGCCTGCTGGCTCTGAAGAGAGCAGCAGATCTCCCAGCACAGCGTTGGAGCTCTGATAAGGGACAGACTGACTCCTCAAGTGGGTCCCTGACCCCCATGCCTCCCGATGGGGAGACACCTCCCAGCAGTGGTCGACAGACACCTCATACAGGAGAGCTCTGGCTGGCATTTGGTGGGTGCCCCTCTGGGATGAAGCTTCCAGAGGAAGGAACAGGCAGCAGTCTTGGCTGTTCTGCAGCCTCCGCTGGTGATATCTAGGCAAACAGGGTCTGGAGTGGACCCCCAACAAACTCCAGCAGACCTGCAGAAGAGGAGCCTGTTAGAAGGAAAACTAACAAACAGAAGGCAATAGTATCAACATCAAAAAGAAGGACGACCAAGCAAAAACTCCATCTGAAGGTCACCAACATCAAAGACCAAAGGTATATAAATCCATGAAGATGAGCAAAAACCAGTGCAAAAAGGCTGAAAATGCCAAAAACCAGAATGCCTCTTCTCCTCCAAAGGATCAAAACTCCTCGCCAGCAAGGGAACAAAACTGACAGAGAATTAGTTTGACGAATTGACAGAAGTAGGCTTCAGAGGGTGGGTAATAACAAACTCCTTTGAGCTAAAGGAGCATGTTCTAACCCAATGCAAGGAAGCTAAGAACCTTGATAAAAGGTTAGAGGAATTGCTAACTAGAATAACCAGAAGAACAATAGAGAAGAACATAAATGACCTGATGGAGCT
Source organism: Symphalangus syndactylus (assembly GCF_028878055.3). Classification (NCBI taxonomy): domain Eukaryota; kingdom Metazoa; phylum Chordata; class Mammalia; order Primates; family Hylobatidae; genus Symphalangus; species Symphalangus syndactylus. The sequence continues at coordinate 27,903,487 of NC_072429.2, forward strand.
GAAAAACACAGCACGAGAACTTCCCGAAACATACAGAAGTATCAATAGCTGAATTGATCAAGCAGAAGAAAGGATATCAGAGATTGAAGATCAACTTAATGAAATAAAGCATGAAGACAAGATTAGAGAAAAAAGCATAAAAAGGAATGAACAAAGCCTCCAAGAAATATGGGACTATGTGAAAAGACCAAATCTACGTTTGATTGGTGTACCTGAAAGTGACGGGGAGAATGGAACCAAGTTGGAAAACACTTCAGAATATCATCCAGGAGAACTTACCCAACCTAGCAAGACAGGCCAACATTCAAATTCAGGAAATACAGAGAATACCACAAAGATACTCCTTGAGACGAGCAGCCCCAAGACACATAATCATCAGATTCACCAAGGTTGAAATGAAGGAGAAAATGTTAAGGACAGCCAGAGAGAAAGGTTGGGTTAGCCACAAAGGGAAGCCCATCAGACTAACAGCAGATCTCTCTGCAGAAACCCTACAAGCCAGAAGAGAATGGGGGCCAATATTCAACATTCTTAAAGAATTTTCAACTCAGAATTTCATGCTACTGGTACCAAAACAGATATATAGACCAATGGAACAGAACAGAGGCCTCAGAAATAACATCACACATCTACAACCATCTGATCTTTGACAAACCTGACAAAAACAAGTAACGGGGAAAGAATTCCCTATTTAATAAATTGCATTGGGAAAACTGTCCAGCCGTATGCAGAAAACTGAAACTGGACCCTTTCCTTACACCTTATACAAAAATTAACTCAAGATGGATTAAAGATTTAAACATAAAACCTAAAACCATAAAAACCCTAGAAGAAAACCTAGGCAATGCCATTTAGGACATAGGCATGGGCAAAGACTTCATGACTAAAATACTAAAAGCAATTGCAACAAAAGCCAAAATTTACAAATGGGATCTAATTAAACTAAAGAGCTTCTGCACAGCAAAATAAACTATTATCAGAGTGAACAGGCAACCTACAGAATGGGAGAAAATTTTTGCAATTTTTCCATCTGACAAAGGGCTAATATCCAGAATCTACACAGAACTTAAACAAATTTACAAGAGAAAAAAACCAACAACCCCATCAAAAAGCGGGTGAGGGAAATGAACAGTCATTTTTCTAAAGAAGACATTTATGTGGCCAACAAACATATGAATAAAAGCTCATCATCACTGGTCATTAGAGAAATGCAAATCGAAACCACAATGAGATCCCATCTCACACCAGTTAGAATGGTGATCATTCAAAAGTCAGGAAACAACAGATGGTGGAGAGGATGTGGAGAAATAGGAACACTTTTACACTGTTGGTGGGAGTGTAAATTAGTTCAACCGTTGTGGAAGGTAGCGTGGTGATTCCTCAAAGATCTAGAATCAGAAATATAATTTGAGCCAGCAATCCCGTTACTGGGTGTATACCCAAAGGATCATAAATCATCGTACTATAAAGACACATGCACAGGTATGTTTACTGAAGCACTATTCACAATAGCAAAGACTTGGAACCAGTCCAAATGCCCATCAATGATAGACTGGATAAAGAAAATGTGGCACATATACACCATGGAATACTATGCGGCCATAAAAAATAATGAGTTCATGTCCTTTGCAGGGACATGGATTAAGCTGGAAACCATCATTCTCAGCAAACTAACACAGGAACAGAAAAGCAAACACTGCATGTTCTCACTCATACGTGGGAGTTGAACAATGAGAATATATGGGCATAGGGAGGGGAACATCACATGCTGGGGCCTGTAGGTGGGTGGAGGGCAAGGGGAGGGATAGCATTAGGAGAAACTAATGTAGATGACGGGTTGATGGGTGCAGCAAACCACCATGGCACATGTATACCTATGTAACAAACCTGCATGTTCTGCACATGTATCCCAGAACTTAAAGTATAATAATAAAAAAATAAAGAATAACTGATGAATTTCAAATAAGTTTTCTCTCTCCTGCTTACACAAATCGATTGCTTGTGGCTGCTTGGAGTGCTTTGATGGGAAGTCTAGGAAGGCGCAGTCCGGGCTCAGTGGAAATGAGCGTGATGATAAAGCTTTCCCTGCACAAGAGGGTCTGATATTTCTCACTGCTGATTTTGCATAATCTTATTTTCCATATATTATGAGAGAAATGATTATAAGTTACTTGATTGACCCAAACACAGAGCAGTTGTGCTGCATAGAATATTTCAGTGCCTTCTTTCCCATTCCAGGGTCCCTGCTGCCCCCTGCCCTCCCCACTATTCTGTTTCCCATGTCAGTTGAGATTTCAGAGATGGTTCACAGTTTTCCCAGGAATTCAGACATCTGCTTAGAAGAGGCACTGCCACGCTCTTAGGTAAAATCCGCTCAGCTTGCCTCCCTGATTCTAGAACCCAGATTGATTCTGGAAGTTATGTCAGAGGTCTTGTATGCATATGTCATGAGAGACCTGTTCTGTTTAGAAGCTTTTCTGGGGAGATTTGGATCCAGTTATGGATGCCATGTATAATATATATCACAACTGGAATTAATTACTTCTTTCTGTAATTATTATATAGCCTTTCACCTTGCTAGACTTTAAGATCCAAAAGAGCACTGCTTTTCTCTCTATTGTGTCCTCAGAGCCTAGCACAGTGCCTCCGGAATGTGTGTGTGTGTGTGTGTGTGTGTGTGTGTATCCAATAAACACTTGCTAAATGAAGCGAATGAATGGTTATCAGTACACTTTTAGACTCTGGAAGTCAGCCCTAAAGATTCCCTAAAGACTGTCCAGTTAGAATGATGACTAGCCTATGTGTCATTCTGGCCACTCTTTGCATTAATGTTACCTCCTGAAAGACAGAATATTCAATTTGCCAGATGACTGCCCTGGATTCATTTGTGACTCATGATCAGTCTTTCTAGTCACCTGCAACAGTCTTTTCTCTTTCTTTCCCTCCCTCCCTCCCTCCCACTTCCCTCCCTCCCTCCCTCCCTCCCACTTCCCTCCCTCCCACTTCCCTCCCTCCCTCCCTCCCACTTCCCTCCCTTCATCCCTTCTCCCCTCCCTCCCTTCCCCCTTTCCTCCCTTCCTCCCTTCCTCTCTTCCTCCTTCCCTCCTTCTCCCCTTCCTCTTTTCCTCCTTGCCTCTTTCTCCTTCCCTCTTCTACTGTCTTTTCTCTTTCTCTCCTCTCCCCTCCCTTCTTCCCCCTCCTCCTCCTTCGACCACATTCTTGCAACAACACTTGCCTTGCTTTTGCCATTTCTACTATTCTCCTCTGGAAATCTATGGCGCCAGCCCTGGGTCATCGTAGAGCCTTTCTAGATGGTCCCTCTATTCCAGCATTTCTCCTTACAGTGTATTAAACCCCACGGGCTGAACTTTCTTAAAGACTGCTTTAGTAGACCATACCTCCTTCAAAAACCTTCACTAGATCCCTATTTCCTTGTATATGAAATTAAAGTCTCTATTTGGAATTCGTGATAACTAGTAATCCAGTCCCACTTATCCAATTCTAATGTCCAGTGAAGCAAAAACAACATACAATATTAATAAGAACTCTCATTTGTTGAGGGCTTACCACATGTCAAACACTGTGCTAAATGTTTTTTTCCTATGGAGTTCCAGCTGCTATAATTATCCCCAATTTATAAATAAAGTTTCTAAAGCTAAAATAGCTGAAGTAACTTGCCCAAGGTTACATGATGAGTCAGTGATAGAACTAGTATTGAATGCAGGTGGTCTGATTTCAGAGCTAGGGCCCTTGACAATTAGTTAATGATATTATATTTGATGTTCCTTGTATATTACCAGATAGGGGTTTCATATATACGGGGACACAATGCTAAATGTGATGATATCTTAGGACACTGCTTCACAATGAGATAAAAGTATTTAAAATAAGTACTGTGTATATATTTTATTTTATATAGCACAGTTTCTCAGAGAAATCCCCTACATGATATATGTGTTAATATCTGAATTTTTACCCATTCCTTTCTTTCTTGTTTTTAGTGTTCGTAGTGAAAAGAATATTGCATATTTATAAAATGCATATTTCTCTAATAGTCATATGCCTTTTGTTTCCTCAGAAAAATACTAAAGACATATCAGCTGGGAAACTATTCACAACTATACCAAGGCTTTTGTTTACTGATCCTTCCCATCTGACGAATCATTTCACCTTCAGAGCATTAGAAAAGAGGATGTATTTAAGTGGCCTAGGATACCACAGTTCTGGACACAGTAGTAGAAGTTGCAATTATTACTACTCCTTGGACTGATCACCATCTGATGTGGGACCCCTAATCCTTGGGCAAATCCTGCCCTTTGGTTTCAGCAGGGGTGTGGACTGAGAAAGCATCCTGCACACAGGTGAAGCAGTTTGCAGGTGCTGTCACACCCCACTATATCAAGGCTTTGTTCCAAGAAATATAGCAACCGAATAGCATAACAAAGTGGTTAAGATCTTGGGTTCTAGCATCTAGATCTTAAAATCTAGGATCAAGGATCTTTGGATCCTTGGAAGAAGCAGTTAAGTTTGGATAATTCAGTGGAAATCCTGATGATAAATGTGTGCACGAGTGTGTGTGCATGTGCCCCTATAGAGTGTGTTTAGGAGGAGGACGGAGACAGGATGAATGAATATCTTCCTTCGAAACTTGCAGTGTTATTAGGCTTTGACTATAGATGGTTCTGTTGTATTGGTTCCTTTGCCTCTGAAAAGCTGGGTTCTTGCTACAAGAATTTATGCTTGAGAGGTTTGCTGTATTTGTACGTGTTCCTGATTCAACCTCTCCGGTCTGCATCGTTTGGGTCTAACCCCTCACATTATCAGTCTTCCTCAAATGTGTGTGTCTGGAATGAGTGTCTCTTTCACTCACAGCAAACCTGAAGTGCATGAATGCCTTACAGAAAAGCCCCAGGTGCCATATGTTCATCTTTTTTATTTTCTGTCCACCCCAATACAGCTGGTGGTAGTCAGCAACAGATGATTGTTTTCAGTTTTGTCTTTTCTTGAGGCTAAGAGCTTTGCCCTAATGATCTTCAAGGTGGTTGACATTTTCAATTAAAGTCTGCTCAGTCAGACCGACATAACTTCTCACAAAAAGCTGTCAGGAGCTGTCTCCTACCCAAATGCTACACAGATAATGATTATAATCATAATTGGTTTCAATTCATACACAGGCCATCCTTTCATCTGGAGTGGTTTTATTCCAGAGATAGTCCACCGGGAAGTGTCCTCTATTGGGGATTCACTTTCCACTGGAGTCCATCCTCCATTTGACCCGCGGGGGAGGGGGGTGGTGGGATGGGGGGGTGCAGTCAGAAGGCTAATTGTGTGGAAAGAGCCTGTTTTATCTTCTCTCCTTGTGAAAGGCTGGATAAGGTGGCCTGTATGAACTTCCTGTCTTTGATGTCTCCCCGAGAATGTTCCAAGAACGTTCCAAGAACTACAGCAGCCAAATAGCATAGCAAAATGCTTAAGATCCTGGGCTCTAGAGTCAGACAAATCTAGGTTCAAATCCCAGCTTCACCACTTGCCAGCTGTCTGGCCTTGGGGAAGTTATTTTACCTCTCTAAGCTTTTGTTTACTGATCCTTCCCATCAGACGAATCACTTCACCTTCAGAACATTAGAAAAGAGGATGTATTTAAGTGGCCTAGGATACCACAGTTCTGGACACAGTAGTAGAGGTTGTCACAGTTATTACTACTCCCTGGACTCATCACCATCTGATGTGGGACCTCCAATTCTTGGGCAAATCCCGCCCTTTGGTTTCAACAGGTGTGTGGACTGAGAAACCGTCCTGCACACAATCTCCAAGTTGTTCAGTCCTCTCCCAGGTGAAGCAGTTTGCAGGATCCATCACACCCAGCTGCTTGGCTAGTTGCTTTGTGGTTCTCTTACCAGCAAAGGCTGCAGCTGGTGATTCTGCTAAATTGAAGTGGGAACAAGAAAACTCTCCCAGAACGCACCAGGGCGAGGCAAGGCGCTACAGCTACCTGCCAGGTAAATAGATACTGGGTGCTGCAGTTGGAAAGAGAGCAGGAAAGCCCCTGGGTGAAGCCTTTAATGAGGAGAGTGGTAAGAGAGTATGAGAGTATTCCTTGAGAACTGTTCCAGAATTCCAAATTGGAATATTCAGACTCCATAATCCATGGTGTTTGTTAGCTTGGTAGTTGTGTGCCTCTCTGGGATCATGGGCTCTGTGGGTCCAAGAAGGACAGATTTCCATGATGACAGTTTCTTAGATGATTTCTGAGGTAGGAGCTACCTCACAGCCTCCCCCACCCCTGCCCGGAAAGCAGACACAGTTAACCCTCCATGACTATTGATATTCGCTGATTGAGTGCTTAAAAAGTGGCAGACTAAAGGTTTTCGTAGTGCAGATGTCCTCATTCCACCAAATCATACCACAGAGCAAAGTCTGATTATGTCATTCCTCTGTGTGCATAATAAAGCCCAAACTTGACATTCAAGATACCAAGTAGCTTCCCGTTTAACTAAATTTCAATTTAATTCCAGTTTTAAGCCAGGTGTGCTGGAGATTTTCAGTTTTCTTGTCCTTGCTTATTCTGGTTTTCTGGTCATCATCTTCACGTTGACTACCAGCCTCTTCTAGGAGGCTTTCCAACTCCCTCTAAGCCAGCTGGAAGTACCCGTCTTGCCTCTGATTTTCCATAGCATGTGTCCATGTCTTCTGGCCTTTCAGTTTTGTACTTGGGAGCACAGGTTGTTTCTATGTGCATCTTTTCTCTGTCTAGGCCATAAATCCTTGAGGGTTAGTTTCTAGTTTATCTTTGTGTTTTTCAGAAGACTCAGCACTTGTCCCGCACATAATAAGCCCTGAGGTACATGTGAGGCCAATGAGTAGCACCAGGTGCCCACAGGCTCCGTTTAATGTGCCGCTCCTCTTGATTTATTTAGATGCATAAAAGCACAATATGTGTGCCAGGTCTTGAAATTACAGCAGAAAATAATATGGACACAGCTCTTGCTCTCCTGGAGACCAGTGGGAAAGTTGGACCGGAAAGTACATGTTATGTTCAGTGATTCCATACTTAAATCCAGGATGTCAGAGATGCCTCTTGGAGGGGCCCTAAGCTAATATTTAAGCTTAGGTCCTAAAAAAAGAAGAGCTTTAAGCTTTGGAATGTTATAGACTGAATGTTTGTGTCTTTCCAATATTCATATTTCAAAGCTACAACCCCTGACATGATATTATTAGGAGGTGAGTTTTTTGGGAGGTAATTAGGTTTATAGAAAGTTAGGAAGGTATAGCCCTCCCCTGCCATAATGGCATTACCATCTTCATAAGAAGAGGAAAAGAGACGAGTGCTCTCTCTCTCTCGTTCTTTGTGCCATGTGAGGTCGCAGCAAGAAGGCAGCCCTCTGCAGACTGGGAAGAGAGCCCTCAGCAGATATTGAATCTGCAGCACCCTCATCTTGGACTTCTCAGCCTTCAGAACTGTGAGAAATACATTTCCTTTGTTTATCAACCACACAGTATATGGCATTTTGTTATGGCAGCCCCAGCCAACTAAGACAGTAATAAAGATGGGAAGAGCATGAGAGTGTTTGGGACAGAGGGAACAGCTGGGACAATTCCCGGAGGAGATGGGAACATAGCTTGTTTGGAAAACCCTAAATAGCTTATAATGCTGGAGCAGAGGAGGGGAGGAGGAGGGTGAAAGGTGAAGCTGCACAGGCTGTCCCGGGTCAGGGCCTGGAAGGCACTAGGGTTCATGTCAGAAATGCTGGACTCTCCCCTGGGAGCAAAAAGGAGGTGATTGATTAATTCAGAGGCTATGTTAAAGTATCACAATTTTATGTTGGTTATTCAGGATCCCGCAGTAAGGATAATGAGTTTCTTTTGAATTGAAAAGGGTCTCAAACAAAACAAGAACAAAACCAAAACAAAAATATCGAGATTCCAGGAGCAAAGACCAAGGCACTTGAGCCGGAGTGAATATTCCTCCTTCAAAGAAAGGCACATTTTGCCTTACAGTGTGAACATATCAGGTCCACGGTGAGACATTATTCTCATGGCTCTGACTGGCAGCCAGGAGCCGTGGAGGAGCTCTTGAAGTGAATGGGGATATTTCTTGAGTGGTTTATTGAGAAAGCACAATGGCCAAGGGGTGGGTGTGGGGGACAATGCTTCAGGCTCTCGCCAGTGGGTGCCTGATGAAATACATCTTGACGTGTCATTGAAGTGTGGAGCCGTGCGGCCCCGTGAGGTCACCTGTCCCACCCCCTGCCCAGGCAGATTATTCCTCACACTCTCTTTCTCAGCTCTTTGTCCAGTGGCTTTATGCACCTCAAGCGATGGGGCTTCCACCGCCTCCCTTGGGAAGCCATTCCGCACTCGAATAGAGCCCACTCTTAAGAAGGTTGCCCTGATATTCAGCCCAAGTTTTCCTTTCTGTAATTACATCCCATTCCGCTCTGCTCTACCCCTTTGCGTGACCCTGAGCAATTCTTTCCCTTCATCGGTGTGCCTACACCCTTGCTCAGGGAGAGTATTTGATCCTCGGTTCTTTTTGTCATCCCTGAGCTTTGCTTATTCCTGGCTGGTGCTGCGGGAACCCTTATAAGTAGCTCCTGCTGCTGTTCTCTTTAATCCTCGTGGCTTCCCTTCTTTGATTTCTGTCCAATTTGCCTATTTCTTTCAGGGGTACTGAAGGGCCCAGAATGAATCCGAGGCTTCCTAACTATATTATTTATTAATCTTTTATATGGAAGACCTTCTCAATGATGCTAAATCAGGTTGGGTGGAAAAATAAAAATCTCTTTGAAAGATGGAGCTGATGTGAACTCCCTGTGATAAGGACTCTGGACACTTCAGAAAAAAATGAGTTTGAATACAAGGAAAAGTACCCCCACCCAGTCTTCTGATATTCATGCACCTGTACTTCATTGTACTATTGAGGGCAGAGGAAGCATGAATTTAGGCCACCGAGAGACTGAAATGACCCTCCCCAGTCAGTCGCACTAAGTACAGCCTATTCTCCAAGCCAAGCTTTTGGTTGCCCTCCTCCATGACCCTCTCTTTGATCTCCCCTAACCTCTACTTTGGTATAAGCAGATAAAAACAATCCCTCCTTCCCATGACTTGCCACAGTACTTTTGCAGGGCTTGCTTTGGTGGTACTTCCTATTCTCCATTTTATTCATTTACCCATCCAGCAAACGTTTATCTCGTGCCTACTCTGATCATGATACTATGGCTTATACTGGGGGAAGTGGAAGATCAACAAGATTAAGGTTATAGGGCAAAATTCTTGCCCTCAAGGAGTTTCCCATCCAGAGGAGGAAGCCAGTGCATAGCTGTAGACAGATGCTGGAGTGGAGATGTGCTGGAAAACGGCATGACTATGAAACAGGAGTGACTTGCAATAGATTCTCATACTTGTTGTGGATTGTGAGCTCACAAATGTGGGAAGGGTCACCGATTTATCTGGGTATTGCCTACAAAGCCTACCATGTGACATCCACATGCTGATGTTAGTATGGTGCACTTATATGTGCCAGGCAATGTGCTGAGCACTTTGTATGTGTATGTCATTTAGTCTTTACAACTTTAGGTACTATTATTACCTTTACATAGGAAGGAGGAAACCACGCCTCTAGGATACAAAGTAACAGACCTGAACCTGAAGTCACAGAGGTGGCAGGTGGCAGCTGAGTTTGAACTGAGACCCTTTGCCTGCAGTGTCTGTTCTCCTGTGCTCTGTGCTATATATATGTGGGTCATCCATTCATGATCAGCTGAGATGGGAAACTGAGGCAGGAAATATGGTTCACAAGGCAGTTAATCAGAGACCATTTTCATGTGTTATCCCATGTCACCTCCCCTTTGCTGGTCTTGGCAAAAAGCAAAAATGGAAGTAGCAAGGCATTTTGTGTTGTCAGACACCTAGGGAACATGCACAGATATTTATTTATCATTTCATTGGTTGCGTTGGAAAGAGGATGAGAAACCAATCCTCTCCTTTTTAAAAAAATATTTTCTAATCCAGTGTCATCACATAATTCAACCAGTCTATCTTGGACTATTGAGGAGCAGAGGGATCTGTCTCAGAAAATGGCCACCCAGTGCAAAGATAGCTGAATAAAAATGAAATATGAATCATCTACTTATTTGAAAAACCTCTGGGTTCTTGGCAGATTTTTGGAATCATATATATTGTCTTTTTCTGGCATATGCCCAGCACAGAGTAGGTGTTTGTCATGAATTTGTTTAAATGAATACATGGTCCCTACTTCAGATATATTTTGTGCTTTTTTGGGTGAGAGTTGTATAAATGTGCTCCAGCCAAGAAATGGCTCATTATAGTGATGGGAATTGTGATAATTTTAAACAGAGTCACTAAAGGGAAGAAAATAATCATGTTAGTTTGTCTTTTTGTATGTGCTGTCCTTTTGATAAATGCCTTTTTTGGGAGATGGGTCTAGTTTTTCTTCTGCATATGTTTTCTAATCATTTGTATGTGTCTGTGTGTGCACACGTGTACATGCAGTGAGTCTGCAGCAGTGGATATACGGTGTTCTACCAGCTGGCCTGCCCCAGTTCACTTATGCTAATCTGGGAGTGGGACAGCAGCACCTGTGCCCATGGCTCCCCAGAGGCTTGCTGGGCAAGCGGGGTGGCTGTGCTGCAGCAGCACATTTGCGTCTCCGGAATGTGTCCTCAGTTCCTTGGTGCCTCTGGGCTGTGCTCTCTGAGTTCACCTTAACTGTGCCCTTGGAACACAGCCTCTGACTGGCTGCTGCCTCCAAGATGCCTCTGGCAAACCCCCTGTTCTCATCTTCTCTTGCGCAGGGGAATAGGATGCGGGGCAGGGAGCTGGATGAAGGACACTTGCCTGCCCGAGCACCTCCATTGAGGCCAAACAAAAACTGGGTCCACCATTTCACAAGAATAAACACTAGTGCCCATTTTTCTTAAATGTATTTCAATCTAATAGATTAAAAAATGTAGCGTAATCAGTTACATCTTAGGCTCTGGAGCCAGCCTGCCTGGGATGCACCCTGGCTCTAACACATTTTTGTTGAATCTTGGGCAAATTAATCTCAACGAGTCTGTTTCCTTTTCTGTAAAATGGGGATAATGATAATGTCTGCCTTGTAGACTTGCAATGAGTGCACTCATGTACATAAAGCATTTAGCTCAGGGTCAGGCTCTAATTTTTACTTACTGCTTCTTCTGGCAAGGACATTTAGTGAATACTATGTGCCAGGCACTGTGCTAAACATTTTACATATGTTGTCTCCTTTGATCTTCATAACAACCTGCTAAGGACATTGAAGTTATTTGACTAAATAACTTGCATTTGAATTCTAACTCAAATAGTTATGAAGTTAACAGAGGAAAAATGTTTGGACTGATTATAAGTTCTACAGTGCCAGAGTCTGTACTCTTTCCAAATATTCAACACTGCCCATTGCAAGATCTGTCTGAGAGTTGAATTTTGAATGGCTTATTTGAACTACGAAAAACATTTGAACTTGAAAGCTGGAGAAAGAGGAAGAAAAAGGTCAGTCCGAAGATCTTTCACTCTGGAAGCTTCTATTTCTCTCTCTTTCAAATGACCTCCCCTCATATCTCTACAGAGTGGTATGGCATGCAGTCTTCCAGATAACTTTAAGGAGACAATCTAGCATGGCGATGGCGGGATTGCTCTTGTACGAGTGTGTATGTGTGTGTGTGTGTATGTGTATGAAGTGCACTATACTCCACTGACTGGCGTTGCAGAGGTTGTTGAGTGAATGAAGGAAGGAACTATGCATATAAATGACACATGGTTCTAAAGTGAGATTCGGCTCCCATAAGTGGTTTGGGAGAGTCTGTGTCATCCCTTTAACCTGGTAATCATACCACGTACACACTCCTACACCCAACACACAGACACCATTCTCATTTGCCTGCTTGTAATGGGCATGGTGAAATCTACCTGTGGCTCCTTATCATGGTTTTGAGATTCTGTTTTCAGTAGTATGATAGATACTGAATGAGGGCAAGTTTTGTTTTTGTGTAATTCAGTAAAAGAGCAAAATGCAAAAAAGAGTCATTAAAGCATTGTGACATCAACGCAGACTGTCCTTTGTGGAAGTGCAAAGCAGAGGAGGTGCTGTGTTTACTGAAAGGTCTGTGCTTTCAATTTATTCATTTGGGGTCTTTCGTTTTGGGGTGTGAGCAGATCTAATTTATTTGTTTTTGTATGCTAACTTTAAAGTGAAAAAGAAACCTATATTGAATGCCTACTATTTCTCCAGCTCTGTGTTAGGTTACTTAGCTTTTACACACCCTTTGAGAAATAAGGTGAGTGACCATTGGCTCAGAGAGGTTAAGTCACTTGCCTGAAGTGGCAGAACTACTAAGCAACAGGACAAAGATGCAAGTCCTGGTCTCTCTGTTCTCAGCTGTCTTTCTTCCACCTCATAGCTTTGAAAAGATTCAAACAAACAATCAGCGAACCCTTTAATGAGTAGTTGAATTTTATTTACTCTCCAGTAGGGAAAAATCTATATTATTTTTCTGAGCATCTCCAAAGCCCACATAAATCCGTTGCATTAAGAATTTGATTGGGAAAATGTTAAGCAAACAATTTATTGATCCCCTCATCTCCAGCTGACAAGGTGGCTTGTTTTGTGCACCTCTTTCGGTGTCTTCGTTTTAGTTGTAATTATGTTATCCTTCGTAAGAATGATGGTTGCCTATAGTGGTAAGTTTTCTACCTGCAGCTGAACTAGACTCCCTTCCTTTAGCAAAAAGCAATTTCAAACATTTTGTTTTTTTTTGAGAAACAGTCTCTGGGAAAAAGTTTACATGTCAAAATATTTTTCCCAGTTTGCTTTGAATTTTTAGTTTTCAAAATTTAAGTGATACCCAGTATGTATGTATTGACAGTTTCTCACTGATTAGGAAGAAAAAGATTAAAAAAAAAATGAGTAAATGAACTGAGCCTTGGCTACAATTATCCTAAGCCCAGTGAAAGGAAAAGTGCCTTCAGAAGTTCTGAGGGATCAGAGACCAGGGTGTCTATCACTCCTTAAAGTGGGTAAATAAATCCTTCAAGGAAAATATCTACCCATGAGGATCTTGGACCATGCTAAGAAATGATCTGGGGCTCCAAATGTTACACTCTTGTCTCATGTGAATCTACAGGAAACTTTATACAAACTGAGGTAACTATTATGGGTTTGATGTACAGAGATACTTTTAAAGGAGTGTTCTGGGAGTGCCCTACTGAGAATCTCATAATAGCAGTTCCAGCATTTCAGTAATCTCTGGGCTTTAATGTGGCTAAATAGTTATGAAGTTCATAGAGGAAGTATGTATGTTTGGACTGATTATGTTATAAATTATGTAATGATATAAATTATACCATAATATAAAACTTCTAATAACATATGGGTATATTCTAAAAAAGACATATTATTGAATTATTTTATAATTTTCATGTTTAAAATGAATACTCTTCACAAAGTACAAAGATAAACATTAAAATTGCCTTTCACTTTATCTTCCCTCAATAACCACTGTTCACGCTTTGGTATCTGTTTTCTACTCTTTTATTTTAATGCTTACATAAATAGATGCATTGAAATTTATGAACATGAGGACATATGTGTTATACCTGATGTTACATCTTTAGCCCTCTCCTTTGTTGCTATTTTTATTAATATGCATTCCGAGAACACATGTTTTTTTTTTTTTTTTTTTTTTTGAGACGGAGTCTTGCTCTGTCGCCCAGGCTGGAGTGCAGTGGCGCAATCTCGGCTCACTGCAAGCTCCGCCTCCCGGGTTCACGCCATTCTCCTGCCTCAGCCTCTCCGAGTAGCTGGGACTACAGGCGCCCGCCACCATGCCCGGCTAATTTTTTGTATTTTTAGTAGAGACGGGGTTTCACTGTGGTCTCGATCTCCTGACCTCGTGATCCGCCCGCCTCGGCCTCCCAAAGTGCTGGGATTACAAGCGTGAGCCACCGCACCTGGCCAAACACATGTTTTTTAATGACTGTATAATATTGTATCATGTGGATATATCATCATTTATCTAACCAATCTGCCATTGTTAGACATTTAAGTTTTTAATTTTTCATTTTTATAAATAATGCTTTGATAAGCATCCCTGATTTCCTTAAGATAGATTCCTAGAAGTGCAATTACAGGCTCAAAGGATATGAATGTTTTCAAATTCTTGATGCAATACCAAAGTGCTTCCCAGAGAGGCTGTGCCAGTGTGTGCTCACTCCCCTCCCATGGGTGAGAGTGCTCATCCGCTGTGTCCACACTGTTGCTGAGTGCTATCATTACTTGACATCTTTGCCATTTTATTAAAGAGCATATGGCTGGTTGCTAAAGGTAAGGTGGCAAACTAAAAAAACTGTGAAGAGAAGCAGAAGTTTAAATTCCAGACAATAAGTGAAAATTGGTAAAGGCATCTGGTTCTTCTAGAAACATCCTTCCATTAATTTGTAGATGAGTATCTCCTATTTCTAGGAGGATGTGTCAACATTTCACAGCCTCCTAGAGTATTAGCTGCCCCTAAGCCTCTCTCTGTATATTCTCATCTGGCATTAATACACCTTAGATAGGGATTTGGAACATTTACCACCTTGTTAGAACTTCTGAGCCATTTCTAATGTCTTTCCTATGCTGAACCCTCCAATAAAAAGCAAGCGGCTGTTTATATAATATTAGAGCATTTTGAGGTTCCTTTGCAGCTAACTAGTTTAAAAATGACAAATTAAGGCAAAGTTTGATTTGCTCCATGATAGTGATGTTTACATTTCCTGGGATGTTTCAGGGAATTGACTAAAAATTTTGATGGAGACAGTCTTTGAGAGTGTTCTATAAAACTCCACGAGGTCATCTAATTCAACCCCTTGCTGTAGGATCAAACCAGCCCAGAACATGAATACCATGAGGAAGGAAAACAATTTTCATTTTTCATTCACAGTAGTTAAGTGTATTGACAAAATCCCCCAAACACCTGTTTTTTCCTGATCTGTGGCTGGGTAGTTAGTAAATAAGTGTGGAGCATGTTGAGCTTATTCTGAATCAGCAACACTGCTATAGGAAGAATAGTGACTGCTTTAAGTTATAAAATGTGATAGGTCAGAATGGCTTTTCTTTGGCGTTAAAAAAAAGTAAACTAGAAATGGGCAGCTTAGTGGGAAATAATTACTTTTGGCTAAATCAGGTGAGATATGAGACTGGACCTGCTGCTTTGATGAAGAATTTGCTGTGCACAGCCTTGTCATTTCCATCATAAGAAAATCAGAGATGCTCATCAAAGCATTGCTTATAAAAATGAAAAATTAAAAACGTAAACGTCTAACATTGGCCCCCCCATTTGCAAAGCAACAGGCTGCCATAGAAACACTGCAGTGCTTTTTAGTTTGTGCAAGATATGAAAATGTGTGTGTGTGTGTGTTTTTTTTTTTGGGTAACCTGAGAAAATTAAAGGAGACCATTTTGAATTGCAGAGGTGGTATGACTTGGTGAGATTGGAACAGGGCTTATACTTGCTTTGCCTCTGACCTGGGATAAATTACTTTGCTCAGTTTACCTTATCTGTAAAATGGAGGCATTTTAATGCTTGCCCCCCATTAGATGCCTTAGAAATGTGAACAAGCATTTTGAATTCTTATGAAGAAGGCAGTGTGGAAATTCACAACGTGATAAATTCCTAAAATGCATCATACAGCCATACTTGTGTTTGGGAGACTGGAACCATTTTAAAGAAAAAAGTATCCAAAGTATCCCATTCTTGTTCAAATCAAATGCTGAATTGTGTAGTGGCACGCCTATGCTACCAAGATAGGACTACATAGCTTTACCTCCAGGGCGTGGGAAGGTGGGCAGCTCTGTGTGATCAGAGGTGCAGAACCTGCCACACAATGGCCAGGCTCAGAGGAGCATCTTTTTACCCATATCTTGTTGATTCCAGATTTCCTTGATTAGTCATTTGCATGCTCATTTTTGTTCTATTCCTCTCTGGCGGGGTCTGTTAATTACTAAACATGGGAGACTTAACAACCCCCCCCCCCAAAAAAAAAGAACAAACTAGAAAACAGCTCGAGCCTTTTTTGCTCAAGTTTTGTTTTAGGTCCAGTAATTTGAATTGGCAGCCAAAGGAAAAAAAAAAAGTAACAGATACACCTAACTTGCATTTCGTATTTCTAACACTCAAAAGTACAATGCTTATGGTAATGAATTTTATCTATTACGAGGGAAAACAATCACCTTTGATGACATTATAGAATAAACACATTTAACAGCATGCTGAATTGCTGAAGTATCATTTTCAACGACCTCATTAGTGTCACTTAATTAAAACTTCCTGCTCTTGACTTTGATGCTGGTACAGGCAAAAACACAGAGGGAATTGAACAAACAACAAAAAAGGTGTAGGGGGTGCATTTTCTAGTGATAAATCGCAGAGGTTGCTAATGAAACCAAATTATGTACCTTTTTCCTGCAACTCCCATAAAATAATCTGAAACACGCAGCAACTTTGCATCAAACAAATTAATCAGCTGTCAGTAGATTTGCCTTATAATAATCTTTTGCACTTATTGATCACTTAAAAAGGGGAGGGGCTTTTTTTTTCTCTGTACACAAGCATTAGGTTGGTGATAATTAAAGCCTCAGCTTCAGAAATGCCATAATAACCGTTAATTAGCAGGATGCTATTTTCAACATAATTTGCTAATTAGGCAGTGAGCTGGTATAGTGTATATGCCTAATTATGACGGGTCTTGTGCTGTAGACACATGTGACTGGAGTGTAAATGACACCATTATAGGGGTCCTAGCAGATTTTTTAAAAATATAGTTTGTTCAGAAGTGCTTAGTTCTTTAGGGACTTCTTCGTATGGGGAATATTACTCTTGGCTGTTTTGCATGAGGCTTAGAAGAGGAAACATTATGTAGAAATACACCATTTCTTTTATCTGTACTGTGGACAGACAGGATCACTAATTCTAAAGAAGCTTTGTCGCCTGATGCCTAATACAAAGGCTGATAATTTAGGCACTGAAGTTGTACATACTCTACTAGTGGAGAATTACTCTGTTTGCTTGCCACATGGGATTCATCTGTGGACCAGGATGCTCTAAATCTTTTAATATTATATGTCTGCCATACCTTGATTTTTCTGCCACACACTGATAACCTATAACATGTATCTTTCTGCCTCTGTCTCTCCCTCCTACTTTTCCCTTCATGTCATAAAGAAAATCTAGACTTTCGAAAATGGATGTTTATTTCTGCCTGGTTTCTTCTCTAGCCCATTGTCTGTCTTGATTTTTAAAAAAGATTTAAAAATTTTTAAAAGAGAGGAATGATAAAATACGAAAAGTAAGGGTGAGCGTCATGCAAAAGTCTCAAATTATATGCATATTAGCAATATTTATGTGTTTAAATTTGGCTTTTCAGCAGAGCATAAGCAGAGTGAGATCATTTGCAGATATATAAACTGGCTTCCTGGATCATAATAGCTGATTTCTTTTAAATGTTTTACCTTGTTTCAAATAAAACTGTATTTCTTTATTCCCTTTAAACGAAATGAAAACTTAATTCAATAATAAATGAGCTTCAGAGCAGCACAAGAGTCACTTAACTTAAATCTTTTTGTAGAGGTTCCCACTTAAGCGGCTTGAAAGACAGTAAATCACACTGAAGAACGGACATCCCAATTTCATTGCTGCGCTGTAGAGAGCTGAATTAATGGCCTTCTCTTTAGAATGTATGGATGTGCTTTCCAGCTGCTGAGCCTGACAGTGTTATAGCTCAATTAATGTGATTTTGATGTAATTGCAGATAGGGAGCATGGTGCCGAAAAATTATTTTTTTTCATAAGAATCACATTTTATCATCCAGATGTGGGCAGAGGGGTGCTTTTTAAAGCTAAATGTGATAAGTAACAGGGCTCCTATTTTTGTTTTTTTAATAATATATTTCTGAGAAAGGGGAGAACAGTGAATTAACATAGTTATTTATTGAGCACTTACTATGTGCCCTGCACTGTGCTAAGCATTTTACTCTAACATATCATTTGATCTTTACAAGCCTATGGAGCAGGTCGTATTGTCATCCCCATTTCACAGATGAGAAAAAGGAGTCAAAGAGAGATCAGGCTAGTAGAGGCAGGCCTGGGAGGGATTTGAACCCTTATGTATCTGACATCCTGAGATCATAATTAACCATCATATGGTTTCTCTCCAAGTTGTCCTCAGAGGCCTCTGGCTGGAGATAGTAGGATCCATAAATGTTTAAATGGTGAAACCAACTTTTTAGAACATTATAGAGTGGTGTTGTGAGAAATAGGTTTTAGGCAGGTTGCCTGGGTGTGAAGCCTAGATCTGCAGATTTCTAGCTGTGTTTGATTTTAGGCAATCTGTTTAAACACCCTGAGCCTGAGCTTCCTCAACTGTAAAGAGGGTGTACTAATGATGGCTTCTTCGTATGATTTGTTACAAAGATTAAATGAGAGAATCTGTGTAAAGTGTTCAAACAGTGCCTGGAACATAATAAGTGATAGCCAAGATAACTGATAGCCAAACACAAGCCAGCAAGGTCATTGATCTCTTCCAGTACAGTTTTCTTTGCCTCATCTTATCTATTGGGTGCAGACTGCCTCTGGGAACTTGGCTGCCAATATTTCTGGGAAGTACCCAGAATGGCATTTAACATAATATGGGCTGTGCCTGCTGGCATTGATGTGAAAAGGCCTTTCTTTTTTGAAGCCATTTTAATTCCCGTATTATTAGAATGAATAATGATGCTAACTTGGAAAATGATAAGCTGTGTACTTGTTGGTGTATATAGCACTACCTGTCAGCCCAAGCTCTGCTCATAGATATTAGAAAAGCACTGAATTTAAGGCACTGTTTGGGGCTCCAGGACACAAGAAGAAGAACAAAGCAGTGGTTCATGAACTGAAACAAAACTCAGGACATCTCTTGCATTCATGATAGAAGATCTAGTTAAGGAAAGAGCACGGAGAAAAATGATGACATCGATGATGATTATGATGGTAACTGAGTGCTTACTATTCGCCATTCTGCAAAATTATCACATTCAATGCTCATGATATTTCTACAGATAAGAACTAGTGTTATCTCTACTTATAGTTGAGCGAAATGAACATCAAAGAAGTAATTTGTCCAAAGTAATACAGCTGCAAATCTTTTTATGCATCCTCTCACCTCAGTTACTGATCCACATTGCATAGATGTGGTGAAGCCACCTTAAATTTGCCTTGAGTTATGGGTGAAGGCAGGTGGAGTCAAGAGGCCTGGATTACTTTTATTTCTTGGCATTCATGGCATCAACAAGGAAGGCTTGCTTTTCCACTGGCTCATTACTTTGTAAATAATAACGTCGTTTATTTGTGGTTGTATTGATTGAGTTGCAGTTATTACATTACTAAAGTCTGTATAGGCAACTTATTAAGAGGGCTATTGTTTGTATAATAAATCCTGGGCATTTTCATTGCTGTGGACCAATAATTTAAATAAGATAGTTCTTTCTTTTTTTTCTTTTTTTGTTTTTTTTTTTCTGTTTGTTTTTTGAGACGGAGTCTCTCTCTCTCTGTCACCCAGGCTGGAGTGCAGTGGCTCAATCTTGGCTCACTGTCACCTCCGCCCCCTGTGTTCAAGCGATTCTTCTGCCTCAGCCTCCCAAGTAGCTGGGATTACAGGCGTGCGCAACCATGCCCAGCTAATTTTTGTATTTTTAGTAGGGACGGAGTTTCACCATATTGGCCAGGCTGGTCTTGAACAGCTGACCTCGTGATCCACCCACTTTGGCCTCCCAAAGTGCTGGGATTACAGGCGTGATCCACCATGCCTGGCCAATAAGATAGTTATTTCTAATAATATACTGGATTGGAACATTTTGACGTCTAATAATCCTAATGTGTATGGTGATGTCATTGTTTCTTATTATTACCTTCAGAATCAATATGCAAAAGTTAATATTAAATTTTGACATCACAGGGGATGCATTTATTAAGATATAACAAATGCGCTATCATTTGCTTATAAGTAGACCTAAATAGAAATGAGCTAGGGTGCTTAGTATACTTGCTGAAATACACATGATATGAATAGCTAGGCTTTATTATTTTTATAGAAAAATAGATATGGAAAGGATTTTTTGGGGGGTTAGAAATATAACCCATATATTAAAGGCACATTTCAATGGTGGAAGTATAAATAAAATATATTAAGCAGGCACTGTTTGTTTTTACAATTTTGCCTTGCAGTAAACCTTCAACTTTGAAGCTATTGAAAGAAATTCCTCTTGTACCATTTTGATTCATTGTCTTTTTGGAGCCCACCAAACTTTGTTCCTGGACACATGGGTAGTGGGAATAATACTGTGGACTGTTTCTGTTCCTGTGTATTATCGATCCTGCACATGGATTCTCTTCCAAGAGCATGACCTTCTCAGTTTAAAAACAGTTGATATATTAATTAGAATTAAGTTAGGTTGTAATTAATTCCCGCTCATCTCCACCCACCACACTCCTACCAAATAACAGTAGCTTAAGTAACAGAAGCTTGCTTATTTGTTTGTTTTCCTGTTTAGGAAATCTGGAGATGGTGCAGTGTGGGGTGTGGCTCTGTGGTGTTGGGGCCCTGGTTTCTATTTTGTTCTTCTGTTGTGCATGGCTACAATTCCCAAGGTCACCTAACCATCAGAGACAGTTGCTGGAGCTTCAGCCTTTACCTGCACATCGTGGCCAGTGGAAGGAGGAAGGAGAGAAGAAGAGGGAGCCCTTTCCCTTTGGAGATCCTTGGAGAAGTTACACTTATCACTTCTCCACGCATCCATTGCTCAGAATTAGTCCCATGGCCACAAGGGAGGCCAGGAAATCTTCCATTTGTCTATCCAGTTATGCACCATTCATTTACTTAACAAATATTTATTGTATATTCACTCTGTGTTTGCTGTATTCCTGGCAATAAAGAGGTGAACAGGCAGACAAGGCCCCTATTCTGATAGCTCTTGCATCCTAGCAGGGAGCTAGACAATAAGATAAAAGTGATATGTGCTGTGAGGAAAATAAAGCAGGTTGATTTCATAAAGAGGTGATTCATGGCCACTGATAGGGATTACTTTAGATTGGGCAGTGAGAGATTCCCTTTCCAGAAAGCTGACCCAACTGGTGAATGCAGTGATCTTGGGTGTGAGGAGAACTATTTCAGGCAGTGGGAACAGCATGTGCAAAGGCCCTGAGATTGGGATGAGTTTAGTTTATTTCAGGGACAGAAAGAAAGCTGCACACAAGTGGCATGAGATGGCTGTAGAGGAGTAGGCAGGAGTGGGGCCAGGCTAGAGATTGGATTTCCTTCTAAAAGCAGTGAAAACCACTTAGAGGGGAGGCTAAACTACAGAAAGGAAGGACGGGCACGTGATTCAGTTTATCTCAGCCTAGGCTGGAGTGCAGTGGCGCAATCTCGGCTCACTGCAAGCTCCGCCTCCCAGGTTCACGCCATTCTCCTGCCTCAGCCTCCCGAGTAGCTGGGACTACAGGAGCCTGCCACCAAGCCCAGCTAATTTTTTTGTATTTTTAGTAGAGACGGGGTTTCACTGTGTTAGCCAGGATGGTCTCCATCTCCTGACCTCATGATCTGCCCGCCTCGGCCTCTGCCTCGGCCTTGGCCTCCCAAAGTGCTGGGATTACAGGCGTGAGCCACCGCACCCGGCCCAGTTTATCATTTTTAAAAGTTTCTGAATGCCACATGCAGAAAGGTGTAGGAAACAGACCTATGATGCTGCCTCACTCAGCTGTGGCGCTGCCTCACTCAGCTGTGGCTGGTGTAGGGAGAGAGGGATTTGCCCTCTGCATCTATGTCTATGTTGAACAAATGAAGGAGATTTTCTTTGTCCAGTGGCATCCAGGGATTTGTGTTCTGCCAGGACCTTACGATGTGGCTTTTGCAACACACTGAGAGGCTTGCACGTTACAGAGGCATGAGAGAATTGCATGGAAAACCTCCTTCCCCTCTGCAGCATCTGGCATGAGGAAGGTAGTGAGCTTTCACAGTGAAAAGGCAGAAAGACTGCAGGTGAAATGGAACAACAGCTCACCAAGTAATCTGCCTTCTCGGCAAATTGTTTATCCGTCATGGGGCAGAGCTGATGTAGATGGGCTGCCTGAGCCCCAGGGTGAACCCAGGAGTGGAATGCTAGGGGATAAAAAGTTAGATGACTAAAAACTTTGTCTTGTCATTCTCACAAGGGACAATGTTTTGTGAATAACACATCTGAGCTGCGGAGAAGGTCTCAAGGGCTTAAAACTAGTGATTAAAACAGTACAACTCTGTGTGAATGTAGTTTCAAGTAAGATCATTAAAATGTTGCTGTAGCCAAAAAAGGCTAAAAGAAAGATGTAGTAAACAATGCCCAGGTTTGGCTTTTCAGCTCAGAGGTAAATGATTTTGAATCTTCCTTTTGACTGGTCCATCACTAGTTCACGAAATTTGAGATCTGTTGATTCAGAATCATTGAGACTTGGATCTGAAAGGGACCTTACAGTGAAATGGGCTGGGCCCTGGTTTTACACATGGGTACAATTTGAGACCCAGAAGAGGCGTGACTTCTCCAGTTTCTTGATTTAAGCTATTTCCTCTAGAGCAGACTTAAGGAAGGTAATAGTAGATCCCTTTGGTATAATGTGGCTCTTTTCAAATCCCACCTCCCGCCGCCCAGCACTTTCATTCTTTGCCTGGTATTGCAGAAGCTCAGCAGAGCTACATGGCTTCAACAAAACTAAATTTCCTGTTTTGAAATAAAATTGATGGAGCGATCTGAGACCCGCCCTCCATAATAAGGGAAAATTTCTTAAAATATTTTGAAAGTGGCAATATTTTCTCTAAGGAATAACTGAAAGATGGATTCATTTTCATCATTAAATATGGGATGAGAATGCCAGAGAAGTTTTAATCTGTAATTTTAAGAGAAGGAGAGAGAGGAGGAGATGATTTTTACGGATAAAGTAAGGTTGGGCATATACTTTGAAAAGGAAGATTTTCAGGCAGCTGTTAAAATCTTTAAAAAAATTTTACCCCCATTGGAAGGGTGTTACTTATCACCTGGACCTGGAGAATTTTAGAGCTTTAGGAATAAACTGACTATTCTCTGATTCTGAGCAGTCTAGCTTTGCTTTGATGAAGAGGCTAACACTCTTCCTGGGTTTTGCTGGAAAGCCCCAAGGCCTTCGGGCTCCATGGAGGGGCTTTCTGCATTCAAATTGCCCCTCCTGCTAATAGACCACCTAATTGGCTAATTGTAGGCTCAGCCATTCACTTGGGCTGCAATTAGCCACTTACTTCTTACTTTGCAGGTACAAGTGGCCACTTGAATTCTCAAAAAGTCCATTGTGAATTCAGTTATTTGTGTGTCTCATTCCACCTGGACAGAGAGTGGTTAGAAAAAAGAGTAAAATAAAATAAATGATAGTCCTTGAAATAAAATCCCTCTGAAATCTGGCTCAGGCTTTCTCAATTCTGAAGTGACAATAACCTGAACAGTTAGTTCTTTTTTCAAAAAATGCATATTAAACATGACACACACATATATCCCAGTAACTGGAGACTTAATTTTTCTCTTAGTGTCGTTAATGTAGAGCAAGACATACCCACCTGCTGTTTTTCAGCTTCTTAACTTTCCGTAAATCTACTTTTCCAATGCTTATATCTTCTGTTGTAATTTAATTGGCTACTGTACCTTTCTGTATAAAATGAATGTGCTAATTTCTAGAGTGATGCATTAATTCTCTTTGTTATCCACAAAATTCTGGAGAAACGGAAGATCTGTTTTAAATGTGTGCCCCTCACTGACTCTGTCTTCTAGCAAAGTGGAGGAACTATTGTTTTCCTACACCTTTTTGATGTGGTCGGTTATTGTTATGTTGGGTCAAAGGGACTTACCTGGGGGATGACAGATGCAGACACTCTGCCACCAGCTTCCTTAGAAGTGCACAATAGCAACCAAATCAAATCACTGAGAGGATACTGGGTAGAAAGTTGCTTTTGGGGAGAATTCTAGGAAAGAGAAGACTGTGACCTCTGTTACTGCACAATGTCAAGGACAGATGGGAAGAAGGTATGAATCAATATATGTCAACGGCACAGATGGTATAGCCATACAGTGTCCACATCCTGATTTTCTATCCACTGAAACTGAAATTAATAATGCCTTCATTATAGGCAGTAGCTGCCAAGCAGCTGAGAGAACCCAGCACAACTAAGAGCACTGCTCTGAGCAAGGTGTTTGAAACAGGAGTTTTCGCTCTCTGTCTCTGTCTGTCTGTCTGTCTCTCTCTCTCTCTCTCTTTTAGAAGATTAGGAATGCTGTGGATCATGAGGCAAAAGGGAATCATCTTTTGATGCTGAGTTTTACAGGTTCAAGAAACCAAAGATAGAGCAACTGTGGTTGCTTCCTGCTTTGCAATATGTTTGTGCCAGGGAATCTTTCCCCAGGTTCTGGCCATGTCATAAAGGAGAGGGTTAACTCTGCTGTGCCAATTACTGGGCTTGGGGTGTTGAAGATCTCAGACCAGGGTTGGAAGTGGAGTGCAAAGTAAAAATAAGCAACCACAAACCGCCAAAACAAGTATTGGTACATCTCTACAAGCTCCGGCTAGTAATGATGAATTCAGTATTCATCACATGGACTAATTAATGCAAGCTAACACATCCCAGTGCAATTTGCGAGTCACAGATTGCATTAGGTGATACAAATGACTCATTTGTGAACCTGAAGGATGACCTTTGGCAGGACTATCTGCTGACCTCAAAAATATTAAAGAAAGGTTATTTCACCTTGCCATTGTCTCCAAATGCCAAAATAGCCCAATTAAAAACCTTGACTTGGAACCATAGGAGCAGATGCGAGTCCTAAAGGGCATTAATTATTTTCAGTGTCAGCTGGTTGTATAACTGAGGCCAAATGAGAGTTTGGAAAGCTATTAAGGCAGTGTATTATATGCACTGGGTCTAAGATTTGAATTCAGAATAAGGTGTAGATTTCATCTATTTAAGCAAGCTGTATAGAATTTGTGCTGGCTGTCCTGTTAAGGATTAAGGGCTAACATAGGTGAAATGAAGCTCATCACCCTTGCTGGGTTCTTCCCTCTGTAATCATTCATCTATTTTCCTAAGTCTATTTGCAGAACCATCATTAGTTACCATATTGTGAGGTCAAACGCATAAATGTGTGCAGTATTAGCTTGCTTCCAAGTGGACTTTTCTCCCTCTCTACAAGTCTAAGCACTGCAAATGATCCTGTACTATTTCCACCCCCAAATGTGGTGACAGATGAAGATATGTACCCAAGCTAGGTTCCCATATGGCTAATTTCTACATTTGTTTTAACAACATGCAGATTTTTAGGCAAATTGAAACACAAGGACTTCCATATTCATGGCATCCTCTCCAGTGCCATCATCCCTTCCTCCAGGTGGGTTTCAGGGAGTCACGCTGGTGCCAGAGCCTGCACTAAAAGGAAAAGGGGCAAGCATGTCTATGAGGTGTGATTGATTCACAAGAGTTCCTGTTAAAAAAAATGGAGCCAGGTGCAGTGGCTCATGCCTATAATCCCAGCTACTTGGGAGGCTGAGAAGGGAGGATCATTTGAGCCCAGGAGTTGCAGGTTGCATTGAGCTATGATTGCACCACTGCACTCCAGGCTGGGCAACAGAGCAAGACCGTGTTTCTTAAAAAAAAAAAAAAAAAAAGGAAGAAAGAAAAGTTCCCTTGGCATTGTCTGCTGCACATGCCTTTCAAGTCACTAACTTTTACTGTGGACACTGACCACCAAGGCCTGCCATGTGTCCAGTAGGTACAAAGTAGAGGTGTTGGAGGGCAGGGAACGACATGTTCTTTTCAGCCTCTTTAGAGCTGAAGTTTCAGATTCTGGTTCACCTTCACGTCCAATTGAAAGGGATGGAAAAGGTAGAACAATATGATAGGAAGTCCAGGGGATTGGGGACCAGACAAATTTGGGTTTGGATCTCAGTTTGGTTATTTAGTTGCTGTGTAAACCTGAGCATGTCCCTAACTCAGCTTCAGTGTCCTCACCTCAATCATAACACCTGATGGGATTGTTAAGAAGATTACATTAAGTATATGTGTGTGTATACACACACACACACACACACACATATATATATATATAACGAGCACCTTTTTTGGAATACATCTTTCTAAATATTGATGATTTGCAGTTTCTCATATATATATGTTGCAAGTTATGTACATATATACCTAAAGAGGTGCTAGGATAACATGGCTATTGTTATTTTTATCATGGGGAATTTATAGGCAGTTTTCAGAGATCTGATTTTTTTTCCTCTAGATTTTTCTTTCTGTCCTTTTGTGGGGCTATGTGCAATGCATATAGCAGAAAAATACAGCTTAGAAATTAGAGTCCTGTCTTTAAAGCCCTGTTCAGTTGGAAAGTTGTTTAATCTTGATAAACTTCAGATTGTTATCTGTAGATTGGGATAATAATACATACCGTCGGGTTTTTTGAGAGGATTAAATGAGATAATGGATGCATATGGTGCTTGGCATTTGGTAGGAGTTAGATCAATGAATGCAACCTTACTGTCCTTGCCCTCAGAATATTCCTATCCTTTGTCCCCACATATGCTGTTAATAAGCCTTTAGTTGAGAGAAGATGCAGTTCTGTTTCAGGTTTCCCAGGCTAGTTCCCTGGTGTTTATTTATTCAAAAAAATGAGTACCGTTGTTGGAATACGTCTTTGCTAGACATTGATGATTTGTAACTTCTCATTCTCAAAGTTGAAGGGAGATCTGCTTTTTCATTTGGTGTCTTTATGTTTCTCTGTTGTTTTCCAGCACATTATTTGGTGACATCCCATGTTATAGATCAAAATATCGCAGGCATCAAGATTGTTCTCACTGGCCTCTCAGATATGGTTGATGTTATCTATGAGATAACCCTCTCCAGGGATTTTCTCCTCTGGCTACTTAGACCACATGTTACCCAAGCAACATGAGTACCATGTTCCCCCTACAAGGTTGTTATTATTCCAAACTGCCATTTCAAAAAAAAAATCTTAATTTCATCCTAAGACCCTCATAAATGCCAGCAGCTGATGAAAGCAGGTTTGTTTCTTGCTCTTTGGGAGGTGGCCACCCATGTCAGCACTGGAGAGTGTCTGCACATCCTTGCAGGCCCAACAAGTGCTAAACAGATGGAGTGAGTTCAGAGCTGAATTACCAAGGAGAAAATTCTGTTCTTTCACCAAATGTGATTTTTAACAGCCATTTGCAAAGAACGCTACGCCATGGAATATTGGGAGGGTTGGCTTCATGGATAATGAATGCCTTAGTTGAAAGCCCATTCAAACTCTGTCAGCAGCTAATTTGTATATACAAGCCCTCCCTTAACTTAAATTTCAAGAAAGCAAGCATGCATTTCTTAATGCATGGGCTGACTTTGTGCCAGAACGGAACTTCCTATTGGACAGTAACTTGCCCTAATTTTGGTATGCCTTGCCCTGCACACAGGTTGCTGCTCTGAGTATTTGGTAAATAAATAATAACTTCATTGTTAGTCCATTCTCTCCAGAGATGAACCAATGTAAAGTAAGGATAAGTGTGGGGAGTGGAGAGAGATGGGTGAGAGGTGGGTTTAGTTACATGGGCACTCAGATAACCTTATCATAAAGTGGCTTAACTATACACACAGTATTCCACTGAGGGATCAGTAAATTATTAAATCTCAGTTTCTCAGTCTTTCTGTCTTAGTCTCAATCTCTTTATCTCTTACTAATTCTCTGTCTCGTAACACTAATGGTAATCCATTCTTCTCCAGTATCGGTTCTTAAGCCTTAGCTCACAGAGAAATCACCTAAGAAACTAGTTAAAAGTGCAACTCACTGGAGTTGACGTCAAGAGTCTGTTTCTATAAAGTCGGGTGGGCCTGAGAATTCTTCGTTTTAACAGAACCCTTCTCCCCAACCCAGGAGATGCTAGTATAAATGGCCCTTAAGCCATGTTTTGGGAGAAGCTAGATGATGCTGATGGAGACCAACTTGCTTCACCATAAGCAAGGTTGCAAAATACAAGAAGACTGAAAGAGTTTCTAGTAGTTTGAGGGCTTTTTTTTTTTTTTTTTTGAGATGGAGTCTCGCTCTGTCGCCCAGGCTGGAGTGCAGTGGCGCAATCTCGGCTCACTGCAAGCTCCCCCTCCCGGGTTCACGCCATTCTCCTGCCTCAGCCTCTCCGAGTAGCTGGGACTACAGGCGCCCGCCACCACGCCCGGCTAATTTTTTCTATTTTTTAGTAGAGACGGGGTTTCACCATGGTCTCGATCTCCTGACCTCATGATCCGCCCGCCTCGGCCTCCCAAAGTGCTGGTCATTTCTAGTATTAGTGGAATTCTTTAAACAAAATCTCCATAAAATTCTTCCTTCAAATGAAATAGAAAAAGCCTGCAAATAAAACCTCTCCCAAGTAAAGCTGCCCTGGCTGAAGGAGAGGGAGGCCTAGGGAGCCCTGCCACTTGCCTTCTCTCTCTCTTCTATCTTCAATGGCCTCAGTGTTCTGGCCAGTGTTCCTAGAGTCCACATCCCCCTTTCTTCAAAAAGGGACCCACGATGAAGGCCTGGGTCCTTGTGACAGGAAAGACGACCTCATAGGATATCTGAGTTCTAGCTCCAGCCTTTCCTCTTTGCTGCATGGCCTCAGGAAACTTATTTAACTTCCCTGACCTTCAGCTCATCCCTTGAGGAAAAAGAGGGAGTTTGGGCTAGATCAGTTTTTCTGGATGTCCCGTTGTTCACAGATCCGCTGTAACTTTTGCTATAGATGAGTACCACCTGGAATATTTACTCCATATTTGTCTTTATAATAGAAAAAGTCTATTCACTGTTTCTTAACTAAATATTCACTTAGTTTTTGAGCTAAGCAATGCTCTCTACAGTTAAAAGTTTGATGTGCCACTTAACGGTTTTTCTTTCCTAACACATGAAGATAAATACATAACCACTAACAAGTGTGTATACCTAAAATCAGTGGTTTGCACATGACCCTTGAGAAACATCAAGCCAGATGGTCTCTAAAGACCTCCTGCTCCATTCGGTGGAGCTGGTATCCGGGTAGTTCTGTGTTGTTATTACTTTGGGGGTTTACAGATGGGGGTAGGTTATAGGGAAAAACAAAGAAATCCTCTGAGTGTTATAAGCAAATGAAAGGAGTGAGGAGGACAAGAATTGCTTGTATTGCTGGAAAGAATGAGGGAGCTGGAGGCTTGGAGAGTGTGTACAAAGGACCTAAATGGTTCAAAGAGAGCTTTCAATATTAATTTTGTAGAGACATAGGGCCACCAGCTGCTTGATTTTATTTAGGTATAATAGGGAGCTTAATAACCAAGAACATCATTGGTTTCTTGTTTGTTTCTTTTATTGAGTGTCAAAGAGCTAACAGTTTTTATTATAGATCTCCCAGGGCTGAAGTTGGCTAGTTAGGACAGTGGCAAGGCAGGACACTAGTGAAGTGTGCCAGGAAAGAGCCTTACCCTGTCCTTGGTATATTTTGAAAACTGAGCTCTAAATAAATGGTTTTCAAGAGACACGTTGTGGGAGGCAGAGGATGCTGAAGTCTTGCTTCCGGCACAGATTGCAAAAGGAAAGACAATGTTTATGACCTGCTTATTGCATGGAATGGAAGACAATGGCTCCAAACGTATACCCGCTGAGCTGGCTTGGAAAATCCACGCAGACAATCTAGCAGTCATGGTGGTCCAGAGCAATGAAATAAAAAATATAATTGAAAAGTGAGGGAAACTATAGCATGATTAAATTTGGCCAGCATTGAGGCACACAGTTACAACATGGAAGTCAGCCCAGAGTACATATTAGGTTAACAGCTTTGGCTTCAGAGATAGACAGACCTGGGTTCAAATCCCATCTCTGCCACTTCCTGGATGTGATTGCTTGGACTAGGTACTTAATCTTTCTGAGCCTTAGTTTATTCACCTACCAAATGGATCTAATATATACTTCCAGGGCCACCTTAAGTATTTCATGACTTAAAGAACTTTGTACAATGTTTGGCATATAGAATAATATTTTAGTAAATTCTACGTGCTATTTTTACATGATGGTTTTATTTCGTTCTATCAACTCCAATGAGGTAAGTAGTATATAGGTGGCCCATAGAGATGGAAAGGAGATTGCTAAGACTCTGGCATTTTCCCAGAAAAGCCCATTGTGTGCCTCTGTAATGCTGCATTCTTATGACTAATATTAATCTTGAAAAATCATTACTTAATGATCTTGAGATATCCATGACAGGGTCACTTGTCATGCCACATGAATCTTGACTAAGGTTTCAAGGACAAGAAGTCTTTGGACAGATAATTTCCATCCTCGGCATAAAGGCTCTTCTCAGTAGGTACAGGAGGATTAAGAAGAAGTAAAGAACTATGACCTGACTGCAGTCTACTCAGCCAACATCAGCCAAATTTGGAGCCCCCTTTGTCAGTCAGAAGGTCACCCACACTTGTCAGGAGCTACAGGTGTTGAAGGCATGAAAAGGCAAGGTCTGTCAGGACATCGTGAATCAGGAAAACCAGACCTTTGCTCTTCAGAGGCTCCCACATATGAAGGTTCTTAATAAACTTTCTCACCTGCCAGAAAGTGTGAAAGCCTTGAATGTGGATCCCTCTTGATACACCTGGCATTGTTGCATTGAGTTTTGTCATCCATTTCTAGAAAAGATAAAGCTAGCTTATTTTATAACTTCTTTTCTTGTTTTTACTTACTCTGTCTTCATCTTCATTAACCACAACAACCAAGAGTGCCAGAATTCTCTTGTAGCACTAACCACCTTCTCTGCCTCCTTGTCTCCTTCCGTGAAAAGGCAACAGCCATCTGTTTCTTTAAGGGCCACAGATCTCCTTACTGTTTGTGCCATAACTAAGAATTGCTTGTGTGTCTCCACGGAATTCCCCCCACCCCCGATTGCTTTACATAAATGTCCAATTAATGCCAGTTAAAAGTTCTTGTTCATGATCTGTCTGAAGGGAGAGACAAAGAAGGGAAGTGGAGGTGGCCCCACTGCTGTGGCCATGTCCTACTTCTGTGATGCATTACCAGCAACTTCTTTCCACATGTTTTTGCATTGTTTCTTCTTACATTTATCCTCTGACTATTGTTTCCTTTTGTTCCAGCAACAGCTGGAAATGGTAAATTTGTGTTTTGAGCCAATGTTTTCCTTTGCCCTGGCATTTCTAAACATTTATTTTCCTACAAGCCCAAAGTACCAGCAAAGAACGCTTTTGGAAAGATCATCATCCCGGCGGCTGCCCATCGCCCTCCGAGACTGTCCCTTTAAATGAGGCCCCCAGAGTTCACTTTCTGAAGTTCATTAGCTTGTGTTATCAATAATTTAGGATAATACTCCGGTGGAGCCTGAGTGCCTGGCCCGCCCCATTTTCACTGTCAGTTTTCTCATAGCCTAGCAGTCCAGTGAACTTGATAAGTGTCCCATCATCCTGTTAATCAAATTACTTATGAACTAAAATTGACAGTTTTCATTAATTATAAAGGATTATTCTAATTGCAATTCAAATTTATTCATTTAGAACAGACGGCATTCAGTAATATTTCAGGAAATTTGCATATTAAATGGAGAGGGTCGTCCATTAAGTATGGTAATGTATGCATATTTCCTTATTTTTAACTTCTAGGCCATATGCACTGCTGCTACTTCAGCAGGTGAAAAACCAGAACGTGCTTAATTTGTTCAACAAACACAGGGGCCAGAGCACATCTTTTGGCACTCAGTACTGGCATCCTTCTACCTTTATTCCTTCTGCCTTTCCTTTCCCCACCTCCTACTGCCCCACACACAGCCAAAACCGTGGTTGCTCTTTCGAAGAAACTTTTTTGATAAACCTGGGCATATCCCCCCCTCCTTTTCTTTTTCTTAAATGTAGGCACAGCTGGTAAGGGTTGATTGAAATGTTTTGCCATAGAAGCTGTGTTCATTAATTTCTTCAAGATGCTGAAGTAGGCATTAAGGTTGCCGGCTGGAGTCCTTCCCTGTGACATGTGGAACAGCAAGGGGCCTAATAGTCAGCCTTGTAACATCAACTGGTTACCCCCCTCGTGCGGCATGAACCTTTCCCCTCCAGTGAAAAATGAACCTGTCTGAGACAAAAGCACAAACCACGCATGCAATGAGACAGTGCCATTATTCACACCCATATAGGCTGTTTTCAGAGATCATTAAAAATCATATCTCCATGATATTAATAAGCACCTTCCCTGATCCAGGTCTCGGGTAACAGGAAGGTATATTTAGCGCTGCCCCCACCACCTACCTAATCTAAGATCATGAATCTGGGAGGAAAAAAAATGCATGTAAGATGAAGGTTAACAAGCTGGTGTGGTAGGAGCCACTTGGCTTTTTAAACAGCTGGTGTGTCCCAGCTCTCCCTACACCAGGCCGAGTGGAGAAAGACAGGGTGTGGCCCCCACCACATCGAGTTGTTTCTGATGACTTTTGCCTCTACACCTCAGAAATTATTGGTATCTGGTCTTAATGATCTGAAGAAAGCATCTGCCAGCTCATTCATCTCCAAAAACTCACACTGAATAACTGGTTGCTCATTTAACCTGGTTTCAAGTAGACTTGTTTTTCATTTTCTGCAGTTAAACTAAAGGCTTTGTTGTTTTATGTACAGATAGTTTATTTGTGGAGCATATTTCAGTCTGTTGGTATAATACTCGCGCTCTCGTGGCCGTATGTTATTGATTGAAAAGCCTCCACGAACTCGAATTCTGAATAGGCACTGTGTCCTTGGTAGGTGTCCCAGAGGCAGAGACTTAGGGCCTGCTCCCTGCCTTGCCAAACCCATACCGAGGGCCCTTTCCTCTGCCTTCCCTCCTCCCAAGCAATACGTAAATCACAACCAGTGCGGAGTCCAGTTAATGCTTCAGTTGTTTACACAACCCCTCCCCAAATCTCAGTGGGAGCATGCAGTACCCAGCTTTCTCCTTTTTGGGGTACAGCCATTTCTGCTGGAATCACTAGGATCGAGAAAACAGACCACCAAAGGCTATTTCTGAAAACACTGATGGAAAATTCTCAGAAATCATTCAAGCCCACTGACGTGTGTTAAGTCAAGCGAAGTGTCTCCCTGTGGAACATCTTTTCCTGCACTTAGTTCAGCTTTAGAACCGTGAAGCCCTGGTCTTAATCCTATTTCTGATGTGAGTTAATTTTCAATGCAAGTTTTAAAAAATTTAATTGTCACTGATTACTTTGACATGCAATAGTAAAATAAGATAAAAGAATGCCACAAATGATTAAAGTAAAACTTAACAACATACGCATTTAAAAAATCCCAGAACTCTATTTTTGTTATGGGAAATATTAAGTTGCATAATGTGACCCAGCGGTACAGGATAATTGCTTAAGAAGCTGTATTGTACAGATATTTTGTATATTATATCCTCATGTGCAGTATTTCTGGTGATGAATTCCTCTGCAGAAAAAGGCCCTCTTGAATGGATGTTGATTATATCAGAATGTGGACCAAAAGTGATGCCAGAAATAGAAGGTGGTCCTGGATATGCAGGCGTCCTCTGGAAATGTTGAGGACAATATCTCAGGAATTGCCTTTGCGGTCAGCATCTATACTACCTGCAAGAATAACTACTAGAACCTTTTTCATGTGCTACATTTTTTTTTCTTGAGGCTGATACAGAGTAGGAAGGACAGGAATACAAGTGATGTATAAAACATGGCACAGAGCTAATGAGGCGGAATTAGGCATAGTGGAGGGAGCTAACCTCTCTGAGCCCCATTTATTATATCTGCAAAGTGGAGCTAACATTTGCCCTATCTTCTTCATGGGGCTGCTGTAAAGATCCCCTGAGACCCATCTGTTTTCCAAATTCTCCTGTTCATCAGAATCACCTGAGAGTAGTTAAAATACACATGTCCAGGCCCTTCTACCAAGGGATTCTAGTTCAGTAGGCCTGGGGTGAGGCTTGAGAATCTGTATTCTTAAATGTTCTCGGGTGATTTTTATGATCCAGCAAATTTAGAAGGGACGGGC
Organism: Symphalangus syndactylus; assembly: GCF_028878055.3. Taxonomy (NCBI): domain Eukaryota; kingdom Metazoa; phylum Chordata; class Mammalia; order Primates; family Hylobatidae; genus Symphalangus; species Symphalangus syndactylus. The sequence continues at coordinate 27,937,605 of NC_072429.2, forward strand.
ACACTGTATGTTAAGTGCTCTCCAAGATACAGTACTCTTAGGAAGTAAGAGGCTTGCACAAGAAGTAATTAGAAAGTAGTTCAAGACTGCACCTATGCATATCATTCCATTTTAAATTGGGCAAAGCTCTGGATTATAGGAATTCTAAGCATCCACTACATTCTGGAACTTGAACTTTGGCGAGTAAGTCCCTGGGATCTGTAGGTGAAACTAATGGCTATGTGAAATTTGCAATGTTTGTGCAGAAATGGGAATCTTTGTGTCCACCAGGAGGATCCATGAGGAAGGGCCCTTACTCTCCTAAGACATGTGCAGCCCACACTACTTAGATGAGCCCTGAGTCAACAGCAGGTGCTTTTCAACCAAATATCTAGGTCATTCTGTGAATGTTCTTTATAGTTAAAAAGACTCTGGAGGTGAAACTGTCATTACTCACCCACTAAAGAAATGAACTTGGAGAAATGGAAGAGAGAGCAGTTTCTTGTCTGTGAAAGCACATGGAAATGGTGATAGAGATCAGATATGGCTGTATTTATGAACCATTATTGATGCAGAACCACTTCATACCATGTCAGAGAAGAATAAATTGGATAACAATGGGGTGACAGCATCATCCAATCTAATGTTAGTGTTGCTTAATAGTTACATTTTAGCTGCCAAGTAGGGCATGTGGAGTGGGTGCTGAGACTCTCAGCTCACAGGGATTCCAGCCAAGGATCGTAACAGGAGTGGTGGGTATACTCTCCTACTCAAGGAATCCCATTCCAGGGCAAGGTGAAATGGGGTGAGTAATGCTTTTAAGAGATGATGATTATTATGTTATGATTTGCTCCTACTGTATGCTGTCATAGCAGAAAATGCCCTGTTGTCTCAGTTTGCAGTGGTAATGGATTATAGCTTGGTTTTAGATGAGATGAAAAAAAAATGGGTCTTCATTTCTTCCCCTCTCCACCCTGAGGATGATAGATGATTAAAAACAAAACAAAACTAAAAAACCCCTCTATCCTCATGAAACATTTTTTGTTAATTGTCTCTTTGTAGGTAGCGGACTGCCAGGCTGGTTAGAGACAGAAGTAAACGGTCATGTCTCTGACCTCTGAGAGCTGACACCTTTAGTTAGTGATACTGAGTTAGGCATAAAGCTCACAGAGGTAAATGAGCAAGCCTTGGATGTTGAAAGAGTACATGGAAGAAGGTCTAAACATTTTGTACAAAATGGGTGTTACATTTAGTTTTAGCATTCAGCGATTTCATGAAAGGAAGGAGATTTGCAGAGGTTTCCTGTTCAGATAGGCGACTCATTGAGGGAAGTTTTCTAGTAGCTGCTGCAATTTCAGAATGTGTGTTCCATGACTGAAGAGATAGAAAGGAGACTATGGTACATGGGGAAGGAAATTCTCTCTACTGGGCTCTTGGTACTCTTCCCTGACTGCCTTGCTCCCCTGCAAGGCATACACACACTGCTTTAAAATATAGGGGATTTATTTTTCTTGTGAATGTGAAACTCTGAATCAGCAGGTGCTAATTGGAAATAGAGTTTTGTGGACTACTCGAGGACAGCAGTGTTTCCCTTTGGGGCCACAAATTGGACTTTATAATTTCCTATTGAATCACTGCAACAGGCTTCGGCCAGCCTTTGTTTTAGGGGTGTCCTAATACTTTCCAAGATCCTGCACCAATTATTGTGTGCATCTGGAGAAGACAGGGCTTACAATCTTCACGTTTTTCCATAAACCATAAAGTCTATTTGTTCTGAGAAATACTTAAAGATTGGGGAAAAAATTACTAGGTATTTCTGAGATTAGTCTGAGGGCATACATCAATTAATTTTTCTATTGAGCAAAGAAAATCACATCTACATAAAATATGTAGTTTAAAAAAATCATCTTTGCTACAGAGATTCAACATACTGGTTCTTTTGTATAGGATCTAATTTCACCAAAGTAATTGAATCTCACAGTTCTCTGAAACATTTTCAAAGATAGAGATGTGTTTAGGATTTGATGGTGACCCACCTTCCTCAGCATATCCGTATGCTGGTTTACTTCCACGAATTTCTAAGTACCATTAATGGAAATTAAATGTACCTTTCTCTGAGAGAAATATTAACAGAAAGTTATGCTTTTGTGAGATAGATCAATATGTGAAGGCATTTTAATAATTTGATTATGGTACCATCTTTTTCATCCTTGGAAGAACCACAGCTTGCTGGGTGGCCACGCTGTTTCTGATAGGAACAGTGAATTTCCATTTTACAGATTGGGACACTGAGGACCAGGGGACAAATAAATCATTTTTGGCTAGCACTGGAGTCAGTAGCAAAAATGTCAGACAAATTCCGTAGCTCAATGAGGATGACAATGTCTCTTCATTTCAAATGTATGCAGTTGGGAAATTAGGAAATATTACATCTGATTGTATTAAAAATGTTAAAATCTGCTCTTCTAGTTCTAGCTCTGTTCTTTCCTCTGCATTTTTTTTTTTTTTTTTTTTTTGGAGACAGAGTCTCGCTCTGTCACCAGGCTGGAGTGCAGTGGCGTGATCTCGGCTCACTGCAACCTCCGCTTCCCTGGTTCAACCTCTGCCTCCCTGGTTCAAGTGATTCTCCTGCCTCAGCCTCCTGAATAGCTGGGATTAAAGGCCTGTGCCACCATGTCCAGCCAATTTTTGTATGTTTAGTACAGATGGTGTTTCACCATGTTGGCCAGGATGGTCTCGATCTCCTGACTTCGTGATCCTCCCGCCTTGGCCTTCCAAAGTGCTGGGATTACAGGTGTCAGCCACCGCGCCTGGCCTCCCCTCCTCCTTGACCTGATCTGTAACTGTAAGAACTCTCATCACGGCCAGTGCCCCATCTTGGAGAGTGTTGTGTTAGAAGAGGAATAAATTCTTCCTGAGCCGACCAATGATCAGTCATACCTGGCAGCATGAGTTTTGATTCCCCTCAATGAAGTTTGTATAACTTCAAATGATCCTAATGGTGACACAATTATCTGGTCCTCTTTAATATGTGACCAGGGTTCTTGGTCCTCTAGTTAACATGGGTTATTTTTGAACATAAGCCCTTATTGTTTGGCATTTGTTTCTGTGTCTTCTAAACCAAACCAAACCAAACCAACCAAACAGGGCCCCTCTCCAAAAAACCCCCACCAAAATTCAAGCAGACAAACCAACAAAAACCACCAGCACCACCATCCTAACCTGAGTGTACATTGCAGTTCCACCAGAGAAGGAATGCAAACACTCGGTGCAGTTTGAAACACCTCTGTGCATTTCACATCTCATGTTTCTGTTCTTTCTTTCTTTTGCTTTCTTTTTTTTTTTTTTTTTTTCTGCTGCCCATGAGTTTCATTTTCCCATGTGCCATAATATTAATGTTTTTCCCTGCTGGCTTCCCAGCCTGGGGGTCACAGCTCGTGTTTCACAACACAAGACACCCAACCATAAATCTCCTTTAAATAATACAGACGGCAGGAGGGGCACTGTTGAGAGCCAGTCGGTCTGAACAAAGTGGCATTGATGCATGGCAAGCGGAGCAGCTTGACCACAGCCCTGCTGGACAGGTAGAGTGTGGAGCAGCCTTTATTTAAGGGGAGGAAGGCATGTGCTCTGCATGGCTCCAAAGAGCCAACCTGTTCTGGTTCTCAGTATGAGTTGGCTGCCAATCACCGAGCTTTCCAGAGAATAATCACGCCACCTCTTCCTGGCTCTGGTTGGAACACCCAATTAACATAATTTGTGCTTGGAGGTGCAGACGCGTCTCCTCCATTATAAATCTGCATTTCTTGAGGCCTCTTGGCCATATTTAAAATGAAGTTGGGAACTGTCAGGGTGGAAGTAACAACACACACCTGATTGGAATACATGATGCATTGTGACGAGGCTGTTTCCTTATTCTAAAACCTAGAGTGGTTAATTTAAGGGGCCTGGAAAAAAAGCTTGATTGGAGTTAATGGGAGCCTTGCTTGCAGAGGAGCTTACTAAGATGGGAAAGGAAAGAGATGAGGGTTTACCTAGGGATTTGTTAGCACCAACAAAAATTATAACAACTTATTGACACCCCTCACCCAAGAAATCATGTTAAGATAATTTATCTGTGGCAATACCTTTTGTGAACAAAGATACGTGCAAATCTATGTAGATATACATAGAGATGATGTGGACAAGGTATACAAAGATATTTAGTTTGTGCACAAAGATAAAAAATGCATGTATGGGTGTGTACACCCTCCCCAACAGTTTGGGAAATAATTGTCAAGCACAGCAGGTAAAGTGTATTTTAAGTAAAGAAGAGGATATAGTGAGAGGAGCCACAAAGTTTCTTTCGACTGACAAGGCTTTTCAGGATTTATGCCTTGCTCATCAGTTGCCAAACTCCAGCTCGGTAATTTTTGTCTGCCAAAACTCGGTGGTGGGGTGTTGGGGAGAAGATTCTCATCTCATTTGGTGAATTTTTTTTGGACTCCTTTTTCTACAGCTATTAGTTACACTTTTGCAAAGTCAACACAGCTTCTAATTTCTCGATTACTTAACTCATTGTAGTGGTGTCGGGAGCAGTTTTCATTGAAGTGATTTCTAGAAGCTACTGCATACTTGACAAATGCGCTGAGAACAAAAGAGAGAGAGAACACTAATGCAGGGAATGATTGTGCTGGTTTTGGTTGGTTACACCTTTGAGCATTTGTTATTTTTTTATACTGTTGACATTAATTGCTACTGTAGTGTAATAATTGCTTCAAAGATACACGTTTTAGGTGGTGATAGGAGTGAAAGAGGAGAACTGATTCTGTTCTTATTCATTTAAAATAACAAATGAAAGTGATAACTCAGGAATTCATTTCATGGGACCAGGACACCCATGAGAATAGGAAGGTTTTGGTAAACATGTTAACATCCCATACTGCAAGTTTTGCTTTTCCAGCTTAACGTGGTTTTATATGGGGCATCTCAGTGATGAGTTAATGTGTTATAGAATTACCCTAGATGTTAATTGGGTATTTAGCAATATGGTAAGATACATACCTACATACCTATTTTCTCATATTTGCAAGCCATGGGTGTAATTTTGGCCTTATCTTTTTTCCACCTCATTCATAAATGTAGGTTTTCAATTATTTGAAAAAACTTTGTTTCTGATTTTATTTGTTTTGGTGGCTTTTTAGAGCTAAGAGCACCATACTGATACTACCCTGCGAATATGTGGTATTGCTGTGCACGATACTTCCCTCCTTGTCACCTTCGCTCCACTGTTTATCTGTCTGGGTCCCCATTAGAGTGACTGCTGCGTGAAGGCAGAGATGATGTCTGTTTCGGAAACTGTCATACTCCCAGTATCTAGCCATAATTATTTTTAGTCTGACCAACTGCCCTGATTTGCTTGGGGACTTTCCTGGTTTTAGAACTGAGTTCCAACCCCAGGATGTCCCCCAGTCCCAGACTATCTGGGTACATAGGTGCTCATCAATATTTTCTGAATAAATGAACCCCTCATCGTAAGGAGGTTACAGAGTTATGTGGGAGAAAAGTGAACTCAACTTCTATTTAAAATTAGCATCATATGTGTACATCTTATCTCCCTGGTCAACACTAAAGGATGTGAGAGCAAGGACTGTGTCTCTTCTATTTCTTTGAATTTTTCACGGTGCCCTAGTAAACCTTTGAAGATAGAATTCAATCAAGAGCCAAATGAAATAGAACCAAAGAGCAAATTGTTCTGTAGTATAAACCCAGACTCTACTCCTTCCTGGCTCTGTGAGGTTGGGCAAGTTACTGTATGTCTGTCATCTTTTTCCATTATCATCGTGTGTAAAATGGGAATAATAATAGTACCTGCCTCATAGAGGTGGTGTCAAAATTCAGTAAGACCAGGCTGGGCACGGTGGCTCACGCTTGTAATCCCAGCACTTTGGGAGGCCGAGGCGGGTGGATCACGAGGTCAGGAGATCGAGACCACGGTGAAACCCCGTCTCTACTAAAAACACAAAAAATTAGCCGGGCGTGGTGGCGGGCGCCTGTAGTCCCAGCTACTCGGAGAGGCTGAGGCAGGAGAATGGCGTGAACCCGGGAGGCGGAGCTTGCAGTGAGCCGAGATTGCGCCACTGCACTCCAGCCTGGGCGACAGAGCGAGACTCCGTCTCAAAAAAAAAAAAAATTCAGTAAGACCAAGTGCAGAGCACAGCCTCTGCTTCGTGGTGAGTATGAGATGTGTGTAAGCTATTCCTCCTCCTCCCCTGCACCTGCCTGTTCCTTCTCCACAGATAATAAACACTGAGCATGTTCAGATAAGTGACAGTGCCTTTTTGTTGGTACATCTTGTTAAACTGAATTTTGAGTTGTTTTTGTATAGAATGGTTTGCCTGGAAAAAGGATGCTTTTTTGTATGTATGATTGGTTCCGAAATGTCTCATTCATTTTACCTGGAGTCTCTTTGCTTTTTTTTTTTTTTTCCTGCATTGCCAGGGTAAGGAAAGACAGGCAGCCTACTTGCAAGCAAGTGATCTGTTACAGGTGGGATAGTGAAACTGTCACTTACAACATTCTGGTAGAGAATGAACACAAGACAACACTCACACTAGCAAAGAGAGAAGCTTTGAGGGGAGGTGTGTGATATACTGAGTCTACCTTTATCCCTCTCTTCCTATCGAACCACCTTCCCTCATGGTAAAGCTGGGACCTGGGTATATTGGTGGCAACATTTCTCTGCTGCTGACCTCAAAGAGACTAAAAGCATACGTGAGTGAAATGAAAAATGAGCAGCTATTTATAAATAACTCCTGTTAACGAAGGCATGTGTTTCATGGAAATAATCTCATACAAATGACTGCTTTATTTTGCTCTCTCCTCCATTCCCTTGTATCCCTCCTGCTACCCACTAAGTGGGGCCAGGGCAAGGCTTTCCTTACAGGTCCCCTATTTTCTTAATTTTTCTGGTGGCAAGCAGCAGAACAGAGTGGTGTCACTGGGTTGCCTTTAGAACTTTAGTCATTAAATCTCCTTTGCCCCAGCTTCAGTGATGCATATTTCAATAATGATCAAGGAAAATTGGTTTATGGTAGTTTAATAAAAGCAGAAGACAAATGTTGCCCCTGTGCAAAGGAACTGAATTACATACTTCATGAACCAAATTAGTACCAAAACATTTGGCTTTGTTCGAAAGGTAATATGCATTTATGGGCCCATTTTTCAGTAAGATAAATACGACACACGCCAAGATTTCCCTGAAGTAAATACTGTAAATAATAAAAGACTCTGCCAAGGAAAGCTGAGAAATGATTTAATCCTCACCCAGTACTATCGCAATGCCAAAACGCCACTGTCTGGACTCGAGAACAAACTGCCTCTTTAATAAACTCATCTCATGATCAAGAGAGTGCAAGGCCCTTTAATTTCTCAATAATGGTCAATATTCCTCAATTCTGGCTTAAAAAAATACATTCACATAGGAGCTAGGGCATTTTATGGCATAAGCAAATTTGATTACCAAGTAACAAAATACATTTTGAGGATGGTTGGGAGTCACACGGCAGCAATGTTTATGTGAATAGGTGCAAATGGGGAGGTTTTTGCAGAAAGTAAAAGCTATCACTCTTAGCCTAACTCTATAATCCTCATTTTGCTTGAGCTTATTCCAGTTTGATTTCAGTTAAAGTTTTCTGCTAGCAAAATGTGCTGAATGTATTTCTTCTCTGGGTGCAGATTTGCCTGTGAGAAGCTGGGGTGATAAAGAGAATGCAGTGAGATGTGAATAATATGAGAATTCACAGTGCCAGCAAGTGCCTTCTTGAAAGTTATTCAGCTGGTTCTAGAAGATGTTACAACACACTTCCCGTAGTAGGGCACATTGTTGTCTTAATGCTGGAGAATAACAAATTGAAATGCCACCTGAGCAGGCAGTAATATAAATGAACAGAGGAGGTGAGATTTGAGAAATGCATCAGGGAGTGGGGAGTACTGGGGTAAACTGGCAAGCCTGTGCCTTGTATAAAGGGGAAGTCACCAATATCCCCAGGTCTCAGCTTTACCGTAACAGGAAGGTGGTTCTGTAGGGAGAGGGGGGTAAAGGTAGACTCAGTGGGCCTTTAGAAATGGGCCCATAAATGGATATTACCTTTCGAAAAAAGTCAAATTCAGTTCCTTTGTAATTTCAGTTCCCAACTAATAGCTGCTGTGCAGGAATATGGACCCAGTATTGCTGGATGTTTTATTTTTACAAAATGTGGGATATCTTGATGTTTCAATGAATGCTCCCAATTAGTAAATGCTGACAATAAAAACAGAAAGACTCTGTATCCCAAATAAAACAAAGGCCATGGGCTTAGAGTTTGTGAATTGTGCTTTGAAGTTTTGGGCTTGCAACACGAGGAAACAAATAGGCTGTAATGAATGGCATTCAGTCCTGAAGCAGAGGCGAAGGTGGCAGCTCACGTGGCTGGGAACTTGCTATGTGCTGGGCTCTGTCCTAAGCTCCAGGTACATCACCTCATTGGGTCTTCAGGTCCCCCTCTCAAGCAGGCACTGTGAGTAGGTACTACTTCTTCTCTGTTTTATAGATGTGGAAACGGAGGCTCCAAAAGGCACAGGCAGAATTTGAACTCAGGTTGGCCCTGTGAGCTCTGAGGCACCACTCAACCATTCCTTCCCCTTGCTTTGGTGGTGTGGCGCCACAGGAAGTAATGTGATTTGGAGTCAGGGCCTTGGGTTTGGGTTTTGCAGCTCCCCACCGCTTCTTGTCTTTTACCCTGAGCCTCTACTTCTCCCTGGATCAAGCGTTTTGTACCCTCCACCCCCTAGAATACCGGGTCTTTTACCCTGAGCCTCTACTTCTCCTTGTATCAAGTGGACATGATACTACCTGCCCGCTTTACCTCACGGGGTTGGGGAGGATTACCTCAGGAATACAAGCAGAAGAGTGTGGCAAATTGTGAAGTTCTCTGTCAACACAAGGAGAAGGAATATTGCTCATAATTAGAGAATACTGACAGGTGAGATAGTAAAGCCACTGATTGTCTTTGGATCAAATACAATTAAATAGCAATCCCTTCTTGACTCTTCAACTCAATAAAGTGTCTATTTGTAGAAGTGGCTAAAACTGAATTCACTTTGAAAATTAATCAGCCACCACCAATGGCTGGATTAGCAGACTGCGTTTTTTTTTTAAGCGAAAAAGAACACAGCAGATAAAGAAATCTACCTTGCAAACAGAAGTTAACAGCCTAAAGACCTGCCCATTGTCTGCCAGGCTCTTGACAGGAGGACAGAGCATGAGGGCACCCCACTGCTGGTGCCTTCTGTAACCCCTAATCAAGGGACTTCCCTTAGGAGAAGCCAGAGAGAGGGGCCATTGCTGACCTGATTTGGAACTATTAATTGAAGGTGGCTGATAAGGGAACCTTCCTGACCCAGACGCGGTGAGCATTTGAAGAGAAAAAGAAAAAAAGGGGCATGCAGAAAACATTTATGGAAAATACCCCAAGGATGATGCAGAAAGCTGTTTATGCATGTAGGCAGTGAGTAATCTTCTTATTTATAAATGAATGAGCTGACCTGGGGAAGGGGAGCTTTGTGGATTATAATCACAATCCAATGCGACAGGCTTCTTCGCTGAAGAGCTCTCCCCTCACAGCCAAAGCCTTGCAGAATTTTTCCCCCTTTATACTGGAGTCTCAACCTAATGGCAGTGCTAATTTGTCCTCCAAAGTTTCATGAACTGAAGGTCCTAGTTATTTTAATTTACAAGATCTACTTTAAGGAAAATCTTTTGTGCCTGCTCAATGTTATTCTTAACTTTCCAGCTTTCCCTTCTCCTCTTTCCCCAGAGCTGTCTTTTCGCTCTACCCAGCAAAGTCTCTAACTGCACCTGTCAAAGAACCTTTCCTGTCTCTGGGCTTGGATTGGATACCCCCAGTTAGAACCTTTGCCTGCTCTTCTCTATCCACAGCTTTGTGTCCTTGGCCACCATGCTGAAATCTTTTGTCTCCATACAAGAAGCCTTTTGGGCTGGGTTCTGTGGTTCACACCTGTAATCTCAGCACTTTGAGAGGCTGATATGGGAGGATCCCTTGGGACAAGGAGTTTGGACCAGCTTGGACAACATAGAGAGACCTTGTCTCTAATAATAATAATAATGATAATAATGATAGTAATAATAATAATAAAATTATTCAGATGTGGTGGTGCATGCCTGTAGTCCTAGCTACTTGGGAGGCTGAGGCAGGAAGATTGCTTGATCCATGAGTTCAAGGCTGCAGTGATCTATGATTGCACCACTGCAACTGCATTGCAGCCTGAGACACAGAGCAAGACCCTGTTTCTAGAAAAAAAAAAAAAAAAAAGAAATGCAGGCTTTTGGGCCTCACCCTACTTTGATCACGACATGAATCAAGTCAGCTTGTAACTTGGACATGGAGTTTCATCAATACTCTTGCTCAGTAATTGATAGGTAATTATTTTGAGGGTGGAGTTTTGATTGCATTGTGTGGTTGTGTCTCTACAGCCTCATGGGAGACATTCTTATTAGCTTCCTAAGAATTTCCTCTCCTTCTCGACAGCAGTAAATAATATATAAAGAAGCACCCCTTACTCTCAGTAGATGGGAAGCAGTATATTGTCAAGTTAGGAGCATCAGAAAACTTGTGTGTGTCTTTTTTTTTTTTGAGATGGAGTCTTGCTCTGTCGTGCCCAGGCTGGAGTGCAGTGGTGCAATCTCGGCTCACTGCAACCTCCGCCTCCCTGGTTCAAGCGATTCTCCTGCCTCAGCCTCCTGAGTAGCTGGGACTACAGGTGCATGCCACCACACCCAGCTAATTTTTGTATTTTTAGTAGAGACAGGGTTGCACCACATTGCTCAGGCTGGTCTCGAACTCCTGGCCTCAAGTGATCCACCTGCCTTGGCTTCCCAAAGTGCTGGTATCACAGGCGTGAGCCACCACACCAGGCCAAAAACTTGGTTTTGAGTCTCCTCTTCACTACTCACTCTCTGTGTAAACCGGGGGAAGTTACTGCATTCTCTATACCTCTCTTTTCATATCTCTAAAAAGGGGGTTAAAAGAATACCTAGTTCATATAACTAACATATGCCTAGCATATACCCCAAATATTTCTTGGTAAGCTCTTAATAAATGTTAGCTATAATTATTATTAAGGAAAATGCTTGTTGACTAACTGAACTTATCACCAAATACTTTCGCTGTTACAAAATAGTGCTCACATAGTGTTGGATGTTGAATGAAGGAATGAAAAAAATGATTGAATGAGGGAATGAATGAACCAGAAGGCACAGATATATTCATTCATTTATTGTTGACTGTCCATTGAGTGTCAGCTGAGGATGTAGCCAAGAACAAGGCAAACACTATCCCTGCTGTCATGGACTTCAAGCCCAGAGGAGGCAGACATATAATAAGAAAATTCAATAAATAAGGCAATTTTTCAGACAGCAAGCTTTAGCGGTGCTAGGTGAATGTGAGGACAATTACAGAGAACTAATGGTATTTATCCTACAGTCAACCCAATGGAGACCAGAAAGTAGGTTCAAATGTCTGATAAGATGTATGAGAGAGAGAAAGAATTGTTCTATGTTATTCCAAAGAGCAAGAATAACATCCATGTGGTAGAAGTTAACAAGGAAGATGATTTTAACTCTGGCTAATGAAGATACTTCCGGCTCAATAGTCCAGAAGTGGACTGACTGCCTTGAGGGCAGTGAGTTCATTATCAAAAGAAGAGCATAAACATTACTCGAGACATTCTTGAGTAATATGTAAGGTTGCTTTGGATAATCTCTAAGGTTTTTTCTAGGGTAAAGATTCTAGGATTTGCTGTTCTCCAATTGACTGATGAAGAGATCTCTTAGGCTTTGGGATAAGAGAGACCACATTTCAAGTCTAATTATTAATACTATCTGCGGGACCTTACTTATATCCACTTTCCTCCTCTGTAGAATGGGTAGACTTATTTGGAACTGGGTAAAGATTACGTTAACCGAGGCTTGTAAAGTACCTAGTGTAATGCCTGGTGCCCAATAAATGGCAGTTGCTGTTGCAGTTGATATTTTTATGATCATTGTTATTAGCATCAAAATTTGGGAATAGCTGCCTTAGTTCTCTGCTTCAGGGGATCCTCCCTGCTGAGGCAGTGACTAGGGAGCAAGTCAAGGAAGTAGTTAGGGGTCAGTGGGAAACAGGTGGTAGCTGCCTTGTTGAAAAAAACAGAGTTGTACAAATGCTATCAATTTCCGGGCCTCATGCCCATGTCATTACCAAATCAGAACTGTCTAGAGAGAAAGAGCCCTCCTGCATCTCAGATGACAGTTCTTTTATCATTTTTCCCTCTTCTGAGCTACCTTTATTGTTAATCAAAATTTGATTTCATAGGAAGGAAAAAGTAGTAAAAAGTGATAGAGGAGTGGAGACACAGTATAATTTGTTTTGCACCCTCCACTCCCCTCTCCCACTGCCCAGGTCTCCAGGGAGACGGCCTTGAAGATACATTCACATATACCTCTTGGATCCAGGCATCTTTGTAAAATATAACCCCAGAGGGAAAAACACAAGAACATCTTCTTAGATAAGAACGTGCCAATTCTTCTGGTTCAAAATGTCTTCGCGTGAAAAATTTCCTGCAGCGGTAGGAGGAAGCTCATGCACAGGACAAGCATGAGACACATCTGGAGGGAGCCCAAGCCGGGAACCCGAGGGCCTGACCATCTGCCAGAGGGCCAGATGCTGCTGCTGGAAGCCTCTTGCCTCCCAGCTTGTCATCTGGGTTCGATGATGCCATCCAAAAGAGGGCCACAGAGTGGGAGGGTGATGAGCAATCCATCTTCTCCCACCCACGGTTCTTAATTGTGTGATGTAGGGGGTGGGAGGAAGAGAAGAGGGTTAAAAAGTTTGCCCACAAAACCGCACCTTTCTCTTGGAAACGGCCATCCTAAAACACATGCCTCTGACCACCCAGAACTTTTAGAATATTCCATTCAATATCTCGAAGAGGCTTGGCTGTGTAGCTGTCAGTGGGGGCTGCCATCTTCTGTCAACTTGGGAGTGTATTAAGAGTTTCTAACCAATTGCATTGGTCGTTACATTATAGGATTTCCTATATTGCAAGTGTTCTTCCTATTAACAGCTTTGGTGTCTGATTTTGGCCAAAGCAGATCATTGGGATTCAGAGGGACATCCTCTTCTTTTTCCATTGCAGAAACAATCAAGAGTCTGTGCATACAGCACTCATAAAAGAAAAATGATCAAAACCACACAGAAAAAAAGGACTATTAAATTCCAGATGAGATTACTGCTTCATGTGATTCCCACCATTCAGGAATGTCTTTCTGCTTTGTAATTGCCCACTGACAGACTTACACAAGCAAGATGTAAACATAGTAGGATTATCTCTTACACTATCATAGATGTTTTCTGCTAAATCCTTAGACATCTAGGATGGTTTTAGCCATGGCCTGTTTTCAGTGCCAGTGGTGGTATGTTTTTGTATTAGTGTACGTGCTTTAACTTACAAGTAATTGCAATATTTTCTAGGCATATGCAAGGCAGAAACTGTTTTATTTTAAAATGGCACCTGTTGGAATAGTTTAATATGTAATTTTCATTTTCACGTAATTATTCAGATACACTATTAAATAACTTATGCATCCTGTATTCAACAATATTAGGAACAGTATATTGTGTGTCTAAAATCTTGGGCTGCTGATAGTTCCTCTGCATTCATTAGAGGAACGACTGGGGCATCCTGGGCTGAAACCTTGTTATCACTGCTCTTTGTAAGAAGGTTGTGTTGTCACTGTGGGGAGGGAGGGCTGTTTTAAGCTTTGTTTCCACATTTCTTTTTGCAGGGCTGGTAGGACCACCACCTCAGGCAGTCTTTCACTGCCCTGTAACATGGATCCTTCCTAAATCTTCACTGTTGGATTGTGTTGCAACTTCTGCCTATTAGAGTTGCATCTGCAATAAAAAAGCGAGGTTCCTGAGAGACAAAAAAGATAATCCCCTGCTTAGTGCGTGGATGATAGCCACACTGAGTGCAGTACTACCAGTGGAAAGTCTGAGGTTTTGAAAATAGCAGAAGTGAGGGAAATGAAAATGTGATGTGAATTTATACTCAACAATTGTTTTCTATATTTCTTAGGCTAACAAATGTCCCAGTTAGAAAAACCTCTGGTACTGGGTAGTTTGGAAAAATAAAAGTTGCATTGCAAAAATAAAAAGAAAGATCCCGTTCTAAGGTTAGGGCAAATGCTTGAAGGTGGAAAGAACTTCCGATTCTGGTTGGTGGTTTATTACATATGCTTCAGGGACTTGGGCACAGTTGACTACAATGAGTAATTTCTGAGAAACGATAGTGAGGGACAAGAACTTTTCTGCCAGCGTCAGAAATCCTTAAGTCTGATGTCAAATGATTAGTAATGATGTGGAACAGTTGCCAATGCAAATATTGGTAAAAGGAGAGCACCTGGAGATATCAAAAAAGACCGGGGGCTATTCAGACCCAAGATAGATGTCTCTGGTCCTCAGTAGCTAAGTGTATACACTATAATAACAGTGCTGCTTTTGATATTTAATAAAATGTTTTAAAGACAAAGGGTAAACTTAAAAGTCATGGTTCTTAAATAGCAAGAGATTAGGGTCTTCTGGGGAACAAAACTCCAACAAAAGATTCCCTTTTACACAGTTTTGGAATCAGCAATGACCTTTCAATGGCAAATAGTGATGGCCAGCGTTTGTCGAGCCCTCTAGATGCCTCGCCCAGCACCTTTTGTGCATTGTCTCATTTCCTCCTCACAGCAGTCCAGTGGAGGTACTATTAATATCCCCATTTTCCACTGTCAAAGCTCACACCACTCTTCACTGTTGGAGACAAGACAGAATTCTCCATTTCCAAACTAATCATCTTGTAAGAGGAAGAGAAAGTAACTTCACCAAAACAGCTGTGGAGGCAGTGGCACAACTTGAACTTGAAGCTAAGTCTTGTGGCTCTTTTTGCCATTGGATGGTGGCTTCTATGAAATTCTGTTGCTTGTGGTTAGTTAGCATGATCAACTTGCATAGTTCATTTCTTAGTCGCATATGCATGTTAGCTGTCCCTTTCAACTAGATGAGAGCAAGAATGATTTTTTTTTTTTTAACGTTTAAGTTCAGGGCCACATGTGCAGGATGTGCAGGTTTGTTATATAGGTAAACGTGTGTCATGGGGGTTCGTTGTACAGATTATTTCATCATCCAGGTATTAAGCCTAGTACCCATTAGTTATTTTTCCTAATCCTCTCCCTCCTCCAACCCTCCACCCTCTAGAAGGCCCTAGTGTGTGTTGTTTCCCTCTATGTGTCCATGTGTTCTCATCATTTAGCTTCCACTTATAAGTGAGAACATGCAGTATTTGGTTTTCTGTTTTGTGTTACTTTGCTAAGGATAATGGCCTCCAGCTCCACCCATGTCACTGCAAAGGACATGATCTCTTTCTTTTTATAGCTGCATAGTATTCCATGGTGTGTATGTACCACATTTTCTTTATCCAGTCTATCATTGATGGGCATTTGGGTTGATTCCATGTCTTTGCTATTGTGAATAGTGCTGCATGAACATACACGTGCGTATGTGTCTTTATAATAGAATGAGAGCAAGAATAATTTTAGCTGTCCTGCAGTAATACTAAGGGTCTAATAGACCCTTAACAAATATGAACTGGCTGCTCAAAGTGCCTCTATGTTCGGTGTGTCTTGGTCTGAAATCAAGGGATCCAAATTCTATCTCCATTACTATTTAGCTATAAGAACTGGACACATCTCTGAAACTCTGTGCCACTGGGATAGGATAGGTGAGTGGGCAGGGGTAGGGGCAACCAGTTTTTTTTTTCCGATCTTCCAAGGAGAAAAATGCAATATCAAAAGTGGAAATTCTTTGGGTATTTATTTTACAAAAGGTTTTAAAGAGCTATTGGAGTCATTTGGTCTACAGAGACAATTTTAATGGAATAATGAAAGAAGATGGTGAGATCATGGAGAATAAAGCAACCACCCATGTGACTTTATCCTATGTGTGTAAATATGCACAACACATATGTACAACATCAGAGAAACAAGAACTTTGAAATCATACAATTTGAGTCCCAGCCTTTGCCACTTAGCTGTGTGGTCTTGAGCAAGTTACTTAAGCTTTGATTTTTTTCATCAGGAAGTTGTGGGTAATAATATTCCCCTAAAACAAGATTAAATTAGAGAATTATGAAAAACAATCAGCACGTAGTACATTACAGGTCTTCAGAGATGGTAGCGATTACTATTATTGAATGAACCATTTATTGAGTGTTTAATCTTTCAGAAACGTGTATAAAGGAGATACAAGAAAAAAAATGGGCAAAGCTTGTGCCCTCTGGAGATTACAATTTAATCGGTAATAGTCGAGGAAAAAAAACTCACCTTCCCGTCAATATAGCAAATCATATTCAACAGTGGATAATTAAATGGAAATTTTGTGATCCGGTCTCCACATCGAATGGTACCATAGTCCTTGAAAGCTCTTTATCCTCAAGTGATTAAGGAATATTTTATTTTGATTGAAAGTGATTTGAAACTTGCCTTCTGTGAAGGGTTAACAATCCATATTATTATTTCCTTTTATTGTCTTTGTGACTAAAGAACCTTTTCTTGTTCAACCTGCCTTTGCCTTTAATTTTTCTCTTTCTTGTTATCCGTTGTATACAGTAATTTGGAATTCCTTTCCTTTCCATCTTTTAACCACTCCTCTTCTTTGCCTCTCTCTTTATGCTGAATCAAGAATGCATTTCAGGAGAAGAAATGTTTGTGTATGTCAATAGTTCCAAAAGTATGATTTAGCTGATCTCAGGAGTTTTATTTTTAGAAGTTGGAAGTTGAGTTGCATTTCAGCAGCTGGTTGGAAAACAAGCTTCAGATATGTTTACAGGCTGGGAGCAGTTTCCACTTGTGCCTCAAGGGATCACTGGTTAGGTAGTTCAGGCTACCAGGCTTCAGAATCTCCTTTGGCCAGGTCACTCCTCCCGATCTGAATTGCTTACCATTCTTCTCTCAAGAAGTATCTTGTTTATTGATGGTGCCCCAGTAGAATGATAGCATTGTCTTTAGTCACTGACCTGGGCAGGGCAGATGACTTTCCTTCTTTCTGGCCCAGCTTCTTGTCTGTAGATTATGCATAATATTTGGCATCAATTATTGCGACCATTAAATGAGATAATACATGTAGAATGCTTAGGCATATAGTAAGTACTCTGTAAATGTCCACTGATACTAGTATTAACTTTATTTTCATCACTATTATTATTATAAAATAGCCAAACAAATATTATTGTTACAATTTTATTTTGAGACAGGGCCTCACTATGTTGCCAGGCTGGCCTCAAATTCCTAGGCTCAAGCAATCCATCTGCTGTTGAACCTGGCTAAATGTTATTTTTTTACTGCATTTTTATTCTTTTTCAAAGTGCTGTACTGAGTACTCTGCTCATAATGAATGCTCAATGAATAGTGTTGATGTCCAACATTTCCTACCTGCCATCTGACTTATTCTTGATGCTCATAGTCCTACAAGGGAAAATGATCATCTGTTCTCCTCAACTGGTAAATAAATTTGGACAATGCTAAATAAATTTGGACAAGATTCTTATAGACTGAAATTGATTTTGGCATTCATTATAATCTTTATCCTATTTAATGTTCCTATTTATATATTTCACTGATGGGTTGTTACATAATATACAGTATATATAGTATATGTAACATTAACTTTCTAAAATCTAAAGGATTCTGCATTCTGAAATATACCTGGCTTCTTAAAGGAAACCAGATAAGGGACTGTTGGCTTAGAGATGTGGGCGAACTGATACTTTATAAAGCTTTTATGTGCACTGGCCCATCTTATTGTTGTAAAAGCCCGTTGATATCAGCAGGGCAAGCATGAGCCCCATTTTACAGATAAGGAAATGGAAACACAGGGACGTTGGATGACCTGTCCAGGTGACACAGTAAATGGCCAAGTTCCTCTATTTCTTCTGCCGCACTTCCTGCTCTTCTCTGTGATGTTGAAAGAGCAACTACTCTTGCCTGTAAAACCACGAGGAGGTGATATCTGGTTTGAGTTTTGAAGGATGGGTCACTCTACATGCTGCAAGTAATTGGGACCTTTTTAGCATCATAGAAGATAATCTGCCTCTTGATGGAACTTAACCCAGGGTAGTTTCAGGAGTATGAGTAAAAAAGGGGGAGAAAAATAAACCTGAAAAGGATAAAGCCATATTTAGGCATTAAAAGATTTTACTTTTTATTTATCTGCCTTCTATTTTTTATTTTCTCATGTTTGTGCATAGAGAGGATTTTTAAGAATCAAAGAAAAAAAAAATTCAATGGCCTCTTCCCTAACTCAAGCTTGAAAAAAGATCCAAAATAGATTTGATTCAAAGAATAATATTGTCCCAGTATTAAATTTTGGTATCAGAAATGCATAGAGAAATTTAATGATTATTTCATGATGCAATCAATACTCTGGACTCTGCTATGTTTGCTGGGAACTTGGAAGTGGCATTTTAGAGGGTATGTTAATTTTTTATTTTAGTGACCTTTTTTTCCTTCATTCGTTTGCAGGAGTTTAGTATTTGGGCCAGAACTGCTTAAAACATATTTTAAATAAAGCTTCTCAACCTCACTTACCTCCTTTTTTAATGATGTAATCTTTGATAATTTTAAATGTTTTAGCAGAGCTCTTTAAAGAACACCAAATCTTTGTAAGATTTCTCAGATAACATTGTCCTACACCTGGAACACAAGAACCATTTTGAAACGGTAATTTGGTCCCCGAAGAGCCCTTCAGCCTCTTCCCTGCTTGCTTGCCCTAACTGGACTGTCTAGAGAGAAAGCCCAAGATAAATGGGGCTGGATTTATGCAGAGTAATTTAAAGTCTCCTGCCTCTTCTTGTCTGTCTTGTGGAGAATATACTTGGAAATGTGTTTTAAGGTTGGAGCATCCCTTGAACACCTATTTTGTCATTTTGTTTTCTTCCTTTCTCTTCGTGGAACCTTTATTAGAAGAGTGACGAGCCTTGGCCTCAGCAAAGGATTAAGTGAGCAGATTCTTCATGTGATAAATCTAAAGACATATTAAAAGCAAGGAAAAGGGATTTCCCCTGTGTTTTGGGGGGATTTATAAGTGCCAAAGGCTAAACAACTTACAAGAGAAGTAAGATTGCCCCTTTTTCTAACCTGGACATGTTCTAATATTGTGACATAGCGTAGAATTAAGCTGGCTTACTAAGTAGAAACATGTAACGTAATTGAAAATGCACAATACAGAGAGGAATTCTCAATACAGCAATGTCCTGTTGTGAATATTACACTGATTTATAAGAAATGCCTTAACTCCTAATCCCAGCCATGCAAGACTATAGAGTCAAGTTGAGTATTTTATAACCAGGGGAAGAGAAAAAAGGCTTAATAATATATATTCCCAAAATTGAATATAAATTTGGAACTGGTGGTTGAGCAAGCCATTCATTTCTCTTAAAACAATGTAACAATGAAAACATTTTTATTACATTTTGACATGTGGATTTTCAAAGAAGTTCAGGCATTCTCTATTTCAAAAATGATGGGTATAGCCAAATCAGAGAGGAGTAATGGAAATGAGTGGTGTGTGAGGGAGAAGGATAAATATTGTGGGACATAAACTGTTTAGAAAAGATCAGCAAAGAAGAAACGTGTCAGGCTAGCAGAAATAAAGCCAAAGGAATAACCTTATGTATAAAGTAAGGGTTAGAAAAAAAATCAAAGTAAAAGGGGCACTTGGAGTAGATGCTGAGTGAGCAAAATCATTATGGCTTGAAATTAAAAATAATAAAAAATAAGAATAGAAAGTGAGTGCACCACTTCTTTCTTTTTTTGTAAAATGTCTTATCAGGAAATGTCATATCATGAGGTCTGCTCAGGATGGAGAATTTTAAGAGCTTGTTTATGCATCAAAGATATCCTGGGGATTGTACCCATGTCTAAGTTCAAAATATATTTTATGGATATATGTCTTAAACATATAGCCTAAAGGTAATTTTATACAATATATTAAATAATTTTGTGCATGAAACGAAGTTTTGACTGCGACCCATCACATGAGGCCAGGAGTGGAATTTTCCACTTGTGTCATGTCAGCACTTAAGCTCATATTTTGGAGCATTTTGGATTTTAGATCTTTGGTTTTTTTCGTCACCCAGGCTGGAATGCAGTGGCGCAATCTTGGCTCCCTGAAGCCTCCACCTCCCGTGTTCAAGCAATTCTCCTCCCTCAGCTTCCCGAGTAGCTGGGGTTACAGGTGTGCACCACCACAACCGGCTAATTTTTGTATTTTTAGTAGAGATGGGGTTTCACCATGTTGGTTAGGCTGGTCTCAAACTCCTGATCTCAAGTGATCCGCCTGCCTCAGCCTCCTAAAGTGATGGGATTTCAGGCATGAGCCACCGTGCCCGGCCTCAGATTTTTGGATTGTGCATGCTTGACCTGTATATAATAGTGGAAGAGTAAAATACTGTTGAATAGAATATTAAACTTAGGAAGGACTATAAATATATGTGTGTATGTATATGTGTGTGTGTGTGTGCATATAGGAATAAAATGAAGGGAAATATCTTTGGAAGATAATATTCCCTGGTATGTTGTACACAATCACAGCAATTGTGGATGAAATCCATAAAGGCTATGTTGACTCTGCATACAGAACAAGGGAAGCTCTTGGGTGAATGGTAACTCACTGGCAAAAATAAACAAATAAATATTTTTTTAAAAATAAAGACAATATTGAGCTTTGCATCATTTGTTTGTCAGTGAGACCAGAAGAATAAAAACTGAAATACCAAAAGAAATTTCTAGTTCATAGGAATTGGAAAACTATAGAGTAAGAGAGAGTTGAACATTCAAAACCTTGCCAAGGAGACTTTACTGAGCCAAGAAATGGCTAATTATTGTGTGTGTCTACAGCACACACATATATATGCATAACCATACCTATGTAATTTACAATTTACACACACACACACACACACACGCACATATATGCGTATACACTAGCTGGCTCTAAGAAGGAAAAATATCAGAGAAATAAAGATTAGCCCAAAGTTGAGACCTGGGAAAGTGATGGCTCTGGAAGTGGCCAGACTTTAGCACTGGGTCTACTTCGAATCCAAAGGAAATAACGGGAGAGCTGCTGGAGAGATTTATGTTTTGCTTGCAGGGAAGTGAGCATTAGGGGAAAAATACACATATATATCAATAAAAAGGGAAGAGGATTTTGTTACCGTAAGAGAAGGATGAGATCCTTCCTACAGCTATAGGGACACAGTTCCCACTGAAATCAATTTTCGTTGCTCAGAGACCACTGCACTTAGTTTTCTAACTGCAGAAGTTGGCTACATACAGAAATGATGTCTTAAGGCCAAAAGAAGGCAGTGGCAAGAGAGAGACATAGGGTTTTAAAAATGCCAACCTCCCATATCAGAAAGCATTGTTGTGCTCAAACTAAAACAAACACACACACACAAAACTAAATTATGTGCAGTGGGAAATCGTGAACTTCAATACCTCCTCACTTCAGGGTAACCTGTGATTCTTTTGTGGAAAAGAGAGTAACATACCAGTTTCACTTGTGGATTAACTTCCTGAGTGGACAGAAAATCTGTCTTATGCTCAACAGTCAAGTTGTTTATCTTTGATGTTTCAGGCAAGGGGAAGAAAACAAATAGTGTCCATAATAAGGTAGACACTAGCCCAGGATGCAGTAAAGCATTTCATGAGGACTTGGCTAAACGGAGGGTAGAACTAATGCCATCAGAGCTGACTGAGTTTTATTTTAAAATGTTAAGTAGAAAACCTACACTTTCAAAAGTGATTCATTCCCAAGTAAAGGGAAAATGGCATAATCTCAGCTTCAGTATATAAAACTCTTGTATATTTGATAGCAGGCTTAGTAGCAGGGTGGCAGGGGCTTGGGAGAGGGACTGAAAACAAAGGCAGCAGACAAAATGAAAAGTATAAATAGAAGTATTGAATATACAGTAACCTGGAGGAAATTACTCTAATGCTGCTCTCAGTTCTGGTCTCCATTTGTAACAATGAGAAAGAAAGGACTGAGGTATGTAAGATAATGCTATAGGAGTCCCATGGTTCAGACAGGAAAAAGGTCTGTGTCTTTAGAAAAGAAAATTAAAAGATTAATGGAGCTCGTTGAGAAGTTTGCATGGTTCTGAGAGGCATGTAGAAGTGGCTGGTGGCTATTTGTTTTAGAATTGAATATATGAGGATAAGGGCTGTTAAATGAATAAGCAAATACGGATCATCTTTGACATTCCTTGTAGGAGAGCATAATTGCCACGTTGAATAAAGGCCTTGTGGCCAGACAGCAGGAATTAAACATTTTTTTAAAATTACATAAGTGTAATATTTAGGGAAAAAAACTCTTAAAATATCCCTGTGTGACAGTGTTAGCTTTGCAAAATTTTTTTATATCTAGCATATATATTTTCATTTTATGCATTCTCACAACAACCTGGAGGATTAGACAGGAGGATATTATTATAGTTGTCCTTCCGTATCTGTGGGGGATTGGATCCAGGATGCCCCCGTGGATACCAAAATCTGCAGATGCTCAAATCCTTTATATAAAATGTCGTAATATTTGCTTACAACCTAGGCATATTATCCCGTATACTTTAAATAATCTCTATATTACTTATAATACCCAAATCAATGTAAATGCTATGTGAATTGTTGCCATACTGTATTTTTAAACATTTGTTTTATTTTCGTATCACTGTTTATTGTTTGAATATCTTTGATTTGTGGTTGTTGAATCTGTGGATGTGAAACCCATAGATACAGAGGACCAACTGCAGAAGAGAAGTAGAGAAGACCTGGATGTTGGCTTTGACTCTGCTGGTAGCTCATTCCATGACTTCACACATATTCCCTTAATCCCCCAGGGTCTAATCTGTAAGATGGAACATCTGAGAAAATAATTTGTGAAGCTTTTCTGCTCTAGATTCTAGAAACCTTTAGTTGTCCAGTTTCACTAATGAATTAGGTATAACAGAGGCTAGAATGCCATTCTTAGCTCAGCATCATAGATACCTTAGATGTACTTATCCTCAAACTTTCTGCTCAGCTTTGCCATCATCTTTGAGGTTTTTTTCCTTAATTTTTCCTGTATATAACATTAAGCAGTAGAGGAATTGCTAGGACTTGTACAAATTTATTTTTAAAATTTTAACCTCAAGAACCCTAAGTAGAATGATGAAGTGGATCCTTTAGCTGCTCCAGCTGAAAAGCTGACTAAATACTGTCCTCAGCAGAATTTTCCAGGGTCCTTCTTGCCATATCCCACTTGCAAGTACTGTCCCCCCATCCTCACCACTTGCCGTCCCCATCTATTGATTTAGATGTGCTTTATTCCACAAGTACTTGTTTAATGCTTACCATGGGCCAGGCATACAGTATTAGGTGTTTAAATTAGCATTATAGAATCCTGGCCACTTTCTAAATGGTGGAGTTTGAAGTTGTGGGAAATCAGGGTAGTTTTGGTAGTGTTACAAGCAGGTCTTTCTCAGTGGGAAACATACATGAGGAAAAAACCCTAAAACAATCAGTGGGAACTTAATGCCTAAATACATGGATGGGATGGGAGCAGGAAAGGAAGAGAATTATTCAACGCATTGGTGGGAGAAGGAAGGGGAAGAAAAGTCTGCTTGTGTTGATTGGGAGAGGACACATCTATGACAGGGAGGAGAGCAGGAGGAAAATCTGGTGGGAAGATGAAGAGGGAGAAGGAGGAAGAGAATCCTAGGTTCATAGATGGAAGTGGTGGTGGGTGTTCCCGGAGTGGCAGAGGCTGGAGGAGAATTGCACTATGGGAGAGATGATAGGGCAGTAGTGGGGATATGAAGGAGTAAATTCATATCGAGACACAAATTAAACCCTTTTGGTTATTGTTTTTCCCACTGCAGACTTCTCCTCTATTCAAAATGTATCAGTACCAGTTCCATGGTCTTTAATATAATTTGTCAATTTTTATTGGGATCTGGTGGAGGTATTTATTTTAAATTGAAAAGATATAGTCATAGAAAATGTTTTCTTGACAACTCACTGAACAAATTTAGCACACTGGGTGTGAAAGCTTTCTGTAGCTATGTAGATTTATTACTTTTATGACTCTATACTAGGTTCACATTCTTGCCTCTTAGGAATGTACACAACTTTCTCTGAGAACAGTTTGGCCCAGTTACATTTTATTAGCCATAATACATGCTAGCCATAGTCAATATTCTTTCTGATATTTTGATTTTAAGTCAGACATTGATTCCACAATATACACACAACAAACACACACACGTGCGTGCACACACACACACACGAATAAAAAATGAGGAGTGAATTTTAAGAGCCTCTTTCATTTCTTCACCAACTAGGAAAAATGGAAGAAGAACTTAGTGGTGGTAGCTGTCAATATATGTTGTCTTTTGTGGGGTCTCTTTCCTAATCAAATAAATAATTTGTAAGGTTTTGATGACAAAAGGATGTGACTTCTGCCAAGCCCTCACCTGCCAGCTTTACTCCAAGCAGACTGATTTAGAGGTTTAAGCAGAGAAACAGTCCTTTCTCCTGTTTCCCCTGGAAACAGAGAGCCCCGTGGTGAGGTTAATCATTTGAATTTTGCAATTCATATTGAGGCAAAACAGAAATCATTCTTCACCTTAACCCTGGAAATGTGTTGGCAAACTTTTCAGAGCTCAAGGTTAGGCTTTTCCCCCACCTCTTTGAATCATAAACATGAATGCTTTAAATATATTGTTTCATAACCCAGTCTCCCACTGAAGTGAATCTTACTGGGCAATAGAAAAATGGAGTAGAAATCACTTCTGGAATACTGGGTTAAAGTGAAAATAAATAGAGGAGTACAAAAGACGCTTCCAATCACAGAGAAGCTTGTTGAGGATGCAGGTGGAAGCTGACCGTGAAGGTTGTCGTTCAAAATGGTACCTTACCCATATGTTTTTCTTAAGAATTGTCTGGCAAAATGTACACATTTTATTTAATAGTATGTATTATTTATATTTATTAAATATGAAATTTAGTTAAAACTGCTTCTGAGAAACAGGACATTTCAGAGATGAGCCTTAGCATGAAGGTCACTAATTCTAGGCCCAGGAATTTTGCAACAACATTACAGGCATTCGTCACTAGCTACAATGGCTGTTTCTGAAGAAACCACGTATACATTGAAGTCCATTTTTAAAATCTAGGGTGGTTGATGGTAAACTTTGTGGTTTATTTTTAGGATCAAAGAATTTCTAAGTTATTGACAAGGAAAAGATGTATCTTCGGCTTGGCTGTTATAATTCAGCAGATGTCTCTGTACCTGTTAGGTTTTATTGGCCATATTTTTCAAATGAAAATAGAGACATATGGTCTTATATGTCTAAAAAAGTTGTGACAACAGAACAGAAGCCATTCATTTGTTGAGTCATTGAAAAGAAATGTTAAGTACCAATTTGTTTTTGCCAATTGGTGTGCCTAAAAAAGACTGAATGCTTGAAATTGGGGCCTTTGAAAAATCTAGGTTTCTACATCTGTGGTGTCCTCTTCTGTTAATATAAAGTCTCTCTCTCTCTCTTTTTTTTTTTTTTTTTTTGAGATGGAGTTTCACTCTTGTTGCCCAGGCTGGAGTGCAAGGGCATGATCTTGGCTCATTGCAACCTCCGCCTCCTGGGTTCAAGCAATTCTCCTGCCTCAGCTTCCTGAGTAGCTGGGATTACAGGTGCCCGCCGCCACACCCAGCTAGTTTTTGTATTCATAGTAGAGACCATGTTGGCCAAGCTGGTCTCGAACTCCTGACCTCAGATGGTCTGCCTGCCTCGGCCTCCCTAAGTGCTGGGATTACAGGCGTGAGCCACCGCCCCCAGACTAAGTCTCCATTTGTAAAGAAAATAATCATCCTATCTGTGTTTTGAATTTAATGTAAGTATGCATTTTCTCAAAGTGGCTCTACATGTTGTTAATCTCCTAGTATGTAGGCAGCATTACCTTACGTAAATGTCTGGCTAGAAGTAAATCTTTGAAAGAGAAACAGAAACATGACTTACTTTATATTAGTTTAAGATAGAGGGTTTGGGATTGGAGTTCCATGTGGTGAAAACTCTCTTTTACCCCCAAATCTGTACAGAAATGCTTTAATCTAAAGAATGTATTTGTGAATCCTTTGGACTCGAAAACACCAGTGCAGAGCAAATGCCTATCTATCTAACTTGGAATGTTATACTTCAGAAATAGCATGGAATGTGTCAGTTATTGATGAAGATTGCTGGAAGACACTGAGCATCTGGCTTCAGACCAGCTTTTGATTTGCCAGTGCAAGGAACGTCTGTTGGGTTTGTAAAACTTGTGGTTTAGCCACTGGTCCACACAGCTTTTCCAATGCAACATTTTGATGACAGGCATGCCTTGAATTATGACTTTGCTTCTAACAGGCTGCATAGACAATAGCTGTATCCTTGTAGATAATCTGGAAGTTAGGCATTGATGGGTTCCTCTAAGGATTAGGACAGAAGAGTTGGGCAAAGGGAGTGGCACACCTTCCCATTCACACCGAGTGCTGCCAGCAAGGCCAGCCTCCTTTCTTCCTCCTGCCTTAGAACAACCTCCTTCAAACTGTGCTTGGAGTGAGACTTAGGGGAAGTTGTAGGGAGGGCAGAGGCAGAGAAGAAATTTCGACAGGTACTTTGCAGAACAGACCTGCTACATTTGATCACATATTTTCTGACATTTTTCTATGCTAGGAAGAGAAAACTGAAAACAACAGAGAACATCATGGCAGAGAATAATGGTTGACATAGCCTTCAGTGCTTGGCAGACCTAGGTTTGAGTCCTAATTCTGACACTTGGTGACATTTAAATGACTTGCCCAGACATTGTGGACCTTGTTTCTGCATCTGTAATGGAGCCAGTATCTTTCCTGCAGAGTCATTGTGAGGATTTGATGAGCAGAGGTGGACAAAGTGGTAGTGGGGGGCCTGGCCCATAGCAGGTGCTCGATAAACTCTGATGATATGATGATGATTGTGTGGGCTGCTTCTGCTCCTTGTAATACCCCTGCAATGTGTGCATAATTAGCTGATCCTCTGAATGTCACTGAACCAATAGTACCACCACCCAGGCAGCTCCATCAGCCCAAAGCAAGGGTGTCACCCTTACTTAGTCTGTCATCAACTCCTGACCGCATTACTGACTTAACATTTCTTGCCTGAGTCCACTTCTCTTTCTCTTGTGTCCTCTTTATTTTCCACTCCGACAACTGTGACTGTCTTCTCACTGTTCCCCTTTCCTTTTATGTGGCTCCATTTTAATTTGTCTTCCACGTGACAGCCAGAGGGCTGCTTCTAAGACACCATCTTCTGGCTGAAACCTTTCCATGTCTTCCCATTGTCATCTGGATGAACTTTAGATGCATAAGCAAATTGCCTGTGTCTTCAGTGGTCAGCCTGGGCTTATGTCTCCTTCCTCTGCATCCCCAAACAGTCATAGACCTGGCCTTCTACCACACTGAGCTCCCTGCAGTTGCGGGAGTGGGCCTTTAACCTCAGGCAGGTGTGCTTTTGCACATGCCGCATCTGCTGCCTGGAGCACCCCTTCTCTCCATTTGTGAGACAAATAGCACAGAAGTTCAGCGTACAAACGTAGAGTTAGGCCACCTGCATTTGAATCCTGGATCTCCCTCTCAGTAGCTGGGTGACTTTGGGTAAATTATTTAATTTCTCTGTGTCTCAATTCCTCATTTTAAATTATGGATAATACTACCTACTTTTCCTGTCAATAAGCACAAATGGACGAAGAGACAAATTGTTTAAGATATTTTCTATCATAGAGTAACCAATTAATTGAATATTAGTAGTATAATAATGATGATCAGTATTGTTCTTGCTGCTGTTTCAGAATTGCACTCAGGATTAAACTCTGTCATGATGATTTTTCTGACATCTCCCCCGAAGGCTGAGTTGAGTGTGTCTCTTGCACCCTCCTGTTATGCCCTATGTTCCACCTAAAAGCACTCTCACACAGCATTCCAGCTGTCTGTTCAACTTTCCCCTGTCCTGAGGGCTACCTTGCTTACCTTTTTTCATTTTTATATCTTCAGCAGTGATCATGGTGCTTGGCAAGTAATTAGTGCTAAATAGATGCTTATTGAATGTATTATTCTCATTTTACAGATGAGAAAAATGAGATTAAAAGAATTTGAGAGGTGTATTAAAGTGTTCACAGAACTCCCTAGATTCATATTTCTTATCTACAAAAGAAGGTATAATCAAGTACTTGTTAGAGTCAGGAATAAACTGAGATCTCTCTGACTTTCAACCTCTCATTTATTCCACTATGCCTCACTTACTATATTTTGCTAAGATGATTCTGATCAAATTGAAATGGATGACACTTGATTTAGCGTCACAGCAGCTATTCTGTTCTTTGAACCAAAATAAGTCTCTGAAAATATGACAACAGTGATTTAAGCTGTCAAGATAGAAAAATGTTAGCAAATAATAGTATTGTGACAGAAACTTTATAGGGTGCAGGGTGTTTGTTCACCTGCTTTAACAGGATCATACTAGAGAAAAGATGCTGTGTGTGTTGGAGCGCACAGCTTCCCTGAAGACATCTCGGTTCCCAAGGTGGTGCTGAGTTTGCTATGTGCTTCCTAACTTTTTGCTCTGCTGGGAGGTTTGTTAGTTTCTGCCTTATTAGTAGTATATATAGCTCTTATATTAGACTGTGAGCTCCTCCAGGGCAGGGACCACTTCTTTATCGTCATATCTTCCTTGGTTCTTCACACAGTGCCAAAGTAAAATGCTATGAACAGTAAGGAAGGAGACGCACAGGCTTTGGCATCTGGTGGAACCCAGGCTCAGTGGCTTATCAGCTGTGAATTGAGTAAGCCGCGTAACCTGCCAAAGCCTCAACTTCCGTACTTGTAAAATGGGGCTAACTACTCTCACAGGATTGTGAGACTTGGAGACGGTAATGTTTGTAATATCCTCAGCATAGTTCCTGGTGCTGATTCAAGGCTACCATCTCTGGAGCGCTTAGCATTCAAGCGAGCACAGTGCCTTTTAGTAGGGAGTGCATGGTGGGGCATGCTGAATGTGTTATTAACTCTCTGCATCACCTGGGTATGCATTTCTTTATACTGATATGTGTATGTGTGTGTGTGTATATAAACACACACACACACACACACACACACACATATATATATGCCCCTATAAAGTGAAGAAAAGCTGTCGCCAGAAAAAGGGACATTCATGTTTTATATGTATTATGTGTGTATATATACATACATTTGTATCTATGCATACATGTATATACACACAGACACGGATACATACATTTCAAAAATGAATGTACCTCTCTGTGGTGACAGCATGCCTTCACTTTTTTTTTATCGTTACATACATATTTTGAAGAAAAAAGACTGATAGGATCAAAATGGCTGCAGACATTTTATGGGCTTGGGGATTGCCTCCTCTTCCATAAAGAAATAGTAAAACAAAAGGAATGAAGGAAGGAACACAAGAGAGGTTGACAAATAGAAATGGAATGATTCGCCCCGTTTTTCTTTCTTTGAAGGCCTGTGTCTTTACCCACAGATAAATACATTCCTAACACAGTCATGCAGATTCACACATGAACAGCGGGGCTCTGCACCATCTTGGGGTGCACCTGCAGTGCAAGGTGCTCGATGGTGTGTAACACAGCAACGTGTATTGCTCCATGAATATCCCTGTGCTATCGAAACCTCCTATTGGAGAAGATACGTTAAAAGACTACTATCTTTCTAGTCCCAAATCACTTGCATCTTGGAATTACTGAGTTGTTGGCCATTACTTTCCTATCCTTTTTTATTTTAAGGACTCATTGTTGTGATAAGATTGGATACAGTTATTTTTCCTTTGAGAAACTTTGCATATTTTTATCTTGTATTGTCACAAAATAATTAGGAAAGTCTCCTAATTTCTCCATACCTTTCTCCAACACCTCTCTTTCCAGCTTGGGTCTGTAAATGTTTCAGGACTTGGATTATCCCTTTGCCGGCTGAGTACCTGGCATCTAGCACATTGCAGCCCAGAGTATGTGGCAGGCTCAGGGGATGCCAACTCATTTTAAGGAGAAAACACTCATTTTTCCTGTGACAATGAGCATGACATTCACATGCTTGCATCCAGTACCGACTTGCAGCTTTTACACCAAATGGAGAGACGTTACTAAATGAACATATCTTGCTCTTGTGTAAATAGATAGATTAATGGTGTTAAGTGAAAGCCAAGCCTGCTTGAAATGTTAACTTCCTTATGGGGTTTAGAGTTTCTCTTATTTTTGATAAATGGACCAATCTGGCAATAAAATCCTTGCACAGTAGGTTAATAATGTCATAGCTGAACTGTGAAATAGTAATGTGTGTACCATCTCTCAGCAAACAATAATCCTTGAAGCCTGATAAATCTATTTCCAGCCCAATTGCGTGTTCATTGTTACCCACAACTCCTTCTTTGCAAATACAAAGCAGTTTTGTCACATGTATTTTTAAGCAGAAGCAACTAGGGAAGTCAAAGACACACAGCCCTGTGAAGGGAAGTGGGGGACAGATTCATTTGCAGCTCTTCTGAGCCCCTCCTGCCCCCAGGGCCTGAGGTCACTCCTGAGAATCCCTGCATTGCTGGTTGGGGTGCAGTGTAACCTTCCAGTCCTCCCTGAGCCCAAATCACTGATTTGCTGCTGGAAGCAGACAACGATTGAGACCAAGGAAGCAAACATCCCCCAGGCTCTTCAGTTTTCATTGATCACTTGGTTGCAAGCAAGGTTTGGTGCTATGTAGCCCAAATCCTTGATGACGAGAGGCGATGTGGAGACGTCTCTATGCTGACTTCCTGTAGAGCTGGGAATACAGAATCTGGTGAATGTCTGCAGGCTTCAGACAGCCCACAGCACATACAGACCTGTGTGCAGAGCACTTCAGCACCGCAGCAGATCGTAAACAAAAGACAGCCAAATGCCCTCCTTGTACTAACACAGAGGAGGAGGTATGGCCCCCTCTTGCCCATCTGTAGCCAGGGGCAGGCAACTCCAGGGTAAAATTTACACTGCGTTGCTAAAAAAGAGAACTGTATCCAAAATCACAGGTGATTTTGAGGGGATTATTTAAGCGTCAGAATCTAAGTAGCTTGGGGCAGTTCACTAAACTTGACAAACAGGCTACTTTAGTCCTGTCTGACTGTATCAGCATAATAGGGCAATGAAGCTTTTATTCATTCAAAGAAAGGTTGAGTTTGATTGGCAGGGCAGCCTGCCTGAACGCGAGTGGCTCTTTCCCCCAACACTTCTCTGCTATCAATTACCGTTTTGAATACGAAGTGTTTCTAATGTAAAATAATGCCAAACTCTGCTTCTGTCCTCAGGCCGGAGAGTTTCTTTGTGTTATTTATTCCCAGTCTGTGACTGTTCTGAACCTTCCTCTCTTTACTGTTTTTTTTTTCTCCCTCTTCTTCTTCTTTGCAGTCTCTAAGTGATGTAACATTGCCAGCAGAAGTGAGGTTCATGCAGAAAACATTCCTGCTCTTTATTTTAATCAATAACCTCCTGGGTGAATGACATTTCCACCTTAGTGATTTAAAATCAGAAGACCAGGGGATGTCCGTGCTTGTGAATCACCCCGGGTTCCAGGAACAAAGAAGGCATTTTTGTTTTTTGTAATTTCCCCTTCACACTACGAACAACTGGGCTCTGAAGTTGATTTCATTTAGCAGTCAACTTCTGTCTAGAAAAATGTGCACAACTGAACCGAACACCGTTCTTATTTAGATCGGCAAGCGATTTGCTTCAGCTGCCATCTGTTGGCCGGTTAGCTATTTTAATTTGATGTTGGGGACATTACCTGACTTTGTATATTGCATTTTGATCTGCATCATGTTTGAGAAATATCTGCAAATGACTCTAAGGGAGAGGACTTTGAAGGATGTTGTCGGACAAATATGTACATATGTTTAATGCCGTGCTGGGCAGAGGAGTGTGGGAATGTACCAGCGTGTATATAAGACAGTGTGCATCTTACCTAATAATCTTTATGGCCAGATTGAGAATAAATTCTTCAAAATTTTCTTCCCTCCACATTTCCAACTGGCCCTTATTTAAACGTCATTAATGTTGAGCTCTCTCATGGTATCCTTATCCATGTTTCTAAAGCTGCGGTTTCTCAGGTTATCAAGTTTATAACCCTTGTGAGCAAGTCATGGGTGGTGGAGGAAGCGTGATGGAGTATCTGCATGAGACTGGGGTCTGAGTGTGGGAAACCTGTGGGATCTTCTCTTCCTCCCTTTCTCAGAGCGCCCAGAGTTTGACAGCGCTTTGTGAGTATTTATCAAGAGCCTCCCAAAAGAGGCCGTGGGGCAGTTTGCGAAGTGCACAAGGCAAAAAGTCAACAGCCTGGTTTCTTGTGCTGGCTGGGCTTCTTGCCATTAATTAGTTGTGTGATTTGGGGCCAGTCCTTTAACCCATCTGCACTTCCATCTCCGTGTGTGTAAAATGAGGTGATTGTACCGGGCGATCTCTAAACACCCTTCCTGTCCTGATGTTCCAGAAAGCCTGGTTTGGGAGAGAGAGAGACAGACACAGGAAGGCGTGTGGCCCAATCTCTGCTCTCAAGTATTTCAACCATAGGAGTGATTAATATTCACCACACAGATTCAAAATCGGGGCTACTCCAGGGCTGGGGTGCCCTCCTGTCCGTTTCTTTTCTCCTCACTAATAAACTCAAATTGCCTACAACT
Organism: Symphalangus syndactylus; assembly: GCF_028878055.3. Lineage (NCBI taxonomy): Eukaryota > Metazoa > Chordata > Mammalia > Primates > Hylobatidae > Symphalangus > Symphalangus syndactylus. The sequence goes on from NC_072429.2 coordinate 27,970,479, forward strand.
TTTCTTTTTATTATTATTATTATACTTTAAGTTCTAGGGTACATGTGCACAATGTGCAGGTTTCTTACATATGTATACATGTGCCATGTTGGTGTGCTGACATGCACACGTATGTTTATTGCGGCACTATTCACAATAGCAGAGACTTGGAGCTATCCCAAATGTCCATCAATGCCTACAACTGTTCAACATGATTTTATTCTTCTCAGCATTGCCTTCCACACAATGCTCTTTTCTATATAACTTCTTCCTGTGAGTTTCTGTAATATTTGCTCTGTGCCTTTCTTTTCTCACATTCATTGTCTTTCAGGTAGAAACACCCAAGAGTGTTTCCACTTGAACTTTCCTCTTTCTCAGGACAGCCTCTTTGCCAAACCCATCTTGACGCATGTACTCTTCTCCTTGAGCATACATGCTTGCAAACACTATGTATGGTAGAATCGTATGTTGTTGCCACATTGAAGACACACAAGATGCCTCCACTTTCTATGTTCACCATTGTGATCATTGATTACGTGTATGTGCCCGGTTACATACTGTACTGAACCAACTACTCTACGCCAGACGTTTACAAACAAAACATTCAGACAACAGATGGGGCATAGAGGATGATAATAAGGCAGAGTGGATGGCAGGAATCAGCAGAGTGAATAATAGGGATGTAGACTAGACCAAAGGAGAAAAAAAATCCTGGGAGTTTTGGTTGCAAATTTGGAATGAAGAGAATCTATTCTCTTTTTCTGTTTATTGGGCTTTAGGACTATGTAAACAAATTTAGGCTGGCTAGGCCAGGCGTGGTGGCTCACGCCTGTACTCCCAGCAAGCACTTTGGGAGGCTAAGGCAGGCGGAACACTTGAGGTCAGGAGTTTGAAACCACCCTGGCCAACATGGTGAAACTCCATCTTTACTAAAAATAAAAAAATTAGCTGGGCATCGTGGCACATCCCTGTAATCCCAGCTACTCAGGAGGCTGAGGAAAAAGACTCACTTGAACCCGGGAGGCGGAGGTTGCAGTGAGCTGAGATCATTCCACTGCACTCCAGCCTGGGTGACAGAGCAAGACTCCCTCTCAGGAAAAAAAAATAGGCTGGCTAAAAGTAGAAATGTGGCCGGGCGCGGTGGCTCACGCCTGTAATCCCAGCACTTTGGGAGGCCGAGGCGGGTGGATCACGAGGTCAAGAGATCGAGACCATCCTGGCTAACACAGTGAAACCTTGTCTGTACTAAAAATACAAAAAATTAGCCGGGTGAGGTGGCGGGTGCCTGTAGTCCCAGCTACTCGGGAGGCTGAGGCAGGAGAATGGCGTGAACCCCGGGGGACGTGGAGCCTGCAGTGAGCCGAGATCGCGCCATTGCACTCCAGCCTGGGCGACAGCGAGACTCTGTCTCAAAAAAAAAAAAGTAGAAATGTGTGATCTTGGGCAAATTACTCAAATTACTCGTCTGAGTGTCAAGTTTCCTCATTGAAAAATGAAGGCAGTACTAGCATATACCCACATCATAGCATTGTTGTGGGGGTTAAATGAGATAATGAGATCAAATGAGACACAGCCTTTAGCAGGGCACCTAGCCCACAATAAGGATTCAGTAAATATTTCCTCTTGTTGTTACTGTTATGTGGAAGTCATAACACCAGAAACCAGTGCCTTAATTGAAGAGATACTTTTAGAGAAATGGGCACTAGCTTTGATTTGGGAGGCTCTGTGGTCACAAGTCCCTGCAATCTAACCAGTAAAGCTTTCTCTTTCCTCTCTGTCTTCCCATGCCACTTTCTCATGCTCATATACATTTTTTTCCTGCTGATAGTTACATATACATATCTGTCCTCACTCCAAAGCAGGTCAATATTCTCATTGCTGTTCGTTGCAAAGTCATAGGTGATTTATTACTAGGGAAAATACTTTTTGGACTCTGTATTTGCATACTCAATTAGTTGGTGTTTTCTGGGTTGTCTTCTGCTTGCAAATTGATTTAAACTTCTCCCATGAGCAGTGACAAGTTTTCTTTGGACTTGAGCACCTGACAGAGTTGCAGTTGGTTTAGGTTCCGTACAGCAACATGGAGTTATGTTATTTTCCATTGTGACTCAGGAGTTGGCATATGCATTCTATTCCTTGCTGGCTTTGCAGGCACTGGAAGCTATTATTTCCAGAGCAATATATGGCGACCGGAAATGACTTCGTTCCTAATTATTCTAATGAGGCTTCCCGAGCATTATTGGAAAGGGAAGCCATGGAAACTGTGCATCCTCACAAAACTTAGTACTGTCAGCATAACATTAGGTCTAAAAAGGTTTTCAAAATATAATAGCAATTGGAAAGGGTGTGTGTGTGTGTTTGTAGTATTTGGTTATAAACTATTATCATAACTCAGGGTCACTAAAATGTCTCTCTGGAAAGAGAACAGCCTAACAGGAATGAAATAATTTAGTCTCTATTTTTGATGAAGCAATAATATTTTTGAACAGTCAGCTGAATGCCTTCTAAGTTGCCTGGGTGCCTAAAGGGCTTAGAAAGTTCTTCCATGGAGATAAATAAGCTGTCAATTCATGATGAAGAAAATCAAACTCATGGTGTTGATCTTGGCTGGGACGCTGGTACAAGTATGAGAGAAATTTTTGCCGAGATGTAGCATAGCCCATGTGTTAGCGGTTAGCACTCCAGTGCCACACTGTGCCTCTGCTCGCCTTTTCAAAAGGTAAACATGGCTGTGAAATAAGGAAAAGAAAAGATTAACCCATTCAGGGGCATGCACCTAGTAAGTGACACTGTAACTCCCTAGAGGATACGAAAAGAATAGGGGCAAGAGTCCAGAGAGTGGCTTTTATTCAGTTACTGGATTTCCTCTTCTCAGCACCTTCTCAGGGTTGGGCTTGGAACTGTGGGATGAGGTTCTGAAGTGAATCTGGGTGCAGTAGGAAAAGGAGTTGGTGGAGGTAGAGGCTTGAAGAAAATGCATGCCAAAAGCCAGTTCACTTGCTCAGTTCTTTACACTTTTACAATAAAACAGGGTATTTCTCTGACTTAGTGGTCTAAAGCCATGCATATTTTGGAGCACCTAAAAGAAGACAGCAAACAGGGTAGTTCTATTTGTACCAGGCTAGTGCACGAATGTAAAAAAGACCTCTAAATGCTACCCTCCTGTTATGAAAATCCAAAGCTGGGCATGAGCAGAAGAAAGGGAGAGAATCATGCTATTTTTTAATTTCCTTTGCATTAATACAATCGAAAGGGGGCTATCAAAGCATAACACTGGCCTGCCCTCCAGCTGCTGCAGTAGGTGGCGTTTCACTTGGTTGCCTTGAGATTTACAGATTCTAAAGGTATTTTCATGCCTCCAAATCGAACACAAAAGGCAGGCCCATGGAACAGTGGCTCTGAACTTCTTAAACTGAATAATAGGGCAACGTGAAACTTTTTATGGAAAGATATTGTTTTTCCCAAAGTTCTTGTGGTACAGGTTGTAGGAGCTTCCTTTTTTATCTATGCCCTCGGAGGTCTCACAAAGCAGCAGGCACAGTGAGACAAAAACATCAGTTTGTCTCCCATCTAGGAAGTCTCCAGTAATAATGGGTCCATGTAATAAAAGTGTCTTCTAGCCAAGACTCAAATAGAGAATTCTGATGTAACTTCCTGAAGAGTACACTGGAGGGAAAAGGGGTCGTGGGATTGAGGGTAGGAGATACATGAATCTCTCTAAGCCTCAGTTTTCATATCCTTAAATGGAGACAATAATAATACTACCTATTAGAGGTATTGGGAGGCTAAAGGAGACAGTGCCTGCAAAGTACAGTGCCTGCCTTATTGCAAGCTCACTGTAAATACTTGAAGTTGTTACTGATTTTTATTTCTGCTAATATTATTATATCTTATATTATTGGCCATCGTGTTTCAACTAGTCATGTGATACCGAATATGCCATGGAACAGTTTTTTGGCCTCTAAACTTTTCTCATCCACAAAATGAAGCGGTTGGATCAGAAGATGTCTAAGGTTCCTTCCTGTACTAAGATCCTAGAGTCCTAAAGTTCCATTCTTGTCGTTGTAATGAGTGAAAAGCACACATATTCATACCAAAAGGGTCATAAATTTAAGATTCTTCTGTGGAGGGACTGGGAAAAGTCTTTACAGTTTTAGATTGTAATTAAGAAAGTGAATTATGCTAAAATTGACTCTAGGAAAACAATGGTGTTTTGTGTAACCACATGGATATCATCTGGGTATATGTAAATAGGAGGCAGGTAAAAATGATGAATGCTAATCTCTGTAAAATTCAAATGAATATTAACTCTTATTCAAATAGCACAAGTACATTGCACAGGGAAATCAAGACATGAATTCATATGATTTCATTTTTTTCAGCTGTGCACATCCTTTGGTTACAGAAACAGCTCAGGACTTAGGCATTGCTCGTTTCCTAATAGAGTATGACATCTGGGCTGCTACTTTTAAATATAGTAGCTTGTTTGCTCAGGCTTATGGCTCAGTAATATTTGTTTTGTCTTATGAATGTAGTGAAAGCAGGGATTACAGGTATTCCTCAAGGACTAATTAGAAATAAAAGCTTATGTATATGAGGGAAGTTTTCAGATAGGAAGTGCTCTTGCTTGAGTCATGAAGAAGTGACACTGGTTTCAGTTTCAATTTTGGTACATTGGAACTTGGTACTTTTTGTAGAGTCCATTTGGAAAGGTTAAAAAAAAAATCACTTGGAATTATCTGCAGAAGTTCAGGTTAAAAATGGTTTGTCCTTCTTCCTCGGTTTCAAGCTCCTCTACCCTATTGACAAATTCATACCTTCATTCCTCTGTTTGGATTTTAGGAAATAAATTCAAGAAAAGAAATATATGTAACTATCAGCACTGTTTCCATAAAATAATGGTGTTCTAGAGATCAAAGAGAGGCCTTGTCTTGGAAATACAATTTGGCCAAAACTGCCTGGTTGTGTGTGTGTGTGTGTGTGTGTTCATCTCTCCATGATTCATTCTGAGAGCTGTTTTAGCCTTCATAAAATATTCATGCTAGTTGTGCATGGTTCTATAATTGCCATCTCAGGCCTTGAATTATTTATAGGTTGTACTGTTCACATAGTCTCATTTACTGATAGAGAAGATAACACCATACAAGAGGATCCCAAACACTCTGAGGCCTGTTACTTTGCATTAAGTAGTGGAATTATATTACTGTAGGTGTAAAACGCTGGCCTTTTTTCCTCCTCTCCCTTTAATATATCATTTTTGTATTTATAATATGCTAATTGTCAGAATGCTGTTAAGCCTCATAATTCCTGCCGAGTTTTGCAGAAATCAAGATGTGGCTGAGATGATTTAGCTCTTGATCTCAGAATGATCGTTCTAAAAAAAAACCTGTCTACACACAGCATAATTTATTGAAATGATGTATGACTTTACATGCATACCTGAGCCCTTTTGTTTTGTACTATTGATCAGTTTGTATGTCTCAGTGTTAACCAACACGTGGTTGGTTTCGGTAGACATTTACCAAGAGCCTTGCAAGCTTGCTGTCCCTAATTAAATACTGGGTCTCAATTCACTTGTGTGACAGTTTCTCTTTACCTATTTATTTTGCTTTCCTAATTCTCCTTTCCCTTTTCTGCCAACTTGATCTTTCTTCCACATAGATTATACTCTTGATATTTATTTGAGTGTAGGAACATGCTATAGGAACATACTATAGTTGTGTCTCCTCTCTCTTTTTTTGGTGTTATTTAGTTTCAAAAGTCCATTTAATGTTAGTAAATATCAAAAGCCAGATTCACCACAGAGTGTACTTTTCTGGTATTTCATTATCAGTACCCATGTTTAAAAAGGAAAAACAGAAAAATTCATGGCAGCTCATAATCTGCTGATATATTCTAGTTTTCTCCTCTACCGGTGGAAACTCATGAATTTTCCTCTGGCCTAGGAACTTCCAACTCTATACAGATCACTAACAAACCATCCTCCATCTCCTCTCTTTAGGCTGATCAATATTTTCTCTCTAGCCTTCTTTCCATCATACAGGTTGTATTCCCTTGTGTGTGTGATGTGAGCTTTCCCATACCTGTATTAGCCAACTCACGGCTTCTCACTGTTGACCTGCATACTGCTGGTGGTGGTACTTCTCACTGTATACCTACATACTGCTGGGTGCTTTTAAGTGGTACCTGTAGGTAACTTTAAATAGCACTGAATCAGGTGATAAGGAAATCATCTTATTTAAAATTTCTTTTAGTTTTCCTGATTAGGCCAAAGTCCTTGTTTGGTGGGAATCTGTCTTTAACACCTCCCTCGTATTTGCTTCATCTCGCTTTTCAATGAATACCCTGTGGTAGGCAACAGTATCTAGCCAAAATTTAGTAAATTTTTAAAATTTTGTTTACATTCACTTTTAATTATGTTGCTTTCCTTTATCTCAGACAAGCGGTATTGGTTTTCATTCATAGTAGGAATGGAAAGTGTCATTCAAAAATAAGTTTATTAGGGATAAAAGGAAATGAGTCAGTATACATAAAATATTAAGTGAATAATATTATAGGTAAAAATGGCAAAAACTCTGAAGGTGCTGTTATGAGTGATTGAAGTTCAGGGAACACTGTGGCAATGCCAAAATGTGGCGAATCACTCTAGAGAGCTGTGTATTCTATAGAGTCAAAGGGAATGGAAGGGTTGAGTGATGGGTAAAAAGAGGATGTAAAATCTAAGATACTAGTGGAGGTAAAGATGTGCACTTTTGGGCAATTCATTTATCTTTGTCTTTAGACAGTAAAATCTCCACTAACTAAATGGGGTTCTGGTCAGTCAGCTTTTCTAATTGAAGGTTCACTTGTATTGATGAAAATCATTTCTAACGGCACAGGAGTCCCATTTCCACTACAGTAAGTCAGAGTCGAGGGAGAAATTGACTATCATTAATGAATGAAGGTTTTCAGGTTGTTTTAAGCCATTGTGGATCTTGTAGAGTAATGTTGATTAACAGTAAAAAAAAAAAAAATAGTGTCATTCTTGACTGAAGAGCCCTGGACAAAGGTATGGTTTATGATAAAGCCAAAATATTAGCTTGTTTTGTTATCCAAAGGGAATGTGCTCTGGGAGATTTCTGGTCTATGCCCAGGCACAGTGCCTGGCATATGGTAAGAGCTTAGCACATACCCATTGTATTGAACTGAATTAATGGTATGTAGCTGGGCTCTGATTAACTAATAGTTCCTAAAACAATGTACTCACAGAAAAGAAAAGTGAAGCATAATTGAAGATGAAATAAGATCATTGTTTCATCTACTAGTGTATCCCACAGCGTAAATGCCTATGTTTGTACACTGGGTGGTGGCCCAGGAATAAATTATGTAGTTCTTAGGAGCTTTTGACAGTTCACTTGACAAGAGTGAATTGTGTGCTAAGCAGTTTTAAAATTAAAATTTAGATATGAATGTCTTGCCTTCTCATTTCCTTCCATTCTATCACCAAAATCAGAAAAGACCAAAAACAGGGCCGGGTACAGTGGCTCACGCCTATAATCCCAGCACTTTGGGATGCCAAGGCTGGCGGATCCGTTCGAGGGGTCAGGAGTTCGAGACCAGCCTGGACAGCATGATAAAACCCTGTCTCTACTAAAAATACACAAATTAGCTGGGCATAGTGGTGCATACCTGTAGTTCCACCTACTCGGGAAGCTGAGACAAGAGAATCGATGGTACCCAGGAGGCGGAGGTTGCAGTGAGCTGAGATCATGCCGCTGGACTCCAGCCTGGGTGAAACAGTGAGGCTCTATCTCAAAGAAAAAAAAAAAAGAAAAGACTAAAACTTTTCTACTTGGATAGATAGGAAAGTCCTGTCTAAAGGCAGAGGGAAGCTTAAGACCATCATGGGGCTGGGATGACTGCATCTCTCCTGACTACTTATTAGTGTCTGTTTTGGCAACAGAATTATGTTGTGAAGTATTTTTTGTAAAATTCTTTCCACTGACTTTCCGTATTTTTAGAAAAGCCATGGCTACAATTCCACCAAGTGCTCTGCACCTGCTGTGGTAACTACCTGCCTTCTTTTAGGCTTTGATCCCATTGGACCTGACTGTTCCAAGCTGGTGCTGTCTGGGTTTTTGTTTTGTTTTGTTTTTAGTTCAATTCTAGAAAAATGAATTTGGTGCATTGCTGTAGAAAGAGATCCTGGATCATAAGGCTAGGTCTGAGGAAGGTTGTGGCCCCAACTCTGCAATGAATGAACTGTGTGTCATTGAGCAAATCCACTAAGCTATCTGAGCCTCTATCTCCCTGTCTGTGGAAAGACATGACTGAATTAGAGGTTCTCCATTGTAACATTTTATGGTTCTATCATTCCTGTTTCCACATGTGGGGATGGACTTCAGATCCTTGGCCAGGGGGTTTTATAAAGTCAGCGCATCATGTGTCATAACTTAAATAAGACTGCTTGTTAAACATTTCTTATTTCTGCATCCCTAGACCTGTGACCATCTGCAAGAATGACTCTCTGGCTATTTCCTCCCTATTTTGATTGTTCTACATATTATTATTAGGTAAATATTCCTAATAGCAACAGTTGTGTTAACGCAATTGTATGGCATTTTTTTCCAAGGGAGCCCAAATGTGTCTAGAACATTATTTAATTACTATTTTTTAAGTCAGGAGGGGATGGTCATGCAGATTTGTTCTCATGCAGAACTTTGTTTTTTCTAACTACCTGGCATTTGGTTTTAATGTCTTAATTTGTGTTCTGCAGCAATCTGCATGTCAGAAGTTGAACCTTTCCAAGCTTATGCTGGTCTTAGACCCTAAGGCTTGAAGGGAAAGTAGTAGCAGCTAGATGAGCACCTCACTTATCTGATATTTCTTCCAAGTAGTGCCTGGTCTTTTCTAGAATGTGTGCTGTGATAGGAAATTCATCTTGTAAGGCAGCCCCTTCACTATTAGAGAGTATTTTTGTCCTTCTGTCGTATTAGAGTGTTCCTTCTTGACTGAATTTTCACGCTTTGGTCCCAGTCTGTCCTATAGACTTTTTAACTGTAGGTTTGCTGCTTTGTACAAAGAGTAAATAGTTCAAATATTTGGAAACAGCTATCTTGTTTCATCAAGTCTTCTCTCTATCAGACTAAATATTCCTTCAAATATTCTCCTCATCTTGCAGAGTCCTCTGATGCCCTGTCCACTCTATGTTAAATATAAACAAGTACAAACAGCCAGGGCATTAGGTCAACCAGATGTTGGTTCAGGTTCCAGACCTTGCTATGTGGTTGTGGGCTAGTGGGCAAGCCTCAGATTTCTCATTCTTTTTTCTTTCTTTTTCTTTTTGAGACACAGTCTCACTCTGTTGCCCAGGCTGGAGTACAGTGGTGCAATCACAGCTCACTGAAGCCTTGACCTCTTGGGCTCACGTGATTCTCTTACCTTAGCCTTCCGAATAGCTGGGACTATGGGTGTGTACCACCGTGCCCAGCTAATTTTTTGTAGAGATGGGGTTTTGCCATGTTGCCCAGGCTGCTCTTGAACTCCTGAGCTCCAGGGATCTTCCTGCCTTGACCTCCTAAAGTGCTGGTAATACAAGCTTGAGCCACTGCACCTGGCCAGATTTCTTATTCTTAAGATGGTGATAATATGTGAAAATGCCTAATGTCATCCATAGTCTATAGTAAATGCTAAATGAAATTATTGCTTCCTGTTACTAACTTTATTTTCTTGTCCTAAATTATGACATCTAGTAACGGTGGAACTCCAGAAATGCCCAGTGCTTTCTGGAGGAGTGGAGCAGAATGTTCACATCACCTCAATTGTGAACACTGTATTTTTAATAACATGGCCAAACGCTATTTTGCCTTTGGTTGAAGTGGAGGGCATGCACACTTCTGTTTCGGGCTCTCTAAATCTAGTCCTTGCCAATGTGCTTTGGCAAAAAAACTTTGTTTTGGCATGAAGTGTACTGCTTGTTGATACACAGTGGCAGCTTTGGAGCATGAAATCTTGCTCTTTATGAGTATTTGGCATATTGTGGAATTAGAGTTTTGCCTTGTATGGGTTTTCTTGGCTTTCTTCAACAGCCTCCCTACCTGGTCCCCAAAACAAAACAGCAGGAATAAATATCACCCTCAGACATGCCTCTTTCTCATTCAAAAGAAAGGCAAACAAAATAGGTATCCCCTAGAGCACAGAGAACAGACTCTCCAATTATCTTCATGAAAGAATAAAGACAGTCTTTCTAGTGTTCACAAGATCAAGTAGTGAATATGTCATGCATGATTCCAAGTCACTGGCCTGGATGAAAAGGCAGAGTGAAGTGAAAAGGGGATGGGGAGACCTTGGATTTGGGTGGGTCCCAAAGATCAAAACAAAACAAAACAAACAACAAAACGTGTGTGTGTGTGTGTGTGTGTGTGTGTGTGTGTGTGTGTATTAGGACCTGGGCCAATTAGGGGAAAAAAGAGAACACTACTAATATAGCAAAACAGAATGTTTGGAGAAGAGGAAATAAGAGGGTCTCAATGATTTCATGCAATGAAATGATGTTAAAAGGTTGGGGGGGGGTCTTCCCTCCTGTGACCCCACAAACTGAATGGCAATGCCTTTCTCTCTAGTGGGCTGGACTGAAAAGTGTGGTGTATTCTCTCAGGGTATCCAGATCCTTTGGGTCCTCCCGGATAAGCAACAGCACATTGTTATGCAAATTTTTCCTATTCCCAGTGGGATCTCACTGCGCCTTGTGAAGCCCTCTCTGCTGGGAAAAGCACTTTTCAGCTGTCTCCTCCTGGGTTGATATCTTTATAGAGCAACCAAAGCAGACAGCATTCTACATTTTCTTCCATATGGTGGCCAGAGTTCTGGTGTCTTCCATTTTTGTCTTACTTTTACACACATACACACACATGTACACACCCCAAACCCAGTGCCTTTTTCCTCTGACACACTGCAGAAAACACCAATCCTGGATGGAGAAAAAGTTGAATGCCACATTTCATGATTCCGAAGGAAAAGTACATATCATCTTTCTTTTCTTTCTTGGTCCCTCTTTGTCAAGAGAACATGAAACCTCCTTCGATTGCTGTTAGTTGATTCTATGAAGTAATTTTGAATCTTTTCAAGAGTAGGTTAAAAGTTAATGCTTTCAACATCAACCATGTTGAAATCATTTCAAGTTTTGCTTATGCCATTCCCACCCTTCTGTCCCCAGCAAAGCATTGCCATGGCTCTTGACCACTGTGCAGCATTTTCAGCATCTGCACTACATGAAAATTGTGCAAACACCCAGAGACAGGGGCCCCATGTAATCACTTGACTTATTGGTCTGCTAGTCTGTACTGTTGCACACCATGTGTGGCTGTGTGACGTGTGACTCCGGACCATACTTTGAAGCCATTTTCTTGAGCATCAGACGTTGCTCAATTTTCACATAACAAAAAAGCAGTGCACTTTCTTCACTGTGAATTTCTCTTTAATGTGTTATGGGATGTGAAGGGTGTTAGTCCTTGAACTAGACATTCACAGATCCCAGAAAAAAAAAAACAAACCCAAAAAACTGAACTGGGCAGTGTGTTCCCTGCCAGATGAAGTGCAATGCAACTACTTTCCTAATAAACATGTAATAAAAACAGTTTGGAGCTCTCGTCTTAATTTCCTTTAAATTTTTGAGTGATTTTTTTTTTTTTAAGCAGCATGTTTAGCTCTCTAACATTTCTAACACATAGATTGAAAGAATTAAACTCTCAGCCACATACACACAAAACTAAACTCTATAAACTCTGGGTTTATAAAACAGGAATCTTTGTCTAGACATTTAAATCCTAAGGCTATTATTTCTTAATGATAATTCAATGACAGAATGAAGAATATGGCAAAAAAATGAATAGGAGCCATTTTTTATGTTGTTTGTTTCTTGGAGAACTCTGATTTGAATCCTGTCCCTGATATTTGAGCGAAATCCTTGTGTCAGAACTACATAAAGAATTTCCAGATTTATATATACAGTCTTTAGAGAAAAAAAAATTTTAAGCTTTTGTAGGATTTGTATAGTCACATGGTAATGCTATCTTCTGAGTTTTGTAGGCAAGTAGAAAAAACAAGTGAAGGCAGAGTCTGAAATGGTTAAATGCTCATCAAAGAGGAGCCATAATAGCAACCCTGGAGAATCCACTTCAAACTTTTCAAGTATCTAGTTTTTCAAATGTTATTCATTTTTATGTCCATTGTAATAATTAGCTCTGAAGCTAAGATAGGATTACAGGGAGAAAGGAAATATTAATAATAAAATATCTAACCATATGGAAGTCTTGGTACACTCCAATAAATGGAGAAGTGTTTTTTTTTCCCCCAAACTAAGGCAGGTGAGAATTGTCTGCACCAAGAACTCAGCCCACAGAGCTGTGACCTTGTATGCAGATTGTTCCGGAGGAAATCTCAGGCCTTCTTTGCCCCTAGAGTTTTGTCGCTGTGTATGGTGTTCAATCCAGGTGTGCAAAGACCCAAAGTGTCTCTGTATTTCCAGAGCTGCCTCTGACAGGGGCAAAGAAACAAAAAAAGGGTCGCCAGTTAAAGAAACACTATATCCCATCTTGAACCTTGAGTTAGACGAAAATACGGAGGTAGAGTTACACCCAAATTACATACTAATGATTTTTTGAAATATGAAATCATGGCTTAGAAGAAGATATAAATTATTCAGGTCTGTTTAGAAGCAAATAAGTAACCTCTTCCAACCCAACACCCAACGACCACCAATTTTGTCATAAAAACTCAGGCCCTTCCTCTAATTACGTAATGTGAATCCTCACCTTTCATTGACACCATTATTAGCTGGGATGTGAGGCTACCCTGAAACCTGGCCAGGCGCAATAGACCAGAACTTACAACAAATTTGAAATTGACATTGACCACATTTATGGGACTGTCATGGTTCCTAGTGCTGCATGTTTAACCTTTTAGAGAAGAAAGTACAGGGGATATTGCACAGCTCTTTGTGAAAAATTATGCATCATATTTATTCCATGTTTGTGCCTCTGTGTATGTTGACATGCTTTGTTAGTTTGTGTGATATGTCTGTATGTGCTTAGACGTATGCACTATGTGGCTATACATATATATATGTATTACTGGAGTCCCCAGTGTATAGTTTATAGTTTGGAAAGAAATCATCTTCCATCATTCGTCACTGCCTAGCTGTTGTAGACTGGGCCAGAACATCATTTGTTAACGGCGACAAAGCCGCACTCATAAACGCCGACATGTTACATTAATTTATAGGCACTGAGTGACTTATTAAAAGTGACGTGTGAAATATAACAGGGCCCGGTATGGATGATTAGGTTTCGGGCTTTGAATTGTTGACAAGGCAGGGGTAATGAATTGCGGGACACCGGCTCCTGCATTTCCCCCTCATTAGTCAGTATTAGCTACATTAATAGTAATAATTGGATATATTCATCATTTAAAATGTTTTAATAAATGTTTGGACAGTACCCGATCAGAGCTGTCAAATATTAGGCTGGAAGGGTTGTGAAAAGAGAAAAATGATGACGTTCCTTAGGTGAGAGATTTATGCAGCTTTGGAGATGCCAGCCTTGACTTTCTACTCCCTAAGGATCTCTGAGTTCAAATGAGTTAGGGTTACAAACCATGGAAATGGGGAAAACTGACTGTCTCCTGTCTCAAAGGACATTTCTGCAAGAAGGCTTTGAAGGAGATCAAGAGGACCTGTCCAGAGGGGCCTCAGGTCTGCAACTGGTTTGCCTAGGATGGCCTCTGGGAAGAGATTAAGGGACCCAGCTTTGACCCAAGTTAGCTTTGTGGCCTTGGGCAAGTGCCTTCACCTTTCTGAGCTTCCATTTCCATGCCTATAATATGTTTCATTTGGGTCCCTTTGAGATCTAACATTATGTGAGTTTGATCATCATATGTGATACCATTAGCCTAGAGCAACCTCTAAGTCACTTCTTCCTTTCTCCACTCTTACTAGTATTTATTGAGGACTAACGTATTTGCTCCAATGAGGGTGAATAAGACCTTTCTTTTGCCTCCAGGAAGGTGATCTGCAGACATTGTTTAAGTATTTGCAGCATTATCTCTGTGATATGGACATGGTTATATTCCTGCAGTAATTGCAGGCTAGATGTATCCAATTTTATGGTTTAGTTCCTTATTGATCTTTCTCTGTTACTGTGATCAGATTAGAGTGATTGTATTATATGCAAAAGATCTGGGGAAAAAGTTTCAGTAGCAATGTATATGGCTGCTATTCCCCTACCCTACTACAGCAAACACAACACAACACATATATCTTAAACTTGAATTTGAACAAATACAGATTTTAGATCAAGATGGGAAATGATTGTGATCCCATTATCACCCATTATTATCATCAAATTAGTACTAGCTTAACCTTACTGAGCATTTACTATATGACATCTATAGCCCTTGGAACTTTATATATATTCTTTTATTTCTCACAATAATCCTTCAAGGTAGATATTATAGTTCTCATTTTACAGATAAGGAGGCAGAGGCTTAGAAAGTTTAAGTGACTTGGTTATGGTCACACAACTGATAAGTGGTAGGGCCCAGACTGGAACCCTTTTTAACCAAGTTCATGTCATAACCAACCTGCTGTGCTGCCTCTAACATTTTGGAGGCTTGCTCAGTTCTGGCATAATTGAGGAAGGGTGTTGGCTACTTAGAGAGTATTTGGAAAAGGGTGAACAGGATGGGAAGGGTTTGTGAATCCTATCTTGAAGGGGTGGATAACTAAAGTAGGTTTATTCTGGAAAAGAGTCCTGGGAAGAGAAGGTGGCCAGTTTCTCTGATTTAAATTATTTTTGGGTTGTCTCAGGGAAGAAGGAGATGTAATGCTATCTGAACCTAAGCTCAAAACTGAAGTTTCTGAAGGTAAATGATAGGAGGGAAGAATTCAGTTCTCAGGAAGAGGGCACCTCCTGGCAGAGCTGTCCAGCTCATATGGGAAGGACCACCTCCCCGTGATGGGCTGCTCTCTGTTAGAGATGGAATGATCCTGCCTCTCCTGGAACTGTCTTCGCATCACCTCCCTCCTTGCTCACTGTGCTGCAGCCACACTGGCCTTTGCGTTAACTGGAATGCTTTTCTGGGTTTTGGCATGGCTGGGCTCCTTCTCGCCCTTCAAGTCCCAGCCAATATATCATAATTTCCAAGATCTTCTCTTCTCCCCTTTCTAGCAACCATCACTTTCCATCTGCCATCCATTCTTTTCTAATAGTTGGAGTCAGTAACTGACATTATCTTTTTTAACTTGTGAGTCTTTCACTTGTTTTCTGTCTTTTTTCCCCACTAGAAAGTCAGTTGATGGAGGGAGAGTGCTCTCCTATCTTCTCCACTCCAGCAACCAGAACAGGCATAGAACTACTGGGGCAATCATTTGTCAGGGACACTGGGGAAAGGATCCCTTCTTTGGGTGAAAAGCTACTCTAGACAACTCCAATGTTTCTTCCTCGTTCTTGTAGTCCGTGAGCACCTCATTTTTACAGCAGTTTCCCTTGCCCCTTTGGCTTGGCAGAAAGATAAGGAAGACAAGACTATTTGAGATTTTAAGTAAATCCAGTGCCAGATCTTGGTTAGTTTAAAAACCAGTACTCTCTTCATATCTAAGGTGACCCCCGAGTTCAATTTTTTTTTTTTTTTGAGACGGAGTCTTGCTCTGTCGCCCAGGTTGGAGTGCAGTGGCATGATCTCGGCTCACTGCAACCTCCGCCTCCCGGGTTCAGGTGATTCTCCTGCTTCAGCCTCCCTAGTAGCTGGTGTGTACCACCACAACCAGCTAATTTTTTGTATTTTTAGTAGAGACGGGGTTCTGCCATGTTGGCCAGGGTGGTCTCAAACGCCTGACCTCAGGTGATCCACCTGCCTCAGTCTCCCAAAATGCTGGAATTACAGGCATGAGCCACCACACCTGGCCCCTGAGTTAGATTCTATTTACCCCCTCAGTTAACTCTGCATCTGCTGCCATTGAGCTTCCGGTTTCTGTATATTTTTATGAGACTTTGGCATCATTTACGTAAAATATGTTTAGAGCACACCAAAGAAAAGGCTTGAGTTATATTAAAGAGACTTTACAGAGCTTGTATTTATTGTTATAAATGATATTCTGCATTTCATGAAAAAAATCAAGATTATGGTCACACAGTATAAAGCTGCAGATGTTTTTTATTAATACAATTTGGTTTTGCAAACATTCTGGCATGTGATTTTTTTTTTATAATAAGCCATGATACTCTGCACACACACACACGGTTTACAGCTAGAGTCTCTTCAGGCTCTTGGTCTATGTTACTTTATTTTGGATTCTCAATTATTTCTTAATCGTAGGTAGCATTTTATCATTTGTTGTTTCAGAATCAAGCAGATATTTATAAGTAAGCTCTATCTCAGGTTCTGAGGATACAGAGACGAACATACATGGTTGTTATCTTCAAGGATCTTACTCTCTCGTTGTGGGGAGATTGGTAAGTGGCAGTCACGCAGCAATGGGACGGATGTGGTTCTGGAGGAATGTGCCATGGAAAACTGAGGTGCGATGTTCTATGCCTGCCTGGAGGAACTTGGGAAGGCTTCCTAGAGGGAGAGGTAGGAGTTGTGATCATTCTTGAAATATAGGAGATTTTTTAGACCAGGAGTGGGCAGGGGTGAGGACTTATATGGGGGAAGGCTTAAGAGAGCTCAGAGAGTTTAGGAAACATCAAGTGAGTTAGAGTTCCAAACCATAAGCATGAAGGTTACAAACCTTTAATATAAAGGAACGTAAAGGATATATGGGATAGGGGGCAAGAGATTTAGCTGACTGGGTTTTTGGTGCCAAATTGTAAATGGTGGACTTTATACCATGTGACAGTGAGAAGAGATCACGTATAATGTGAGTCAATAGCAGTTGTATTTGAGGCTGACCTCTCAGGAAAACAAAAAGTCTTCAAAATCAAAGTCAAGGTCTGTAGAATTCAGTCGTTCAAGAATGTGAGTCTAATGAAGGACTGCTGTTCCTGATCAGATGTTCTTGTTGAACAATTTCCAGGTATAATTTTAGGAAAATGATAATCATATTGTAGGTCACTTGTTTTGAATTTTCCTTAAAGCCTAAGTTCACAATATGGTGTCCACTTTGCAAAGGATGCAGTTTCTCAGGGAGGATATAACTTCATTCAGACTTTAAGCAGAGATCGCTTAAAAAATGAGCTTTCTCTCACTCTACTCTTGGACATGGTGTCTTGATGGTAGCATGGGCCAAGTAGAAAACCTGACTGTATCCAGTATTAACTTGCTTTGCTGTAGTTGAGTCCTTTTCTCAGACCTGTAGCTGGCACAGTGGGACAAGCATAGTGGCACGTAGGGGGCTTCTCTGAGACAGCCTTCATTTGTAGTTACTGCTAGCCCAAGACGGTGACTACTCTGTCATGGGTTTCAATGCATTCTAGAATGGCAGGTGAAGACAGGTTGGATCATGGATATGCAATATGTGCTGCTTGCTTCACTACAGTTTTTGTTTGTTTGTGTGTGTGTGTTTTTTTTTTTTTTTTTTTTTTAATAAACATTGGATGTCCCTGGAACCCAACTTATCAAAACCATTTACACCATTGGGCCACTTTTTGAAGTTTTCCCAGCCTACTTTGGCTGAATCTCAAGTTACCTTGACGTATGCCAACATTATTTTTCAGATGAAACTATTTTACCCTCCATCTCCAGCAATCTGCCACCTTTGACTCAGAAATTCTTGTCCTAGGTAATTGTTTCAAGGCAATCCTTGCATATTCAGATAAAATTTTACATACAAGGATGTTCACCAAGGGATTATTTATCATAGCAAAAAAATTTGAAAGTAATCAAACATTAGGAGATCATTTGAATGTCTACTGTATATGATGAAATGTTAGGGAGTAAAATAATATTTTGAAGATATGAAATAACATAAAAAAGGATATCTGTATATGGTTATTAAATTTGTATGTACTTGAAGAGATTGAGACAAAATGGGATACAGGTGGCTTTTATTTATCTATGAATTTTGGATTTTAGACACTTTTTTTTTTTTTTTTTTTACAACAAATCAACCTTTATAAGAAAAAAAATCTAGACACTATTTCAAAATATGCCACTTGGAATTTTAAAGAGGTGTCTCTTTGTAAGATGCCACATAACCAAAGAAAAGGCAAGGTGATGCATCATGGCCAAAACAAGTGGGAATTGCTAAAGTCAAACTAAACTGCTTTGGCCCTGGGATCTTGTTAAGCAGCAGAGAAGCATTAATTGAAGGCAGCATTTGACTAAGCTAATTCCGGACATTTCTCTCAACTCCTGTGCCATTGGTTTCAAGTTGCAGGGAACATTTCTGGCTCAGGCCAATGGAGGGAGTATACATAAACATGGGGTTTATTTTGTCAGGGATGTTCTTGAGAGACTCAATTCTCTACTGATCTTTTTTTGTTCTTTGTGGACATTTATTTACTTTTGAAAATGCCCCTGCAGATCCTCGCTTGAGTGAAAAGGAGATGTGTTCTCATGGCAGGCCTCCATTGCTGATCAGCAAGTCTCTAAAAATTGAGTGTACATTCAGTTACTACTGTTTTTAACATTCTACTAGGTTGGCTTCATTTCTATAAATGAATGATTTTTCTTCAGATATTTTCACAAATCCCCGTTTGATAGACGGCATTAATAATGTTTCTCTTCACCTTCCAGTTCCTTTATTTTTTTTAGCCTGCCTTTGAGTAAGATTCTTCATAATGAGAGTTCTTAGCCATCACCTTGAATCCTCCAGGGGACACAGGGGACAAGTGACCAGAAAAGGTCCCAGTTGATTTTACTCATCACCCCTTTAGTGAGTGCATGAGAAGAGAGGAGATTTACAGTTAAGGTCCTAAATCAGTTCTGGCTGTTAAAGCTTTTGTTGAGGATTTAGGGAGGCTAAAGCTAAAACTGAGTGTAATCTTGGAGGTTAATCTACCCACCTCTGGAATGTGTGTCCTGTTCCCTGTGATACTGACATGGCGAAACAGCTGATGGTTAGAGGCCCATGCTCACCCTTGTGCAGGGTGCTGGAGGTGATGTCATGATGGCGATATCAGAGTTCTGAGGCAAAAGGGATTTATGCGCCAAGACACACATGCAACAGGGACACAGGATGTGCCATGGTCTCAGACTGAAAGGGAGAAAGGAGCAAAAGAGTCTGAGCCATCAGAAAATGTCACTTGTTTGTCTTACAAAACCTTAAGCAACAGTTCTTAAAATTCAAGCTGACCACGTTGGCTCAGAAAAGCAGGCAGTGAGGGTTTTCTTGTCTTTCTAAAAGTGAAAAGGGCTCAGTGGAACTGAAGAGAATGATGCCAAGATGGCAGCCAAGTCCTATCTCAGTGGAAATCGTGAGAGGTGGCTCCTGTCCACATGGTGGTGGCTTGTCTCTACACTCTGAGTGGGGCCACTTATACCCCAGATCTGCATTCCTATGTCAGAAGCCAGGGTGAGTAGGCGTTCTTCACACATATGTGAATACCTTCCAAATCATGATCAGGTGGCTACAAATAGTGTCATGAACAAGAACACAGATATTGGCCTTAGTCATACCTGGATTTGAATCCAGGGTCCCACAAGTACTAGATTTGTGACCTCAGGCAGATGGACTACTGCTAGTGTCTACCTTAGTAGTTTCTATCTTAGGGTGGTTGTGAGCATTCAATAAGATGATGTTAGTAAAGTGCTCAGCAAATGACCTTGCACAAATAATGGTAACCTTAAAAATAAGAATAATTGTAATCATGCTGATAGCATCATTAGTAGGTGCAGAACTAGAAGTTTATTGGCAGTACTGTGGAAGTGTATCCATCAGTACTTGTCTTATCTTTCTGGAGATCCCAAAGTGAAATATTAGACTAATGTTCATTTATTCACCAAATGGTGATATACAAACAAGATTCTACTAAACATTGTGGAGGAAACAGGGTTATATAAAATATGTTCCCTTCACATAGATGGTTATAATCTGGTTGGCCAGATATGAAATGTAAATGCAGATAGGCAAAGTACAAGGTACTAAGTGACAAATGAGATATCAACAAAAGCCTTGGGAATTTAGATAATGCTGTTCTGGCCAATGTGATCAAGGTGGATTTGGAGTTGGCTTGAGGAGTGGGCTCGATTACCTTGCAGTAGACAGACAGCTTTCCAGACAGAGGGAAGTGTTTGACCACAGGTTAAGTGAGGGGCAGCTTTGGTGGTACAAGTGAATTAGTTTCAGCCAGAAATAGTCCCAAGTGTAATCAGTGAGGTTCAGCAAAGCCTCAACTCCCTTGACCCCTTCTAGGTGTTCACAGCCAAATGAAACCATCAGATTCATGCACAGATACCCAAAGTATAAAATGACCTCAGGATTGTAAGAAAGACACTCACAGACTTTGGACACCTCAGTTGTACGGAGAAGCGATATCAACTCCGAATGGGAAAACCTGGGAAGTCTTACCGGGAGAGGGAGAATCTTAACCAGACCTGGAAGTGGAAGGATAGGGGGTCTTTGGAAGGGAGAGAAAGGCATTACAGGCAAAAGGAATGATTGAGCTAAAGCTTGGAGGTCAGAGAGGGCTCTAATTTTCCAGTGAACATGGGCCATATTATATATGAAGTCCACAAAGTGATTCTAATTTGAGTTAAAGACCAATATAAATGCATATCACTTGACTCAAATGGAGGGCAGATAAGAACTCTTACTGGCCCTTTTTTCACATTAACATTGAGATGCGTCTCTTGTATGGAAAATGGAGAGGGGCTGATTTTTCTTTTGGTAGATAAACACGTTGTTGGGTGGCAATGATTGTGGTGAAAGTCTTTTAGACCACCCATGGATGTCAGGCAGAAGCAGACTGCCTGAGTCCTCTACTCCTAAAGCTCACTGTCTAACAAGCCAAGACAGCTGCCCAGTTTGTTCACTGTCTCCCTGTCACTCACCCGGCCCCACCCCTGACCTCATCAGGAGGGCTTTACGTTCCCTGAAAAGTGAACCAACTACTTCCACACCAAAAGGTCTGTTCAAGCCAAGCCCCTCTTCCTTTCCTCTGAACCCCCATCTTCTGGAGCAGGCTGCCTTGATGTGAAATACAGAGGCACATTTTAAAAATGTATGTTTCAGAAAAAGGGGAGCAGAAATTCAGCTTCTACTAAATGTTTGTCCCTTAAGCCTTGGTTTCTTTACTTTATACTTTGCTGCTTAAAAGGAGGAGAATGCAGTCTTCAGAGCAAGCCAGTGCCTTCCAGATTTGTTATCTAATGATGACATTGTTATCCAGAGGTGGCTTTATTTTGAAGTGTGTGTGTGTGTGTGTGTGTGTGTGTGTGTGTGTGTTTCCCGTTCTTTTGAGCAAGCAGGTATGAAGAAGCAGTACTTGAGAAGGCAGCATGTGTCAGGCAGGTCTGCTGTTCTCTTTGAAGAATTGCCATGTCTCAGCTTCTAAATTTCTTAGGAACCTGAACTAATGCAAGTTTACCACTAGATGCAGCCAGTGAAATGCCAGCGTCATATTACAATTAACAGTAATTCTGGTGGCTGTCATCACTTACTCTGAACAGAGGATCTCCAGCAAAAGCATGACACTGTCACGGCTGCTAATTCAAAGGCATTGTGTGAACTATGACAGACCTTATGGTGTACCTTTTATGCTTATTCAAATGAATAAAGTCTAGTCACTTAAATGGAGGAGAGGGAGAAAAAGTTTTAACACATTTCTGCAGATGAGCCCACGAAGGGTCAACTTGGAAAAAAAAAGTTGTGTTAAGGAAAGTAATTAAACAGAGGCAGAGAGATTGAATATTAGTGCTTTTACAGAGTAAATGAGGATAAATTCTGTTAATTATGTGACTTTTTCCAGTACTAATGTGATAATAAAGTACTCTAATTCTGGAGAGGCTTGTCACAATCCCAGCTAAGGCAGTGACCCTTCTACTAGGTGAGACCAAGAAGCAACTTATAAGGCTTTCCAGCAAAAAAAGCAAGAAATCAAAGTTAAATGGATTTTTCCCCCTCTCTCCATTTTTAGTATGGAAAACTGCTACCCAACACCATCATGAAACTCTTGGTGAATGGACTGTCTTACTTGAGGCACGAAAGCACTTACACTTACTTTTTTTTTGCTTAGTTCCTGCGGGAAGAAATGTGAGCAATTCAAAGAGTATAAATAGCCCAGTGCAGGATTCTAGTCCAATGATTAACAGCACCAAAAAGATTATACTTGGAATGTGAGTGAAATTTGGTCTTCAGGACTTCAATCTTACAAACATTTATGTCATTGTGAATGGGTAGGAACTTGTTTTTAGGGGCAACAGAGATAGGAAACTTGATATTTTGCAACATAATAATTGTAGCGGAAGCACAGAGGAGAGAGTATGGGGAGATTTTGGGGGACAGCCAGGGGAGTGTCCCAGTGCATGTGATATTTGGTGGATGGGATTATGTGTTGTTCAGGTGAGAAGGGATGGGAGAGGTGAAGAGAAAGTTTGCCAGGAGAGAGCCATAGCATTTGCAAAACTACTGAGTTGGCCAAGCAGAAGGGGTGCTGAGGGAATGCAGAAGGATCTAACAGGGTTAGATCTAACAAACACTGTTGGTCTTCACATCAACATAATCTCTGTGGTAGAGAGTAGGGGGCAGAAGATGGCAAAGATAGTTTTGTTCCAGATCACAAAGGAAGGAAGTGATTGCTTCAAGGGCAGAAGAAAGGTTTGTTTTGTTTTTTCTCATTTTTTTAAAATAGAGAGACATGTTGCCAGATTTTACCATGCAGTATCTAAGGACTGAGGGAAATACGGTAGCTGCCAGTGAAGGCATATTGCTGTACCCTACAGTGGTAAAGGGAACCCAGGTTCTTAGCCCAGTTGCAGTTCTTATGAGCACAAGCTGTCTAGTGAGACTCTGCATTCAAATCTTGTCTATACCTGCCATGAGCTATCTGTTGGCAGGCAAGTTACTTAATCTCCCTGTGATTCAGCTAGTTTCTTACCTGGAGCCCTGGGACAGAAATGGAGGCAGGGTGAGTGGATGGGGGAGCTTAGGGTTGCTGTGAGGACTAAAAAAATGTACTAAATGTAGTATAAACATTAGCTATGCTTAACTCATTATTATTTTTCTAAAGCTTAGCACTTGGTAAAGTATTCAGTTAGGCTACTTTGGAGCAATCTTTCCCTCTACAAGAATCAACCATCATCAAAAGGAAATTGGTATTCTGAGTCATCTTGGCTAAGAATCATCACACCACTAGAGTGTGTAGGCAAACTTGCTTCCATAATTCAAGGAAAAATACATAAAATCCCATATTCTCCCAGGCTGTGCACTTTGAGAACAATTTATCATCATTATCTTTGTTAAGAGAAGAGCCTTCCATATCAAAAATAACACTCAAAACACTCTCAGGGTTCAGGGAATGGTTTTGGAAGTAGACTCATCGAGAGGGAACACATACTAGGATCAAGCAGACCCACTGCTCTCTCACCACACCTCTTGGCTTAAATTGGGGTGCAGGATTGTGTCAGGTTTCTCTCAGAGGCCCCTCTCTGACATCTGGTAGCCATCAGCAGAAGAATCCCAGAGAGAGGGATGTAAAACTCAGAGAAGAATTAGGGATCTCTATTGTAGCCTGCTATACCTGCCGGTAGCTTCTTCTCTTCTTAACTTTGAAGACTCTCTACTTTGTTTTAATAAACGATTGTTTTATGACCATTTTTATTTATATCCTCCACATTGTGTGGCTCTTCCTGCCATACTTAAGAATCTAGCCTGGAGTCAACTGAGAAAGACATTGAAGAACAAGTGTGTGTTTGGAGCAGGGCAGGGGGTGTCCCACCATGGTCTCATTTCAGCGGGTGGGTCCTTAAGTATTGCTGGGGCAGAATTTGTTTTCATGTGTTACACTACAGATGACCAGAGGTGCTGGGGAGAAAGTCCTGATGCATAGTCACTATTATGAGTTAGAAAATTCAGAAAGTTGAGAATTCATCAGGCATTCATTTACTTACTTACTCATTCACTTAGCAAATATTTGACTGCCAGATGCCAAGCACTATAATAGGATCTGGGTATGACAGTGATGGGGAATGAGAGGGGGGACCACTGAGGTAGGATACAGGAACATATTCCTGGGGAGATGACATCTCAGAGGCCTGAAGGCTGGGAGAGAACTAGGGCCAGATCCCTCTGGGACCCAGGGTGGGGAAGAGCTTGGCATGTCTGTGGATGTGAAAAGTAGCTGCCATGGCTAGGGTGCTCACAAATGGGAACCAGAGGCTGCCACTAATCAGCTGGGTGACCCTGGCCATGCCAACTGACTTCTTGGAGCTTCAGTAGACTCATCTGTCAAATGGAAGTGACTTTATTCACTCCCTGTCACATACTTCAAGACTTTTTGTGAGGATCAATTAAAGAAAAGTTAGAAATGATTTTTTAAAGTGATGCACAGTTTAAAAGGTATAGCCTGTTTTTAAAAATCGTTATTGATTTAGTGGAAAATTATTGCCTATAGAATTTAGCATAAGTTTGAATACCTGTTTTTGATACAAGGAAGTTTATCCCCATTAATACCAGAAGCTGGCTCTTATCACGTGGTTTTTAACTCGGTGCAGGGAAAATCAGTGAGTTCTTTTTTTTTTTTTTTTTGAGACAGAGTCTCGCTCTGTTGCCCAGGCCGGAGTGCAGTGGCGCGATCTCGGCTCACTGCAAGCTCCGCCTCCCGGGTTCACGCCATTCTCCTGCCTCAGCCTCCCGAATAGCTGGGACTACAGGCACCTGCCACCACACCCCGCTAATTTTTTGTATTTTTAGTAAAGATGGGGTTTCACCGTGTTAGCCAGGATGGTCTCAATCTCTTGACCTCGTGATCCGCCTGCCTCGGCCTCCCAAAGTGCTGGGATTACAGGTGTGAGCCACCGCGCCTGGCGGAAATCAGTGAGTTCTATGCTAAGATTTTGCTCTCTGTTATGAACAATATATTCTGGGCCCAGATCCTGGTTCTTTCATTTATATGTGACCTTGTGTTCTTTTACTAATTCCCCTCACCTCAGTACATTCATTGTAGATGGGAATATAGTAGGCCCTAACAAAGAGGTGGTGGTAAGAATTCATTGGAATGATTGTGTAAATGCCCAGTGCCTGGCATGTGCTGATCAAAATGGGAGCTCTTTATGTGAAAATGGGAGTGATTCCCATGCCAACAAGGCCTGGCCAGATTCAAGTGTCCTCCCATTAAATGTAGGAAGGGAAAAAACTTGCTTGTGCTGGGTTTGATGGCGTCTTCTTTCATACAGAGAGTTCCAAATTGCTGACTTTTGAGGCCACAGACTCTTTAGAAGCAGGGAGGAAGGCACAGAGTCAGTTGTTGTGTTTCCTGCATGGTTAATTGGTTGTAAAATGCTACTAAAACTTACTGCTTCTGATTAAATTAAGTGCCCTGGGAAATCCAGCTGTGAACAGGTGGGTATTGGAGGTTTTCCCTGTGTCTCTATTCACTGTCTGTGGACAGCCTCATGCTGGTAAATATGCACTGCCTTCACTTTTGCTTCTGGGACCAGATGCTTTTCCCAACTTCTCCCTTCACCCAACCCGTCAGCTGCCAAAGGTCTGGGAGAAAATCAAGCTTGACTGCATCTGAATTTCAAGTGACGCGATCCTTAAAAATAACAAAACAAACAAAACACGCCATTGCTTCAAAAGCAAGAACTACGTTTGGTTTTTAATGAGAGGAGTCCCATTTAGTGGAGCCACAGGGGTCCTTGTTTTGTTATTGTTTTTATTTTAAAATGGGCACAAAGTGGCCCTGCCCTAGTCTTGCAGACAAATGACTTGCTGCCACTTTGGTTATTTCAGTTTAGGGCAGGAGATGCAAACTGCATCCCTCTACCAGATTTGTTGCGTCTGGCCCTTCTGTTGTTTGGAAGATTGGCAAATTTCACACTTAACAATATGTATTTCCAGCTTCTCTTCAAATAGGAGAGTCTGACAACACTGTACCCATATTGCCCTGTGGAGTCAGTTGGCTGGAGAAGAGTCAAGCTGTCCCTGAAGACAAGACATTGACTCTTGAGTTCTGATAATTCCCAGTACTCTCTGTGGTTTTACATGCAGCCTAGTTCACTCATTGATTGACCTTCCTGGGCTCTGCAGGGTCTGAGTTTGAGACTCTGAATTTAAAAGCTTCTATCATTTTGAAAGTTAATAGCAATTCTGTATGAGAAATAAAAAATATATACATAAATGTATGTGTATGTGAGTGTGTGTGCATGTGATAGACTTAAGAATATTGAAGTTCTGGAGCCTAAAAGTTACCAGCACTCTATTGAATATTCTCTCTCTTACATTTTTGAGACTGTCTTGTCTCCTGCCACCCTCTAAGCACATCTCCTTCCCCACTTCTCCTTATCTTTCTTGGAGGGCATTGTATGATGTAAGCTCGTCCTACCTTCTCTCTTCCCTATCTATGGAAACTCACTTTTCCAGCGATCTCTACAAGGTGGAATATGAGTGGATTATATTCTTTTATAGATTCATCCCAAATGTATTGAATTTTCCAGCAACCCCAGCTGCACATCCTTTTGGGTTCAACTCTCATAAATGGAAATTGCATCTCTTTTTTTTAAAGCCACCCAAACAAAAGTCCTGAGACTAGCTCAGATAGAGCCTGATTGGCTTGACTTGGGTCACATGCCAGTCTCTAAAGCAGTTACATAGTTGGGGGTTATGATGTTCTGACTGGCCAGGCCTAGATCACAAGTGCCGCTTTGGTCCAAGTGTGGAATGAGTTTATGCTGCTGAAATGTAAAGACTCTTGAGTGAGGGTGAAGATGTTCTCTAAAAAGAGAATAGCAGACTATTATCAAAACAGAATAAAAAGGATTCTGGCAGTCAATTCAGACTCCTTCCATCATCTGAAGCCTCTGGACCCATTCCACAGGAAAACAAGTATACAAAAGTTTGCATACAATGTTGGAGTGATCACGAACACCATGTAGACCATCCACTGAGTGCAGGTTAAGAATATCTGGATTAGATCATTTCTTATCCCATTCCAGCATTCTTTGTTTTAGTAAATGATCAACCAATTTTGTGATAAAATGAAAGCTTTTTTCAGAATTATATTTCCAGTGTTTCGGGTTTAAACTGAAGCTGTTCAAAAGTGACACGTGGGGAGGGCGAGCGAGTGACCTGTGAGCTACAAAGCACCCTCAGAAAGTCTAAATGCTGTCATTGTTCGTCTCTGATACTGCTTTAGTTTCATTTTCCATCAGCATCCTTATGATATCATGAGAAATAGTGCTTAATAAAGTGTCAGACTCTATTTTGCATTATGATTTCAAAATGATAAATTTCTTCTTATATTTTTATGGACTAGAACACACAGGCTTATTGGATCGTCCATAATATAGACTAGAATAATTTGGAGCACAAGAGATTATTGTCAGTGCTCTGTGGGCATGATGCTCACTGGTCATTTTTATTTGTAGACTGGTCCTGGGCTTTAAATCCAAATTAAGGAGTCACTTGTTTTTATCTGAGCTTAGCTTGTGTGGCGTATTGGGATGCAGAGTTTTTTTTTCAATGAAATCCATTGCTCAAATTAAATTCATTATCCCCAGTGATGTGTGAGGCCGGGGGATGGCAGGCAACACATGAAGATGTTGAGATTGGGTCAAGGGAGGGTATGCTGGGAAAAGTGAACAGACAGATGCGGTGAATATTAAAAGGGTAATGATTATTTAAAATAGTTTCAAAATACTTTTCATCCTTAGCAAGATTCTGTGTTTTCCCCACCCCCCACTCGCCTTGGGGAATAGCTTTTTCAGCTGATCCCTTTTGTCTATATGTACTTTTTTTTTTTTTGGTTGAAAAGTGAGTTTATTTATTTTCCTTGAAGCACAAAGTTTCCAAATATCAGCTTTCTACTGCAAACAGGAACCCCTTCCCTCCCCTCCCCTCTCCACCCTTCCCTTCCCCACCCTTCCCCACCTTCCCCTCCCCTTCCCCTCCCTTCCCCTACCCTTCCCTACCCTTCTCTTCCCCTCTCCTCCCCCCGTCCCCTTCTCACCCCTCCACACCCTTCACCTCACCACTTCTCCCTTTCCCTTCTTCCCTTCCCTTCTTCCCTTCCCTTTCCTTCCTTCCTTCCCTTCCTTCCTTCCTTTCCCTTCCTTTCTATTCCCTTCCCTTCCCTCCTTCCCTTTCCTTCCCTTCCTTTCTCTTCCCTTGTCTTCTTCTCTTCCCTTCCATTTTCTTCCTTTCCTTTTTTCCCTTCCCTTCCTTTCTCTTCCCTTCCCTTCTGCCCCTCCCTTCCCTTGACTTCTCCTCCCTGCTTCCCTTCCCTTCCTCCCCTCCCCTTTCCTTCCTTTCCTTTCTTCTCTTCCCTTCCCTTCTCCCCTCCCCTTCTCCCCTCTCCTTCTCCTCTCCTCTTCTGCCCTCCCCTTCCCTTCTTCCCTCCCTTCTCCCCTTCTTCCCTCCCTTCTCCCCTTCTTCCCTACCTTCTCCCCTCCCCTCTCCCCTCCCCTCCCCTCTCCTCCTTTCTCCCCCTCCCCTCCTTTCTCCCCCTCCCCTCCTTTCTCCCCCTCCCCTCGTTTCTCCCCCTCCCCTCGTTTCTCCCCCTCTCCTTTCCTCCCCTCCCCCTCCCATTCCCCTTCCCTTCCCCCCTCCCCTCCCCCTTCCCTTCCCCCTCCCCTCCCCCTTCCCTTCCCCCCTCCCCTCCCCCTTCCCTTCCCCCCTCCCCTCCCCCTCCCATTCCCCTTCCCTTCCCCCCTCCCCTCCCCCTCCCATTCCCCTTCCCTTCCCCCCTCCCCTCCACTCCCCCTCCCATTCCCCTTCCCTTCCCCCCTCCCCTCCCCCTCCCATTCCCCTTCCCTTCCCCCCTCCCCTCCTCCTCCCAGTCCCCTTCCCTTCCCCCCTCCCCTCCTCCTCCCATTCCCCTTCCCTTCCCTTTCCTTCTTCCCTTTCTTGACAGAGTCTCACTCTGTCATCCAGTCTTGGCTCATTGCAACCTCCACCTCCTGGGTTCAAGTGATTCTCCTGCCTCAGCCTCCCGAGTAGCTGAGATTACAGGTGTGCACCACCATGCCTGGCTAATTTTTGTATTTTTAGTAGAGACAGGGTTTCACCATGTTGGCCAGGCTGGTCTCAAACTCCTGACCTCAGGTGATCCGCCTTCCTCCCAAATTGCTGGGATTATGGGCATGAGCCATCATGTCTGGCTAGGAACCTTTTTCTTTCCCTGCAGCTTGTGCTGGGATAAGAGAGGATGGGTGGGGAAATTTTGTTTTTATTTCTACTCAGCATTGTTTTGACTTGTTTTTTTGAGATGGAGTCTCGCTCAGTCACCTAGACTGGCACCATCTCAGCTCACTGCAACTTCTGCCTCCCAGGTTCAAGTGATTCTCTTGCCTCAGCCTCCAGAATAGCTGGGATTTCAGGTGCCTGCCACCACGCCTGGTTAATTTTTTAGTTTTTAGTGGAGACAGGGTTTCACCATGTTGGTCAGGCTGGTCTCAAACTCTTGACCTCAAGCAGTCCATGCGCCTCAGCCTCCCAAAGTGCTGAGATTACAGGTGTGAATCACCGCACCTGGCCCTACTTAAGTTGTTTTTTTTTTGAGACGGAGTCTCGCTCTGTCGCCCAGGCTGGAGTGCAGTGGCGCAATCTCAGCTCACTGCAAGCTCCGCCTCCCAGGTTCACGCTATTCTCCTGCCTCAGCCTCTCTGAGTAGCTGGGACTACAGGCGCCTGCCACCACGCCCGGCTAATTTTTTTGTATTTTTAGTAGAGACGGGGTTTCACCGTGGTCTCGATCTCCTGACCTCGTGATCCGCCCGCCTCGGCCTCCCAAAGTGCTGGGATTACAAGCGTGAGCCACCGCGCCCGGCCCCTACTTAAGTTTTTATGCTGAATTTCAATTGCACATGATGAGATGCCCAGGCAATTCACAATTTCTGGTATATAGCTCCATCATTTCACTTATCACATAGTATTGGTATTATTGTTAATTTTAAGAATCAACTACCTATCAATTCTCAAGCTTTAGTGTGCATCAAAATTCTTCAAATGCCCCTCTGGTCCAAGTGGACTCATCCCACAGGAAAGAGTATGTACAGAAATTTGCATACAGTTCCTACTTTCTCTCTGCCAGGGCAAGTTTCTCAAGGCTGATGAAGACAGCCTGAGAACTGTACTTCGATGAACTTTCACAAGGGAAGGGACTGGGTTTTCTTTTGTATGCCTTCTGTTTGGTGCAAAGTATGTGCTTAGTAAATACTTATTGAATAAGGACAGACTGAATGAATAAATAGAACCTAAGAAAATAGGCTGAATGAAGAAATAGTAAATCATTAAGAGTTTTAACTAAGGGTTTCAACAAAAGTCAACAGAATGGTCTGTAGAATTTTGGGGAAGGAACTAAACAGACTTAAGTTACATGGCCTTTTACTCCTTTGGTTTACACTTGAATGATGGGAAAACAATGGCAGGTTTAACCTGGAGATAAAAATTTCTCAACATCAAAGTTTAAAATATTAAGTAGGAAGTTAAGGACACCAGTGGTGTGGAGCCTTCCCAGTTGATACTCATGTATGAATTATGCAATATGAAACTAATAAATGATGTACATTTTACAGAGTGTGAGATGGATAGCTCTTAAGTGTTCACATTTGAGTTAAAAGGTAAATCTTAGAGCATAGAGACTTTGAGAAAGCCACTCATAATCTTTAGTTACTAATTTATTCCTTGTAGAATGGAGCCAACGTCCCTAGGTTCTGTGCTGAATGATATTCACTTCAAGTTTTACAATGCAGTTGTTTGTTATTTCATTAAGGTAGTGCCTATTCATAGAAAATTCAGAAAATATAGAAGAAAGAAATAATCTTTATGCTATAATTCAAAGCTAACTGCCATTAATATTTGCAGCTAGTTTAAGTCAGCTGTGTATTCAGTGTTTTGCATGTACAGCTGTGCAAGATGCTGTCGGGAATGGAAAGGCACTATCAGAAGTCCATGGTGTCATGGAGGGGCAGACCATTATATAAGCAACTGCAGGCCTTGCAGTGAAGACCAAGTGTGACAAGTGCTGTAACAGAGTGTAGGTGGCAGGGATTAATTCTAGCTCCGGGTATCTGGGAAGGTTTCATGAGCTCAGTACATTTATACCGCACCTGGAGGGATAAGTGGGATGATGGGAAGCTGAGATGGTGTGGGAGTGAGGGAGGCATTTCAGATCCAGGGAGGCAGCCTATGGTGAAGGCAGGAAGGAGATTTCACGTTCGAAGCACAGGATGTAGCTCGGTGTGACTTAGCAAAGAATGCTGAAAAGTGAAGAGTAGGAGAGCACTTTATTGGCATTATTAGGGACTTTGAAAGATTCACTGATCTATCCCCTGCCAGAACACCCACAACTGATTAATATTTTAAAAGTATTCAATCTTCCTTGGCAATTACTCGAATACTCTATCATCCTAAGAGTCAAATGTTTTCCTGGGAATTTGAATGTAAAGAGTTGTCTTCTTTTTTATTTTTCTTTTGGAGAAAAACTTGAACCAAAGTTATGGTGCTCTTAGTAAAATTGGTATTGAATGAGAAGAATCACTACATATTGGACTCTCTGGAAAGTCTGTTGGTTGAGTAAGTGAATGAATGTGTGACAACGAACATTTGTACTTTTTGAAGTCTTGAAAAGAATCATAAGTTGAGCATCCAGGCAGAACTGTATGCCTCAGTTACTGTGGACTTGAACTTCTTGATCTATCTCTGACATCTGTCACCTCCACAGGGGAAGTTAATATCAAAACCCTCTGAGTCCTTAGAAGGGAAAAGTGAAATTCTAACATGAGATTCTAAATGAATCTGCTTTAAAATGCTAAACACATATGTACTGAACAAGGAGATATTAACAGCCTTTCATTTTCAACCCCTGGCTTTCTGTCTGCATGAAAGACATACAAAAGTAGTGACTGGTGACAACCATAACTACATATAGTATAACTTAATCCTTATGATGATGTTCATTGACTCTTCCCAAGAAACCCAGATTACATTGGTTTTGTTTTGGCCACTGTTCTCCATATTTGGGTTGGTTCTGTTACCAGATCACCCACTGGTCTTTCATTATGGTTAAAATGCATTTGAGGGATCACAAATAGGGTGAAAGTGGTTGGGAGCAAACTCAAAAAATATTAAAATTTATAATTGGCTATAATCTAGTGAAAGTGTTGGCATTTCCAGTGATTATGCTGGCTTCAGTTGTAATTTTGAATGAATCTGGTGATGATAATAAGAATATAACCAGGTATGGTCTACGATCCCATGATATATATATATAACATGTAAAGAATATAGTTTAATGGATGTGTGCTTTGGAGTCAAACTACCTATGTTCAAATCTCAGCTCCACTTGTTACTAGATGGGAAACCTTGGGCAAATTACCTTACCTCTCGGTAGCATTATCTATAAAACGAGAAAAGAAGTAGAATCTCATAGGACTGTTGTACAGAGTAAATAAATTAATACATACAAAGCACTCAGGACAGGGCCTTACACATGGTGTAGTGCTTGTGTTTGCTGTAGTAACTGCTAAGCTGGGGAGCTAAGGCTCCTCCTGCCTCATTTTTTATGCTTGGCTTTGTGGGGTGGGTTGCTGTTACTGAAGCAAAGTTGCCACCTGCCTGTGCATCCTTTTCAGCCTGGGGAAAGATTTGCACCAGTAACCCAGAAGTGCAAGACCTGATACCTTTGCTCAAAACCTGTCCCTAGGTCTGCAGGAACTCTGTGGCCATGATTCCCAGTAGAAATTGGGTTCCTTGTAATGGAAACAGTTTAAAACAAATGTGTCCTCAGTCTGTCCCCAGTTCCAAGAAGGACAGACGGACACTTGGTTTTGTGATCTGCCTCATTCCTGCCACATTTTCAAATCATTAGGATGACTTCAAATGTTCGCCCAGGGCCAGAGTTTGCACCTTAATATGTTTTGGCAAGAAACACTTGGCATTTGAGTAATCTGTGTAAAAGAGCATCCGTGAGGATAAACATCTTCTCTACCACACATGAACTTAGAATTCTTTCTTTCTTAAATTTCCAGTCAGACCTTGCTAGGGGAGTAAGTTGGGCCAGATAGCCAGAAGTCAGTGTTAAGCTACAGCCCCCTTGCTCTAACCTGCCTTCTCTGTGTCATTTCTAAGAAATCGTAATTTTTTCTTTCCCCATTGGCCACTGGTTAGTTGTCCTGTCCTCTACCTATTCACTGTCTCAAGCCTTTTTCCTGCCTTTCAGATTTGACTTCTAGTATGAGGAGACCTATGTGGAGTGGGTCCTTTTCCTTAAAACTATTTTTAAATTCTTTCATTGGCTGATGTGCTATGACAACACCATTTTGTTTTTTTTAAATTCTTGCCACTAATGATGCCCTTCCCTCAAGGGCATACTCTGAGCTCTGAGGTAATGAATGCTTTTCAGGTTGATCATGTTCATCCCTTCAGGCTGAGAACACTTTCCAGAAATGCCCAAGATCTAAAGGACCTTGGCCAGCGGAAAAGGTAAACTTCTTGAAGTCAGTGGCCAAGAATAGGGGCAGCCACATGCTTTCCCCCTGGGATCCCCAAGATAGTGCCACAACTCGGTACCATTCCACCCTCCACTGTGGGGAGAGAGGAGAGAATTTGCTTCATCTGTGCAGAATTCCCTCCAGGATCTTATTCCTCCCCTTTCTGCCCACCCACCTCTCAAACAGAATGATTGGTGCTTAAGTCAAAGAGGGTCTCTCTCAGGAATGCATGTTAGTATCAGAAAAGGAGAGGAAGTCAGCCCTGCAGTGAGCAACCTTTACCCTTACATGGGTTCGGCCTCTTCGGCCTGCCCTTGTGGCATCCTGGGATTTTGGCAGCCTTATGGGTATCAGATTTTCACATGGATGAACTGTACTCTACAACTACTTCTGTGTGCTAGGAACGAAAATGCTTTCTTTGACATTGAAAATAGAGTTTTCTCCTTCTCACTGTTTTGGCCTGCTCTGTTGCAAGACAGATCCATTTTTCAGGGCTATGAGACTCTTGTTTACCTCTTCTCAGAGCTCTGTGTCTTTGAAGGCTACCAGGAGGTAGTGACAACATTTCAGATAAAGTCCCTGGCAGCTCAGGTGGGCTGGGTAGGGATAGGTGCTTTTTGGTTCAATATTTTCAATTTGGGAGAGAATCGTTAGACTCTTAGAAAGACTTCCTTGGCTATTTCTGGGCAGTAGGCTTGGTCATGGAGGCAAGAGGTTCTGCATTTCTTTTTCAAAGCAAAGGTGATGGTGCTGTCTATGGAAACAACTTTTCCAAAGAGGTCCTTTTAATCATGAGGCATTTTGCTGTCTACCCTCCAGTGTGTGTGGGGTGGGAGCAGCTTGAACTTCACACAGAAGGGACCCCACAGTTGTTTCCACACAGCTGTTTCCTGCATTGGGCCAGAGCAAGTCTCCGTGTCCTGAATATCTTCGGGAAGGATCATCTGCCACATAACCATCTGCAGGTATAAGTCAAGAGGAACTTTCGAGGAGCCTTAAGATTGCAAATGGAGGTTTTATGTCTCAGTTTAGGTGTGCCTTGATGCTTTTCCTGTCCAGCATGGACATTATGAGAGCAGCTGCAAGAATCCAAACGTGATTTTTCAGAATTTGGGTTAGGGGAGGTAAAAACTCAACCTGCTCAGCCCAGATCGATTGCAATGCTTTGCATAATAATGCCTCACAAGCTGTTGCCTAATGGGCAGTTTTACTGTGTGTGCCCTTCACTTCTGACTAGCTGGAGTCCTCCACGATTTAAGGCACTACTCCTTTCCTTTATGTGTCTTAGCCTTTGGGTAAAGCTGCTGTAGTCATTATTATCTTTCTTTGGTGGTTATTTCTTCTTCTTCTTTTTTTTTTTCTTTTTTAGGTCATTCAGTGAAACCTATAGTTCTCATTGGGTACATAAGTCTTTCTTTCTTTTCTTGACCTTAACATTTAAAGAGTGAAGAATACTTTTTGTATCTGAAAATCTCAACATCTCTGAGTGCTAAGCAGTAAGCAGTTGCCAGGGATAAATGATGAAGAAACGAATTATCACTTCCTCTATGGCAGGTACTATTTCAACACTCCACGTATGTTAACTCATTTAATTCTCTCAACTCTTTAAAGTAGGTTCCGATGTTCCTCCCATCTTACAGATGAGAAAATTGAGGCACAGAGAGGTTAAATAATTTGTCTAAAGTCACCCAATTAATTAAGGAGTAAAGCTAAAATTATGGTGAAAGCTGCACAGTGATCCTAGGAGAGAGGTACTATTATTCTCATGTTTTAATGAGGCCACTGAGGTTCAGAGAATTGTTGAAATTCACCCAGGCTTGTCTTAGCTCCAATGCAAGCTCTTGCCCAGTATGCTCTACTGCTGTCTTTACTGTAAAAACACCCTTATTTCTATCCCTTGGAGACCCTAGACTCCATTTAGTTGAGCAAGTATTTCCTGAAAACCCACTGGGTTCTAGGTCTTATGCCAGGCACTATGCATGCAGGGATGATTTTTTAAAAATTTTATATCCTCATGTAGGT
This sequence comes from Symphalangus syndactylus, assembly GCF_028878055.3. NCBI lineage: Eukaryota > Metazoa > Chordata > Mammalia > Primates > Hylobatidae > Symphalangus > Symphalangus syndactylus. Next base: position 28,006,043 of record NC_072429.2, read on the forward strand.
GAGTCAGATCCTGCTGACTAATTGAATTAATTTTCCTTTTGGGGGAGTCCAGAGGTGCCTTTTGGTCTTGAGTATTGTGCTGGTTACAAGGAAGCTACTCAAACTAGATACTAGTATCTGTTGCTTGGCAAAAGGTGATACAGGTATGTCATTGAATAAGCAATTTTGTTCTACAAATGTTTGTGTTGGGTTCAGTTAGTTCCATGATGGGCTAATGTCCTACACTGGCCTGATCGATGAACCCAGATACAACTTTTAATAGGATGTCACTTTTGGTTTTATGACTGTCACTTCCTCATTTGAGATAGTAAACTAAACAGTTTCAGAGCACAGGCATTCAGCTCTTACAGGATTGGCTTGAGAAGCTAATATTATGTTGGGAAAATCATATAACTAGACATCAGGACATGCGGATTGTAGTTCCAGCTCTGATATTCATTATTAACTATGTGAATATTGTCATGTCTTCTGTTACCTCATTTTTCTCATAGACAAAATGAGGAGGTTAGACTAAGTGATGGTTAAGATCACTTATAAAATCCTAGAGTTCATGGAAAACACATACCATGACTAGTCCTTTTGGTCAATTTACAAGATTGGTTGTTGACTAGATAAATCCCTTAATTTTGTTGTCTTTGTTTTCTTGCCTTTCAAATGGCTTTGATAATTCCTGGTGCACCTAATTTATAGAAATTCCATGAGGATTTAGTGAGATATTGGGAATATAAGTGCTCTGAATAATTAACGCATTGCATGAACACAAGATGATATTATTTGTACTGAAAGTTAACAGAAATATGTCGAGTTTATCGTGACCTCCTTCCCTCCCCCCTCAAAAAAAAAAAAAAAAAGATTTGAGTTAAAAAGGAGTTTGATCCTGATCAGGCTGTTTCCTGGAGTTTATGGAACTCCTTGGAACTCTACAGGGTCAATAGGGGCTTTGTCCTGCTGTGGGTCAGTTTCCCACAGTTGGGGTAAGGCTGCCACACTTTTTCTCCTGACAACACTTTATCAAACACACCCGCCTCACAAAATGCAGCAATTCATTAGACAAAAGTGAGGTTTTGAGTTACAATAACCTCTGCTTTGTTAAAAGCCCCCTCGGAATCTGAAGTCTTCTCCGTAGGCCAGCAGATGTGCACGTGTCCCCCGGTTTACAAAGGCCTTATAAACTTAGCCTGATAAGTCATCCCCCAAATTCGTGTGCCATGTCTGTCTCTCAGTGGGGATATTTTTAACTCCTCCTTCTAACTCCTCTCAGTTCCTTTAAGGAAGTGTAATCCGAAAGGGTCAGGCACTTGGCTTTTACTTAGGGGAAAACTTTGAAAGAATTTCTGAGGCTCCCTCTGGGGTAGGGCTGGCTTTTCCCAAAAGAACTGACCCTTCAGAGCGTCTTTGCCACATAAGGGCTTGTGTGAGGCCTCAGGCACCAGTTGACGGCCGTGTCTTCCCCACGACAGATGGTCAAGCTTTCAATTTCAGCAAGTGATCCACTGTTGAAGGGGCAGGCGGGGGACTCTGCCAGCACGCCAAGTGACAGGCCAGCTTAGGGTAACAGGGATCTGGTGTGTGCCCGGCATAGCTTTTGTGCTAACGATGGGCTGCTGACAGGCGCCCTGCCCTAGCTCATCTTTGAGGCAGAAGATCCCCTGCTCCCTTGATTCTGTTTCTCCCTGGCATAGCTGGTGTCCTGTTTGCCTGTCTTTCAAAATTCATTTTGGCACCAGATGGACCCCCTCATGGTGGCTAGCAGTTGTCTGACTTGAAGAAGCCAGAGGGTGTGCTGACAGCTCCTTCTAGCACAACCTGAATCTGGCTGTCGAGTCTGGGCTCAAATGGCTTAAACACACACAGGCGGCAAATATTACCAACCCTGGGGAAGCAAGCAGGGGGGCCCTTTTAAGGGAGAGTGGCAATGATGTCTACTTCCATAATGTTCATGTTGCTGTTGTGGAAATCATGATACTAATAATTATTCTTAGTAGTTCGATTAGTCTTATTTACTCTTATTAGCAAAATTGCTGTTACAGTACAATTGCTATCAATAGTACAATTAGTATTAACATCATTGCTGCACTACTTCTGTCATTACTAAAACTACTACATCATGGTGGTTAAGAGTACAGTCTCTGGAGCTACACTGTCTGAATTTGAATTCTAGATTCACACTTCATAGCTTTGGACAAGTTATTTCACTTCTCTGAATCTCAGTTTCCTCATCTATAAAATGGAATTAATAGCAGAGGTTACTTAGGAGGATTGTATGAGAAAACGGATTTGTTCTTAGCATTGAACTGAGCACAAGGTAAGCACTCAATACACGGAAGCCATTCTTATGATGACTGCCACCATCAGCATACCTACCATGTATCTGTTACTCTGCCTTATCTCAATTTTCACAGTTTCCCTATACAGTAAGGCCTGTTATTATACCAGTTTATAGATAAGGAAAGTGTGGTGCAGAGAAGTTCAGCTCCTTATCCAAAGTCACACAGGTAGTACCTGTCAGAGTCAGGATATGAATCTCATTATTCTGGGTGTTTCTAATGGCTGTGGCCTTTCACTATATCACACCCACTCTTGTTGTCAGTTTAGTGGTAATCAGCCCTCTCCTGGGGCTTGAAGTAGCTTTGAAATATGCCCTTCTAACTGACTGTTCTTGAAAGCAGCGGCCAGTTTTCATGTCTTCAGTGTCTATGGATATAGGATTGAACTCTAGCAAGATTCGAGGATCACAACTATCAGCTCCAGTGTATTAAATGGTTTCTGAAAGCCATGTGTGATCAGCAGGGCTACCCAGCACTTGCCTTCTGGGAGCTCAGTCCAACAAGACAGTGCAAAGGCACTTAGGATTTGCGCCACTCCCTTAACCCCCTTTCCTTTACCAAATCTATCATATCGAAAGTGGGCAAGAGTCAGTGACTGGCTGATTGTCCTGTGCAAGGACAGTGTGAGTCTTCGTACCGGGAAAGGGGAGCTCAAAATCGGATTTTGTTTCACACAGCTGGGCTTCAGTGGTGTTCTGTAAGCCATTTGTCTTGGATGAAAGGTTGATCAACTTTGGCTTCTGTGGAGAGAATCTGGAAGTAGCGGCAAGTGATTATTTAGAGACCTGCTTTCATTGATGGGCAGTCAAATGTTGTGCGGTGTTAACAAGTCATTTTAGGAAGATGTTTGCATTTTTAAATGTTACTCTTTTGGTTGAAAAGGCCATTGTTTGTCTCTAAAGAATGATTCCCACAACATACTCCCATCTTGGCAGATTCTAAGAGACCGAGGAGGAGAGGGATTCATCTGGGACTTCTCTCAGTTTCATATTCAGAAATTGGCTGAACTTTGTATGTCTTTGTGCAGTGCTGTTGTTATAGAGGATCCAAGTGTTACATGATTGACAGACATTGCAGTCAGAGCCAAATTCAGAATGAGGCATCATAGGGCAATAGTTCTTCATAATCTATTTGTGTCGAGGTGGGGATTTTACTCCAGTGTGGACTTGAAGTGGAAGAAAGGGGAAGAGAATTGAATTACAACAAGAATTCAGTTGACCAGCATTTTAATGCATTTTGATATTTTTAGGAAACATTTGAGCCTGAAATCCACAGGAACATCACATCTAGGCCTCATAGCAAAAGAGATTGCAAAACTTAGGTATCTTTGGAAATACTTCTTTTCCCAAACCTGGGCAGGTAGAGGGTTTAATTACAGGTGGCCGACATGAATGCCCGAATATGACACTTTCAGTAGCTGCTGCTTTTCCATGATAGACTTTAACAACTGTGATGGTTACATAAGAAATAACTCAGAAAGTTATAGAGTGACCATATAATTTATCACCCATACCAAGACATTTTTGAGAGTTAAAGTAGGTACTATTAATACATACACCAGTACAGCTGGTATAAACTAGGATTTTTCTTGGCAAATTGGGACCTTTGGTCACCTTAGCAAGTAAAACCCATGAATCTCACTATAGAACCAATTCAGAAACCAACGTGGCAGTGAGGCAGGAAAATCTTTATTCAGTCACAGCTAGCTCTTGTCTACAGCAGACAGTTTAAGAAAAACATTCAGGAGGTATTTGAGAAGTCAAAGGAGTTTAGTTAGTTTGTGAATTTTACTTATTTCTCATGGGTACTACTAATTAAAACATTTTACTTGAGAGGCTAAGATAAAAAGTGTTTACCAAATCCTTGTATTCATCCAACATGTATTTGCCAGTTCATCATCTGTGAGTTTATAGGGCTTAAATTGCATGTTGTTGTTGGGGACCATGAGTAATTCTCAGACAATTATATCCAATTGGAACCTATCTTAAATTATGATGAAAGCCTTCCCTCTGTATGAGTGAAAATACTTCCTTGGGGCATAATTCTTCTGTGAGATCTGTTGGCGGTACCAAGAGTGTTTGTGTCATAAGGAAGGTCCAGCGTGGATACAAAACAAAGGCTAAGGCCACAAATGAAATATTGGTTCTAACACCATGCTGAATATTTCAGAAAATGCGTAAAGAGAATCGAATGCACAACCCAGGGGTGACTTACCTCTTTTTTCCCTCCCGTGTCGGAAACTGAAATGCTAACCATGATGATTTGTTTCTTGACAGGTTCTTCTTGAAATTTTTCCTCAAATGTAACCAAAATTGCCTAAAGAATGCAGGAAACCCACGTGACATGCGGAGATTCCAGGTGGGTCTGACTTATCTTTCTTGAATCTCAATAATGGAATGAATATCAGAAGAGGATAAAAAAGTCTCAGGCAGAAGATAAGTAGTTGCTTTCCCAGAGGTGAAGAGCAGCTGAGGCCCTTGGTCCCCCAGGTATCTGCAATCTAGCAGTTGTTTAGATTAGAGAAGAGTGGGAACTGTACCACCTGTGCTCACTGGTGGAGATAATGGTGTCCTTTGAGTCTAGTTTTGGCTTCCTGAATGGACTCACGTGCCTAAACCCCCACAGATTAAGTAAAGTACATAGAAATGATGAATTCGTTGCCTAAAATTTTGTACGTGGAAAACCAGTAAATAAGAGTAAAGAGGCAGAGCGCAATGGCTCATGCCTGTAATCCCAGCATTTTGGGAGGCTGAGGTAGGCAGATTGTTTGAGGTTAAGAGTTCAAGACCAGCCTGGCCAACACGGGTGAAACTTCAACCCTACAGAAAAATACAAAACTTAGCTGGATGTGGTGAATTTGCCTGTTGTCCCAGCTACTTGGGAGGCTGAGGTAGGAATATCACTTGAACCCAGGAGTTGGAGGTTGCAGCTGAGATCATGCCACTGCACTCCAGCCTGGATAATGGAGTAAGTTCCTATACCCCCTACCAAAACAAAACAAAACAAAAACAAACAAAAAACAGTAAAGAGTACAACTGGTAAAACTGCTCTGCTTTACAGTAATGGCTTTCTCTTCCTTTGCTCCTCTCTGCTCACCTCTTCCAATCTTGGAAATTGTTAGTGGTAGCTGCCTATTATAAATGGCCCTAGTAAGAAGCATAACATCTCTAAAATGATACAGATAACAGTTCTGTTTCAGAAATGTCCTTAATTATACATTTACTAAAGGAAGAGGACTCACAAACAAATGCATTTACTTCTAAGACACAAAATGGTACTTGGATTTTAGGAAAGGTTGTTGAGTCTAGACGTGGTGCTTCTCTGACTTAAAAGTGCTGAAAATCCCCTGAGGATCTTATTAAAATGCTAATAGAGGTCTGGGGTGGGACTGGAATTCTGCATTCCTAACAAGCTCCTGTATGATGCCAAAGCCACTGCCCACACTTTGAGTTGCAAAGTTTTACACCCTCGTGCTGCTCTCCACCTAATGGCATGGCCAAGTTATTTGCATGGTCAATGTTAGTTTCCCTGTCAGAGCAATGATCCATTTACGTATGCTCATACGGTCCATCAGGGAAACAGCGTGGTGTTTAAAGTATGCTCTTAAGTATATTTAGTCAGCTTTAAGTGTAGATTGAAATGTATGATCTCTGAGAGGATCTTGAAAAATTTTAGCTGCACCTTCATTCTCTGATGGGAAAAAGGAAAGACAATCTTGAGCATTGATTGGGGATGTCAATATCTCTTAGTCTCCAAGATGATTTCTTTTAAGGAGGTGAGACTTACTAGTCTCATTAAAGAACAAATGCAGTAGAAAAAATCATCTCTCCTGAGATCCTGAGGTATTTCTCTAAAATCATCTTGGCCTCACCACCTTTTGTCTTGACACACAGGAATGGGGAGGTTTCTTTTTTTCTTTTCTTTCTTTCTCTTTTTTTTTTTTTGAGATGGAGTCTCGCTCTGTCGCCCAGGCTGGAGTGCAGTGGCATGATCTCGGCTCACTGCAAGCTCTGCCTCCCAGGTTCATGCCATTCTCCTGCCTCAGCCTCCAGAGTAGCTGGGTCTACAGGCACCCGCCACCATGCCTGGCTAATGTTTTTGTATTTTTAGTAGAGATGGGGTTTCACTGTGTCAGCTGGGATGGTCTTGATCTCCTGACCTTATGATCTGCTTGTCTCGGCCTCCCAAAGTGCTGGAATTACAGGCGTGAGCCACTGCGCCTGGCCAGGAATGGGAAGGTTTCTAGTTTCTTGCAAAATGTTTCCTCTGGTCATCTTCTGACTTCAAACTTGGTGTTCTCATTCCCATAAAGGATTTTTTGTGTTATGTTTGAGTCAGCTTTGCAATTAAGCTGGCAAAACCACACATGTGGTGCTACTAAGTGTGTGTTGCTGAGGGTCTTGCAACATGAGGCCGAATTTTGGAATAAACTCTTTTGTAGCTTGCTTTGGTCTTGACATGAGCCTTATATTTCTTTTGACCAAAGCTTGAGTTAGGAGCAAAGTATAGCTGGGCGTGAAACAATGTATGTCTAATAAACATGTCTAATGCCTAATGTATACCAGGATTAACTCTGCTGTACCTCTTAGGGCAGCAGAGTCTGGGATGGACTTTGATGACACTGGGAACCTAAAAGAGCATTCATGTAGAACTTCCAGGGGCTCTCTTTTCTTTGTGGAACCTACTAGTAAAATGTCTGAAAAGGTTGAATTATAGAAATATACCTCTTGATGAGAAACCAATTTAGTCTATTATTTTTGAGAACATCTACAAAGCTTCTATTTTGCAAACAAAATAGTTATTCTTTGTTTAGTAGAAAGGCTACTGAGATGAGGAGGCACAACATAGATATCTGGAAAGTCTTATAATCCTTTGGAGCTTCAGTTTCCTCAACTGTAAAATGGCGTAAAATTGACAATTCTGCTTATATCACTACATATGAAAGAAAGTAATATTTTGCATGTATAGCTAATTTGTAAGTGATAAAATACAAATGCAAGCCTTTGGAGAAAATCCATATGATGAACTGAAGATGGATCATGAGTTCAGTCTAGGGTTTCTCAACCTGGGCACAGTTAACATTTTAGACTGAATAATCCTTTTTGGGGGCAATCATGGGGGTGTGCCCCTGTGCATTGTAGGATGTTTAGCAGTGTCACTGGCCTCTACCCTCCAGATGCTAGTAGAGAACATCTACCTCCAAATCATGACACCCAAAAATGTCTGTAGACATTATCAAATGTCCCCTGGTGGAGAGAGGAGAGGCAAAATGGCCCCTGACCGAGAACTACTGATTTAGTCCTATATCTGATAACCGCTGACAAGCTCTTAGTGGTGACAGTGCCACTGTCCCAAAAACTGCACACTTTGATTAAGCGTGAGAGCTGCCCAGCACAAAGTCCATACTGTCTTTCAAATAAATATGATTTATCTGAACTCTGACACTGACAATGCTCTTGCCCATGATTCTCAAATGGGTCCTAAAATAGATCAATAGGGGCAGCTACCTTGGCCACCATAGAGTCAGTTTTTGAGTTAAGGATGAGCCGTGTCTTTCTTTATTAACAATGACAAATTCCTTTTCGGGTCTCAGGTTTAACCTGCTTTGTTCCCATCACCCACTCTTTGCTGCCTAGAAGAGGATGGAGGAACCTATGGCAGAATGAACACTGACACATTTTATTTTGTATCCCTATACATTAATACATTTCTTTATTATTTTCACACAACCAACATGGGTTTTCATGCATGCAGGCGCATGGATATTTGTGTAGTTAGAGGATGGATGAATTGCCTCAAGAGTTAAAGCAAAACCTCAAATCTCTCTAACCCAACCTTTTACTTTTTCTTCTTCAGTCTTTTTCTCTTTCATGACTATTTACTCCTACCTCTCTCTGTGTTATTTCATGCTGGCAGCCATTACACCCTTTTTGAATCCTTTTATTTTTTCTTGAATTATATTACAACAGTCACTCATTCTGAACCCCCTACAAGGGATGCTGTTTGTTTGTCTTCTGTAAATGTTGGTTTTCTCCGTCTCCTTCTGAAGTCCAGATCTTTTCCCATTTTATAGGCTCTCTCCAGTATCTTCTCCACTCATAGCATCTTAACCACTATTTATGCATTGAGGACTCTGATATCAGAATCTCTGAGACCTGACACCCAGGTTTAGGTCTAACTGTCCAGATGTCTGCTGGATATTTCCAGGAACTTCAACTCAGTCAGCCCCAAACTGAACTCATTGTCATCCTCAGGTGTTTTTCTGTTTGTTTGTTTTGCCTCCACCCCAAGCTTTTTAGGTTCTCTGTCTTGGTTCATTCTTAACTGCATTAAATGCTGGGAAGATAACTGTGTCTATATTCAGCATGTTCCATGTTCACGTGTATAAATGCATGTGTCCATGTGTTCATCTTTATGTGCTTCTATGGATATTGGTAGCAATGATGATGATGATAAAGCTAACATTTATTTGGTGCTTCTTTAGTGAGAGACATTGTGCAAAGTATTTTACATGAGTTATCATGTTTATTGTCAAAATACCCTTGTTAAGAATATGGAAATGTGGATTATTCCCATTTTTAAAATGAGGAAACATTTTAGAACAGTTAAGCAATTTACCCAAAGTCACACATCTACTAAATGGTAAGGCAGTGGTATAATCCAAGCAGTCTGACTCAGATTTTTCTGATGTTTTGGAACAAAAAAAAATTGTCCGTAGTCTGTGAGCAGGTATTTAGTGAGGCTATAAGGAGATCTTGTAACACCTGAGAGCCCTAATGACCCCCCACAAATATGTGCTGGAAACCCAGGGAAGCCTGAGAGGGGTCTTCAAAAGAGATATTTGTCCTAGTAGAACCTAAAGGTGCCATCTGCATGAAGAACATTGACACACAATCAAAGTTCATCATGCAGAGGGTAGAGTTGTGTGGAAGTGGGGGAACATGAACATTTTTCCAGAGTACAGCTACAGTGTTGATCAATTTCTACTTGCAGGGACTTTAGAAAAACAAGCTATTATTTAGCAGGCAACCTGAGCTTCACTTAACCTGTAAAGGGTTTGGTCAGTTCTCCATGGCAAGAGAGCCCCTCACCTAGATGGGGCATGAATAAAGAGCCCCCAAGACATCTCAGAGTAGTCTGCTAAGAAATCCTACTAAATTTCCCAAGTCTTAGGACCGAACCAAGAGGATTAGTCTTTGCTGTAGCTGTCCTGGCTACAGAGGTGTGTGTCATAATGATATTAGTTGAAGATTGCTTATGAATAAGACCTATACTTTTTAGCATTTTTCTCATAGCACACTAATTGGGAGGCTGGTTTCAAATATTTTTATGTCTCTGTTGCCTCTGAGGGTGAGTGAAAGAGTGTCTTTCTGGCACAAAAAAACTCTGGTCTCTTCCTTACATGTCAATGTGGCTTTTACCAGTTATATTGAAAACCTGAGCCCTGGCACATCTGACTGAAGACACCCTCTCTTGCCTACTAAGCAGGGTCTGTGCAGTGGTCACTGCCGCTGCTTTCCTCCATCTCACTTTGTATGCTTGCCGGCCAGCCTGATCTTCATATAGCAACGCCGGAGCATGTCTCCTCTGAACAGCAATCAGGGGCCTGTGTAGGTGACTGAGGAGGACATAAGAAAGGTTGTTGATCTCTTGACATGGAAAGACATTCTGTCAAGCAAACTCAGCTTCACAGCGGCTGAGCTTCTGCTGTGTAAACAGAGATTGCTTAATTACACAGGTCGTGTCAATTAGTGTGACCTTAGTGTTTTCAAGAAATTAATCACTTTCTGCAGCGCTGGGCTGTGTTCATACTTTAAGGCAGTATGGAATAAACCTTGTAGAAAATCTGGCACAATCTTTTTTAATTTTTTTAATTTACAATGGATGCTTTCTTTTGAAATCCCTAGGCTGTGGTTAGGGTAAGAAATTTGCTTAAATACAACAGTGCATACAGGCTTTGTTAAGGACTGGTGGGTATGAGGAAGGCTGGAGGAAAGAGAAGGGGAGCAAACTGGGGATGGAAATAGCTCACGACACAGGGAGAAATTCACTTATGACTAAACAAGCCTATTTCTTCATCTTGACACTAAAAAGATGCTAATGTCAAAAGACTATGTTAAAACCATGCCACGGTCTGGTTTTTAACAGACAGGAGCCAGACAATTCAACCTTAAGATTTAAATTTTTATCAATAGCTTTCCTTTTGGGGACTGGCAGAATGAGGGTGGTAAGGGAAGAACAAGAATCGGGTTCAAGCTGTCATTGCAATAGTTACCATAATACCTGGAGACTGAAGTAAAGTATAAATTTCCAAATTCATCTTATCTCTTCAATAAAGTTTTTCCATTGGCTATAAATCTATATTCACATATAACTATTAGATCTATAACTATATATGAATGTAAATAGAAGACATAGTTATGCATACATGCATGCATGCATGCATTCAGTAATATTTATTGAAGTTCTAAGTGGTGAGTCTATCATGATGAACAAGAAAGATAAGGTCTTTGCCCTAATGAAACTTACATTCTTCTTAGGATGATACTAGCTCTTGTAACAAATAGACCATATAATATCGAATGACTCACCTGCAGCAGAAGGTTATTTCTTGCTCACATAATGGTACAAGGCAGGTGTTCCTGGTTGACGAGCAGGTATTGTCCTTGAGGTTATTTGGGGACCTGGGCTCCTCTTATTTTATGCCTCCCCTATTCTACAGAACCCTGCTCTCTTTATCTAGTTCTCTGATGGGAGAAGGACACATGAAGGGTGCCATGTGCTTTTTAAAACCGTTGGCTTACACATTTGCTCACTTCCATTGGCTAGAAGTCAGTCACACGGTCATACACAACCACAGGGAGGCTTGCATGGTCTAGCTGTGCAGCCCATGAAGACAAGAAAATGGTTGTATGTAGAATAATTGCCATTAGCTGCTGCAATGAAGATGTGTACAAATTAACAATTACAAATATTAGAAATTGTAACTGCTGCTATAAAGAAAATTAAACAGGATATTATGAGAGAGAAAAACAGTGTGGGGTGGGAGATGAAAACCTCTCTTTTTTTTTTTTTTTTTTTTTTGAGACGGAGTCTGGCTCTGTTGCCAGGCTGGAGTGTGGTGGTGCCATCTTGGCTCACTGCAACCACTGCCTCCTGGGTTCAAGCGATTCTCCTGCCTCAGCCTTCCGAGTAGCTGGGACTACAGGCACGCACCAGCACCCCTGGCTAATTTTTGTATTTTTTTTTTAGTAGAGAAGGGGGAAAACCTCTCTTAAAGTAGGTGACCAAGAAAGCGTTCTGAGGTGAGGACACTCAAGTTCAGAGATCAAGAATAAGGATAAACCATCCTGGAAAGAGCCAGAGAGGGTTCTGAGCAAAGGGAATAGCAAACACAAAACTCATGTTTACCTCACGTTTATCTAAGGAGGCAAACAATCTTGCTTCATGTCTTAGTCATTTGGACAGTAAAGAAGAGGAGAAACCACTGGGTTATTCATCCCAAATTCCCACCAAAAATGTGTTTTGCTTTTTAAAATGATGACATGAGTTATGACACTAAAAGGCAACTCCCTGCCTTTTCAAGTAAATTCTAGAAATTTTGGAGAATCTTTGCTGTTTGTTTAACAAGCCATGGTATCTCTGGATCCATATGTTATAGGGAATGATTAGAGGATTCTTAAAATACATGCCTGATCTCTGCAGTTTCTGTCTGCTTTAAATACACTTACATAAAAGGGATAACAATATGTCCTTCTTTATTTCTCCTCCACTGACTCCCACCCCCTGTCTTGGATGTACTTACATTGTTATATTGTTTTGACAAATAGCACATCTTGCAATTAAATTCTCTACCAACAGAATGCTAGGGGCCTGAGCTGCGATCACTCTCTTCATACACAATAATTTCAAGAGGCTCCATGCTGATTAATTATACTGAAAGCAGCTCTAATGATAGTTTCAGAATACAGGATTAATTCACATAACATGGTACATACAAATGGTGGATTTTCAACCTGATATATTAAACCATTATGGCTTATTGGGCAAATATGTATCTTGGCATGAGCCTTATGCTGAGCCTTGGCAGAAAGTGTGCATCACTGAGAAGGAATCTTTATGAACAGCATTTGATGAGTGGTCGCTCTGTACTTAGAGAACATATATTTCTACATTAAGCACAGCTGCCTTTAAAGGAATTGTAAAATACATTAAAGGATGAATGTAAAAGTGTTTGGTTTGATCAGTGATTGCCAATGGATGGTGGCTCTGAAGATGCCTATAGTTATTGGGATTTACCAGCAAAAGGTATCCTTATATTCTTCTACTTTTTAAGTTGTAATTTGTAGAGCTCTAGTTATATGTCAGACAATGTACTAAGTGTTATACATGTATAATCTTACTTATTTTTCTACCACTTTTTCTCTTGTTTGCTTTGGTCCTGTCAAGCACATTGGCCTTCTTTCATTTTTCTTCCCCACATACACCAAACTCATTCCTGCCTCAGGATCTTTGCACTTTCTATTCTGTCTCCCATTCTGTCTCCCTGGAAAACTCTTCTGACACATTGAATGGCTGGACATTTTTTATTCGGATTTCAGGCTGGGCACAGTGGCTCATACCTGTAAGTCCAGCACTTTGGGAGTACGAGGCAGGTGGATCGCTTGAGGCCAGGAGTTTGAGACCAGCCTGGCCAACATGGCGAAACCCCGTTTCTTCTAAAAATACAAAAAATAAAATTTCGTTTTTTTTTTGTCACTTCCTTAAAGAAGCCTTTCCTAATCACCCAGTTATAAATATCTCCCACCTAGGAATCATCTAGGTGGGAGATATTTTATTTTTTCTTAGAACTTATCACAATCTGAAATTTGCTTTTATTGCTTACTTATTTTCTGACTCCCTCTCTGTCCCCAGTAAGAACTAAACTCCTGCTTGGTAAATGCTTTATCGGTTTTTTTCATTGTTGCTTCTTCAGTGGATAGAATAATGTTTGGCACATGGTAGGCACATAGTGGGCTCACCACTTATTCCTATGTCTAAGTGACTCATCTAAGATTACAAGCAAGTAAGTGATGGGACTGGGGATCAAATTCAGGATCATCTAACTCTAGAATCTGAGCCATTGACCAATATGCCATTTTCTTGCTCCTGATTTCCATGTCCCTATGCCGTAGCCCCATCGTTACAGAGCACACATGACAATCCTGTTTGTCTCATTCCTACCTAAAATGGCCAATGAGGACACACACACACAGAGCACCAGTTAAACACCAATGACACCCTCAAGAGTTGTAAGAGTTGTCAAAAGTATCTCAATCCACAGAGGGAGGAATGCAGTTCAGATGACTTGTGAGCTTTTCATGTTTATCATGTGTCACCGTTCAGGAGACAGAAGCTAATTCTAGTTTCCAAAGGTCTAGATTAGTTTAGCACATGTATCTGAGGATTTAGAAGTGTCTGTTCTTGTCTTCCTGTTAAGAGCTAGTTTTGTCTCAAGCCTTAAAGTGTGAATGTAATTCCATTAACCACTCCTTTACTCCAGTAGTTCCACTCCGTGACATCCTGTAGGTTCATACGTCCTCCATAATTTTTAATGAGTTATTTGGAATCTTTCAACCAGATAGAAGCTAGCAATCAGGAACATTTCTGAGAATATCGCATTCCATATCAGCCAAGGATATTTTAAAGGACAAAGTTAATGAAGACCTAACTGCTGCAAACCATTTTTATGTAAATAATACTTAAACTGTAGTCAGTCACACAGGCACCATAGATTTGTACTGGAAGATATGAGGAGAGTCCAGAGAGGATGTAAGCCAGGACTGTGTATTGAAAGGCCAATGGCCAACTGTGTTGGCTCACACCTATAATCCCAGCACTTTGGGAGGCCGAGATGGACGGATCATGAGGTCAAGAGATCAAGACCATCCTAGCCAACATGGTGAAACACCATGTCTACTAAAAATATAAAAATTAGCTGGGTGTGATGGTGCACCCCTATAGTCCCAGCTAGTCAGGAGGCTGAGGCAGGAGAATTGCTTGAATCTGGGAGGCAGAGGTTGCAGTGAGCCGAGATTGCACCCTGCACTCCAGCTCACTGCAGAGCGAGACTCCATCTCAAAAAAAAAAAAAAAAAAAAAAAAAGGTGAAAGGCCAGAACTGGGAGTGGGTGAGAACTGCACTGTGAGTCTACAGGTTTCCCTTCAGGCTTGCCTCTGCTGTTAATTTGTCCTATGATCTTGAGGTTGTTTTTTTTAAACTCCTGGGCCTTGGTTTTCTAAGCTGTAAAAGAAGGTGTTGGACAAATTTGGACTGTCATAACTTATACTGAGGAGTCCTTTTATCATTTTCTCCTATGAACCTCCTATGATGACATATTTTTCAATCAAATTGCATTTATTAAGAATCACGTTCTCTTTAGAGTTCTTTAACGCCATGTAAAACCGCTAGTTGAGAGCTTCTCATGTAGATGAGATAACCAGAGTTTCCATATGGAGTTGATAGGGTCCCAGACACGGGAAAGTTAACTGAGTATTTCAGTATGCAGCCTTACTGTGGATGCTTTTATGATTCCCTCTGTGCAATAATGTCACCCATTATTACAGTCAAAAACTCTTAGTTAGGAGCCACTAGATTAGCTGATCTCTGGGATCTCTAGTGACTCTAACGTTTGACGAGTCTGCAAAGTAGTTCAGCTGACAGGTGGAATGTAGAATGTAGACTATAGGGGGTTCAGGGTAGAAGTGTGATCAATACCTTTTAAAAAGTATATAGAGTTTATTTCGTAGAGCAGTTTTAGGTTTACAGAAATATAATACCCTCTCAACCCCATCCCCATCCCCTACCCCCCAGTTTCCCCTATTATTAACATCTTGGATTAGTGGGATGCATTTGTTACAATTGATGTGCCAATATTAATATATTATTAAAATCCATAGTTTTGTGGGCTGGGTGTGGTGGCTCATGCCTATAATCCAGCACTTTGGGAGGCTGAGATGGGTAGATCATATGAGCCCAGGAGTTTGAGACAAGTCTGGGCAACAGGGTGAAACGCTGTTTTCACAAAAAAATACAAAAAAAAAAAAAAAAAAAGGCTGAGTGTGGTGGTGCATGCCTCTAGTTCCAGCTACTCGGGAGCTGAGGTGGGAGGACCGCTTGAGCCCAGAAGGCGGAAGTTGCAGTAAGCTGAGATCACACCACTGCACTCCAGTCTGGGTGACAGAGCAGGACCCTGTCTCAAAAATCAACACAAATCAATTTATAGTTTACACTAGAGTTCACTGTTTATGTGTACATTCTATAGGTTTGGACAAAAGCATGGACATATGCATCATTACAGTATTATACAGAATGGTTTCACTGCTCTAAAAATCCCCTATCCTTCACCCATTCCTCCCTCTCTTCTCCCAGACTCCTGGCAACCACTGATCTTTTCACTGTCTTCATAGCTTTGCCTTTTCCAGAATATCATATAGTTGGAATCATACAGTATATAGACTCTTGAGATTCACTTTTTCTTATTTAGTAATACGCATTTAAGACCCCTCTATGACTGTCTGTGGCTTGATAGCTCATTTTCTTAAATTGCAAAATGATATTCTATTATATGAATTACCAGTTTGTTTATCCATTCGTCCATTGAAGGACATCTTGGTTGCCAATGCCTTTTATTTAGTTGAGATTTTTATTCACATAATTTTAGGTTTACATGCAGTTATAGAAGTAATACAGAAAGATCCTACGTACCCATTAGCCAGTCTTCCTCAGTAACATTTCGAAAAGTTATTTTACAATATGACAACCAGAATGTGGACGTTCATGTAATCTACCATCTTATTCAGGTTTCCCTTGTTTTACTAGTACTTGTTTGTGTGGGTGTATTTTTAGTTCTACAAAATTGTATTACGTGTCTAGCTTTGTCTAACACCACAGTCCATATATAGGGAATTTTCATCACCACAAGGATCCCTCATCTTGTCCTTTTTTAGTAATCATACTCACCTTCTCTGTGTGTCCAAATTTCCTCCTGTAAGGATTGGATTAGGGACCTCTCTAATGGCCTCATTTTAAAGTAATCAAAGCCCTATCTGAAAATATAGTCACATTCTAAGGTACTGGGGATCAGACCTTCAATGTATGAATTTCTGGGGGAGGAAAAATTCAGCTCTTAACATGCAGTATGTAACCCCTGGTTACTGGCTTTTTACCCTCAACATAATTCCCTGGGATATCAATAGTTTGTTCCTTTTTATTACTGAGTATTATTCCGTGAAATGCTGCCCAATGCTTTTCATTTAATGTACTTCAAGTTAATATTTTTAAAGCCTTGTGATTAGGGGCCCTAAATCAATGCAAAAGTACAACAAGCAAAAAACAGAGGTTAGGAAGCATAGAACAGACTAACTTTAACCCTAATTTCCTTTTACTGAGTTACCATGTATCAGCATTGAAAACCAAGATTTGGGATGTTTAAATAATCATTCAAAATTAACGTGAGGAAGTGTTAATTTTTTGGAAGGAAGTACTTAACTGTCACAATATTCTACATTTAAATTTCAAAAATATATTTATGGTCTAATCTTTGCTCTGATTCTGTGTTTGTTGGAGAAATGCTTAAAGATACAAATTTCAACATGTTTGGTTGCTTTTGTCATAACCCCTTCTTTCCCACAAACTGCTACTTTTGTTAATGTGATCTTCCACTCATGATTGAATTTAGCTGCTTGTGTCTTTTTGAAAATCTGCTCATAAACAGAGGTTATGCTTCATGAATCTTAGATAATAGAGTTCGGACATACAAGGTCTCCTGCCTGACAGGAAGGGAAGAGGGGCTGCCCGAGAAGTGATGGTGAGGAAGTACTCACCAATAACAAAACTCCTGAGAAACCCTCATTGATGGGAAATATTGGGAAAACTAGGCTGAACTGATGAGACATCTCATTTACAGACTATTTTCAGAATAGTAAGGTTTCATTTAGTTATAATAAAGCCTCAACTGTAACAGGCTAAGATACAGCTAGGGTCTAGAAAGCGACATTATATAAACCAATGAAAACCGCAATCCATGCAAGGCCTAAATGTATAATAATGTGTTACTAGCACAAAGGTCTTTAGAATTGTACGTTTGTGTTGAGCAGTGGACATAGAAGAAACACTTTCTGTATCCTTTTATTTAAAATTACAGTGTATGCTGGGTCTTCTTTATGGTCATTAAGATGCTTCAGGTTATCAACCTGACACATTCTTTTGAACTTCTTGTTTAACATCACCCACAAAGTGACAACTACTACTCTATTACTGCTACTAATGTTTATTGAGTGCTCCATGTGAACCAGGAACCATGGTGGCCACTTTAATTAATTTAAGCCTCACAATTACCTTATGAGTTAAGTATGGTTGTTATTCCCATTGAGAGTCAGGGACACTGGGACTCAGAGAAGTTAACCTGGCCAAAGTCACATCAACCAGGAAAGCTTGAGAGCCAAGGATGAAATTTTGTGTCTAGTTCTTTCAAATTCTAAATAGAGAGGGATAGGAATAATACCTTTTAGGGGTATCTATCCAGAAAAGGATATAACAGAGGAGATTCTGAACCACTGATATGAGCCAGGAAATTGAAAATATCAGTGTAAAATATCCAAAGTCCATGGGTAGCTAGAAACTTCTTTTCTGCTCTTCTTGTTCTCATATAACAAATACTCTCAACTGGAAAGGAAGGCCCAGATGGAAAGTACCTTGGAACGTGCTGAGTGTTAATCAGCATATCTCTAGATTGCCACATTAAGAAGCAAAGCCCCCAGTAGAAATTTCATCCCAAAAATATAGTGATAAAGTATACATGTATAAATCTAAACCTGTTTACATAGGCTGATATTTATTTCAGAAGATATAACTTGGGCATCTTCAAGAATCAAGTGCACAATTTATTTCAAAACCATTCTAGAGCAGTGCCATCCTATAGAACATTCTGCAATGATAAAAAAAAATTCCCTGTTCACCATGTCCGATGCAGTAGGCAATAGTCGCCTATGGCTATGAAATGCTCAGTGTGGCTATTGAGGCTCAGAAAGGGAATCTAAAATGTCGTTTAGTTTAAATTTAAATAGTCAGGCATTTGGCTTCTGTATTGGACAGTGCAGTTCTAGAAAGTAAAGGTGTAATTATAACAGATATCATGAAATTCTAAACGTATCTTTTCCTTCATATTCTCATCATCTGTTTCTCTGGGCAGGGGAGTGGAGAAGGGGAGAAAGAAGGAAAGGGTGGTTGTGTCCAAAGGTAAAATCATTTTTAATGTTTATCTGTCTCAAATTTAGGCTGTAGTTTATTGACAAAATTTAGGAAGGTTGAAGATTTGGCAGGCCTATCTGTCCCCTTGCCTGTGTGAATGTGTCAGCACCTCATTAATCATGTGGTAAACTATAAAGGCCCTTTTCCCTCCTACCATGGGCCTATTTTTAAAGGACACTTCAGTACCCCTTTTGCATCTCACAGTGGTTTTTTTTTTTTTTTAATTTACAAGTCGCTCTGTGGATTAATTTTAGCATATGTTTTATTTAAATATATCCTGAATATTTCCAAATTGAAATGGGAGAAATTGTTTTGTGGTAGGGAAGTTGTGCTGTGAGTTTTTGAGGAACATATTAGCTGCTCATTTTCTAGAAATTAAAAGTATGAAGATTCTCTGTATTATCTTTTTTCCAATTTTGATTGGCATTTCAGCCAAATGATCCTATCACACATGTGGCCCTGGTGGTTCTTCTCTTGCCAAGAAAAGAAAAACATATGGGGTATAGTTTTTTTTTTCCTTAACCGTTTTTGACATTTTTGTTCAATGTAGGATTAGATGACAGTGTCTTTGAAAGATACTGAATATTTTAAGCCTTAAGTTTGTAGAGCTTGTGTCTTACAGGTGCATGGTGAATTGTCATTGTTTTTTTTTTTCCTCCTAAGACAGACATCTAGAATAACCACTTTCTGTATTTCCTGACACTGAAAACAGATACGGTTTGAGATTCCTTTTATAGTTTCTTCAGCTAACGACTCCAGTGACCGCTCAATTGTGGTCTCATAGTAAATCAAAATTTCTTTGAAAGACCCAGCTCTGTTATGTAATTGTAAGTCCTAATAAGCCGTCTCTCTAAAAAGAAAAGTGAATTTCTGTTGTCTTAAATAATAATTGACTTTGCCACTGCATATGATAGTTTTTGAAGGCAAAATAGTAGACCGTTTTCTTCTCTTCTTCTTTCTTTTAAATTAACCTGTAAACATACAAGCTGTGTTTACACATAAGGCTGTGTCAGATCTGGTTGGTCAATCATGAATAAAGAGAAGAACCACTCTGCAAACTTCTGCATCAAACTTACATGTCATCCCCCAAATGACTTGTTCTAGATGGAATTTGGGGTTTCACGGTGGCTAAGGAGAATACTCTGATTCCCTGATTGAACTCTCAACTGTTTCCTATGCATTTTAATAAAGTAGATTTAGAAAACAAAATCAACCTTATGCTACTAGCATGGGTGATGTGTTCATAGCCTGCAATTCGTGGGCCTCTTTGAGGCTCTGGGAAAGGAAATTCATCGTATTTTGCCAGGATGCACTTAGGTCAAGGAGGAGGACAGTGGAACTTTTAAGTACGGAAAGACTGGTGGGGACTGGCGTCCAAGCTGACAATTCACAGGCATAGGCCAGGGCCCAGCGTTTTCCCCTCTGCCCAACTTAGCTGATGAAACATGTTGCACAAGACTCTTCAGAAGTCGATGCCCCCTTCAGCCAACTTGGAGAAAAGGCTTCCTCAGAAACTGAGGCCTCGGTCTGGTCTGTGCCAACCCTTGTAAAGCGGTTCACCTCTTCAGAGGCTAATGCCTCTCAAAACCAAGAACAATTAAAGCAAGAGTCTTTCCAAGCAACTGGGGAATTGAGCAAAATAAATCAGAAATCCTCAGCCTTCGCTCTGGAGGCTCGCCTCATTATGAGAGCAGATCTATTAGCCCTCTTGCCATTGTCTTTCATTTCTCAAGTGAGGTGATTCTAATTAAATTAATCTGCATGTCAATCTATCGGTGATCAATCAAAGAGCCTGAGGTTTCCCCTATGCTGCAGGGTGCTTGCGGCTGACAGGGGCTGATAATGGAGGAAGAAATAAACTGTCGAGCAAAGTTAATTAGTCAACATAATAGGTGGATTAAACGGGAGCGGGCTGATTGCTGTTTCCCGTGTCAAAGCATGAGGTGGGAGCTGAAGCTGCAATTACAGACAATTATTATATTTGGTTGTAAGAGGTCGCATGAATAAACATATCTCTGTGGGTTTCAGTTTTAATCCCTTTCCCCATTTAATATAAGGAGAAGTGTAGGTCATTTCTTCTCATTGTTTTAGTCAAAGTTCTCTGAGACAACATCTTTGCCTGTGTCTCTTCTGGCAAACTGGGTTCACAGTCACTTTATGAGATGGTTTCAGTGTCTAAATTATGCCTTGGGCCAGTCCCACCAGTTTTTTTTTTTTTTTTTTTTTAATTTGAAACAGATCTAAGACCCTTAATTAGCAGGAATTTTTGGGGATGGGGTGATGGTGATAGTAGTGAGGGGGACTTTGGTCTGATGAACCAAACTAATGTGGAAAGAAAAAAGTACAAGAAATCTCAAAAAGACACCCAGGAGAGAAAAAATGCATCCCAGCTCTTACTGAAATCTTTTTCATTTCTCTATCCTCTTAACCCTGACACAGTGGGGAGAAATATTTTAAAGATTCAAAAGATTTTTATTTGCATGATCAACTGTGATATCTGCTTCAGTGTCTAAACTGAAGGGTAATTTAGGTGAAACACAACCACCCTTGTGTAAAAAAATATGCTAATAAAGATCCTCTTGTTAAAATTACAGTTAACAGTGTACCTTCTGCTGTATAACTATAAACTGTGCAATTTTACTTAAAACTGCATCAAAAGCGTTCCATGCCAAAGACCCACTCATCAATAGCTCCTCTTGTTAGACTTGTACAGCATAAGCACCAGTTATTATGTGAAATAGCTATGCAATTTTCTTCAGCTCCCAGCTGTTATTTATTTAACTTGAGTTTATTACCCACCACGCTTTTATATTAAAATGTTCATTCACTGCTTTCTTATGTCTCCAGGTCGTGGTGTCTACGACAGTCAATGTGGATGGCCATGTCCTGGCAGTCTCTGATAACATGTTTGTCCATAATAATTCCAAGCATGGGCGGAGGGCTCGGAGGCTTGACCCCTCGGAAGGTACGCCCTCTTATCTGGAACATGGTAGGCGAATCATTTTCATTGGTTGGCATTGCTACTTTAACTGTGAATATATTTGGTTTCTTTCTTCCACTCCACCACATGTTCTATTCTGTTTCAAATTTCAAAAGTCTTTTTGAATAAGATTGGTCCTTCAGGGTTTTTTCTCTTCAACATATGATGCCAAATATTTAAAGACAGGAAAATATCTCTGAGGCCCACCTTTCTTGTGGGACCACTCTCTGCTCTGGAAATGGCTAATATTGCCTCCTTTCAGGTTGAGAGAAAGAAGGAGGCCTGGGCCACTGCTTTATTCTAAGCTCCCACTGGATTACAAAATAAGGAAAGGCCAATCCAAGGGAAAAATAAGGAAAGGCCACACAATTTGGTATCACTAAAATTGTGATATATTTGACTTGTTTATAATTGACCATTGAGGTTTTATAATGAACCCATCCTCTTTACCATCCTCCTGGTGTATCTCAGTGACTACCTGTTGAACTTCATTTGGAGATCAGGTTCAATGTTGAGGTTGGAGGTGCTTTCTGAATATGAAGCCCAGACCAAATGTCCCTCCTGTGCCCTGTACCTAACTCTCACCTTTTCACCATGTGATAGAACTTGCTATCTGTAAGTAGACTTTGGTAGGGAGAAATCCCATTTGTCTTGAGAATTATGGCTAATCAGTGGTGCCTTTGAGAGGACTGAAGGAAATCAGATAAAAATTTGAATCAAGGAAAGTGAATGCCACTCAGAAGGACCATGGGTTGGGTTAGGGGCATGCCTGAATTTTTCAGTGCTGCATGTGTGTGTAATGTATCCACTCTTCCTTCTCTCCACTCATCCATCCATCCATTCATCTATCCATCCATCCGTCTATCCATCCATCCATCCATCCATCCATCCATCCATCCATCCATCCAAGAATGAGTGACTGAGGCTCTGCTGGATACCAGTCACCATATTAGACTTTCTTCAATTGCCTCAAACTCTCAACCCATTTCCCTCACTTCCCTTTCCAGTTTGCTAGGGTCAGCAAGATTCTTTTCAGAACACTACCACACAAATTATCACCGGATTGCCTTTTTTTTTCCATGGGCCAGGAGTTGCCCATAATTCACAAGGTAGAAAACTCCCTTCTCTGCCAGCATCCCAATTTAATAAACACATCACTCTCATCATTTTTGCCTGGCTTTTCCCCCTATGCTTATGGAACACATGAACTGTACTTTTTATTAATTAGCCAGATGTAATGCTCTTAGAAGGGATTCTTCACCACATCCAGTTTTACAGTCTTTTTAAAGTAACCATCATCTTTCAAAAGCTGCTTCTTTATGGTTTCATTAGTGCTGAGATGGATGGATATTACATTTTGCAGGAGGCCATTTCAAACACCTGCTCATGATTACATTCCTAGTTCCATTTCTGTACTTAAAATTATTCTGATCCTCACTTTACAGTAATGTTGTCTTTATAATACCCTTGGAGTCACTTAAGGCATTGTGTGACTAGAGGTGTTTAGGTGAAAGGAGGAGGAAAAAATTAGGGAAATACTCAGTGGGCATGATTTGGAGAGTGCTGCTTAAGGAGTGAAGTTACGTTTTTGACTGTGGGTGGTTAGTTGCAATAGGTACTGCCCAATCTGGTGACAGACTTGACTGTCAGTTTGAAATCTGGGTTCACACTTTCAAAATATGCTCAGGCCACACCCAGCTCCTATTTCTGCTCTTGGGAAGCCAGAGAGAAAGCTCCTGACACCACGCAAATTATTCCTCCAACAAAAACCCAAAGCAAACATAGAATGTAGCCTGCTCTAAAGGATCCCTCTAGGCAATGAGGATCAGTAACATTATTTTGCAGCATGATAAAGGACTGGGTCTTGAAATAGGTACCAGGAACCCCAAATTCAATCTTTAGTCTCACTCTGGCCTCTATTTGACCTTGGACAAGTCGCTTTAGCTTTTAGGATCCTTGATTTCTTCGTTGTTAAAATGAAGGTGATGATCTGTAGGAGAGTTAAAAAAAAAAAAAATCTGTGCTTTGGGTGGGGGCAGGTAATGTAGATAGGGAAGTGGGCTGGGTGGAGGCTGAGAAGACAGGCAAGTACATGCTCTGGTGCCCCTCGGCCCCAGCCAGTTGTTGCTAAGGGGAATGAGAGCCCAAGTGGGGCCAGATGTTCCAGTTTGGCAACAATTAATTTTTAATTGTTGGTAACTAATTACAAAATTTTTGGACACTGAAGGGAAGAGAGGGGGAAAAAAAAGCCACTTAGTAAGAATGCAGCCACAGGCTAGCAGTTTGAGACCTCTGGATCAACACAGCTCTAAGCTTCCTCCCAGCTCAGATATTCCCTCTTCTAAGAGTATTAATATTTCAGTTGAGATATCATATTATTCTAAGTTTTAAAGTCAGCATTTTATTCACCTGCTTCAGTTTGTGAGTCCACAGATGGCCATATTACTATAAGATATTATTCAAAAAATGGTGAGATTTCACTGTGTATAAGTGGTTGGCCATCCTTGGGGACATAGGTATGTCCTATTTCCTTCAGCAAGGGGCTTTGCCTTCACCTAAGCCTTATTTCACTTCTCTCCAGTGGAAAGAAAGGGTAGACATGTTCAAATTCTTAGTAATGACAATAACATAGAAACCTGCTTCTCTGCAGAGTGAGTCAACCAACCACACAAAACCACCCACTCATTTAGACACTTCAGGCTGACACATAAATATCTACTCAGCAAAGGATGACTATTGAAGTCTTTCACTGGTAATGTGTGGGAGTGGACCTAGATGCTAATTCATGTTGATGTGAGGGTAATACTTTATTTTGCTGTTGAAAAGTCCTATTTCAAAATGCTCTGTTTAAAAGACTTCGAGAATCACACACCCTCATCCCTCTGTCTCTCCGCTCCCAGCCCCCACCGCCTTCAAACAGCTACCACATGGTGAGACCGCAAAGCATGTTCTCCTCTTGTGACCTGTGGGAACCTATGTTCTCCCCCATTCTGGACTTTTTACCATCTAATTTACAGGTAGCCTGAATTATTTTGGGCTATTCTGCAAATCTCTATTTATATCCTGCTTGTCAGACTGTTGGAGGAAGTTTCCTTTTGTGGCTCACCTTTCTGCATATAAGTAGAGACAGAGATCGTGCTTTACATTCATGCATGGGCTTTCTTATGTGACCCAGGGACTCGCAAACCCTTGTGCTCTGATAAATGACCCTGTAAATCAAGTATGAGAGTTGACAAAGGCAAATTTATTTCACAGACTCTTGCATGGTCCAAAGATAGTGAATCCTGGCATGCTATAGATCGTGGAAAATGGTCTTCCCCCGTACTTTCTCTTCATTCATAAATACCAAGATTTTCTTTGGCTGGATATTTATGGGACCATTTAGCCTAGTGAGGTTTCTTCTTTAAGCAATAGCTTTATGGAAGATGTACAGTTGTGGAGAGAGGCAGCCTCAAAATGTAACTGCTCTCTCAGTTCCAATTTTTGAAAAAGCATGGGCTCGGGATGAAAGGAGCTGAGTGGCTGCCACAAGGCTATGTTCAGCGCTACCCTGTGTACTTGCCTTGTCTTCCAGTCATTTGGGCAAGTTCATGAAGACTGTGTTCTGGGGAGTCATTGAGGGGCCTGAGGAGTGTTGCTATTGGCATTGTTGTTCCCCTGAGTTCCAGGTTGTGTTTACTTGAATTCAAGGCCAACTGTGGCATCAGTTTCTCTGTTTCTTCCCCCTGTGGCAAAATGCGGTGCCCTCACAACCCTGTGGTGCACAGCCCCTGTCAGCTTGCACGCGCTAACACTTTATTATCGAATGATCTAATATGCAACAAGGCAAAGTGCCCGTGCTCATCATTCTGACATAGAATGCCTGGAGAAGTGACTAAATTACTTTATGTACCATTAGCGCTTGCAGCTGTGGTGAACTCACCGGCAGCATTTATGCAAATGCCTGTGAATACACTCTAGTGGCTTTGTCAGGAAACCGTCTGACAAGCAGTTTAAATGCTCATTTTTTAAAGGGGATATATGTATTTTTTTATTTTGGTGTGCATGTGTTTTTCTCCATTCCTCTCTTCTTTTTCTTTCCCTTCTCCCCTTTTTGGGCTTTTGGAGGGCTTGCCTCCTCCATAGTGACTAGAGAAATGTGAGCATGTTCTAGAGCTCACCCACCAGTAGGAGCCCTTTCCAGGAGTGGGATTAAGTCCCCAATAGGGTATTCTTTAGATCTAGTTTATTTTTTTATTGTTTGAATATGTACATCCTTCATATTTATTTGGAAAAAAAAATCAATGGAACTATTAGTCAAGAGTTTTTAGAATATAAACATGTTAGTGTTCATGAGCTCTGACCTGGGGTCCTACTTAGTTTTTTAGATTTAAGATAGATTCTTTAAAACATACTCGCTTTTTAAAAATGGAAAATGATTGAAATTTAGCTTTTGTGGGCATCAGATACAAATCAATTAAATTTCCCTTCAAAGTTATAAGAAAGACTGCAACATAAAACATAAATGTGCCAAGATCTCAAGATAAATAAAAACAATAGTGGTGTTTGGTCACACTCAAAATATTTTGAAGAATAAAGACTGATGATAGACTCACTGGGCCCACCTCCTGGCTGTAATTATAGCTTTGGAGAAATAGAGTCAGGTATTCACCACCACCAGTGAATTCTGACCTTTTGGTTGTAGTGTCACATTACAACTGTCCCTGACAATATGGTGGTGTTCTTGATCTTTAGCATATGACCTTCTATAATCCTTTTGATCCATACAGAAGCAGTTTTTGCTTCTGTCAGTTGCCCCTGGGTGTCCAGTACCATTGACTTCCTGTGACCAGCTGCATTTAAATGTGTTTTTCGTTTGTTTGGTTTTGTTTGTTTGTTTGTTTTTATGTTTTTACGGAAATGTGGAGAAAGACGGTTTGAGATTGGAGAGACTACCCCAAATTGAGCCTGTCTCTTTTCCCTTCTGTATAATATGGTCCTAACAAGAGGATAGAAGGAGGATCAGGCTCTCTGGCTGAAGTGGCCCTGGGAAGGTCACTTTGCTTCTGTGGGCCTCAGTTTTGTATGTCCGGTGAGAGCCAGGTGGAGTCCTCTCTAGGCTTCCTTTTAGCATGTACTATTTTATGGTGCTCTGAACTGAAGCTATTGGCACATGACTTTCTGCAGGAGGTGACTTTGGAGAAATAGGGCTTTCTGGGAACAGAGAAATCCACTGGCATTTTCTAATAGCATCCTTCCTTTGGATCTCCAGCCAAGGGATAAGGTGTCAATAAGGTGGACTTGAAATCGCTCATTCATACTAAGCATGCACTACATGCCAGACATTAAGCTAGGTGCAGTAGCATAATGCAGACTCAGTCCTTGTCTTCACAGAATATATGATGTGAATAGCAAGGAGAGGTACTAAGCAAAGTGTATGACAGTGTAAATAGCGAGGAGAGGTACTAAGCAAAATTAGAATGGTGCATCAAAGGCGGACCACAAAAGCGAGGAGAGTAATGAAGTGTCAGGGAAGCCTTGTTTGAGGAAATCTCATTTATGCCAAAACCAAAGAGATGAGTAGGTTTTTACTAGGTGTCTTAGTCTGTTTTCTGTTGCTTTAACAGACTGGGTAATTTTTGAGGAAAGGAGTTTATGTCTTATGGTTCTGGAGGCTGAGAAGTCCAAGGGCATGATGCCAGCACTGGTGAGGGCTTCCAGGCTGCATCATCCCATTGTGGAAAGGTGGAAAGGCAAGCAAGTGTGGGTGAAGAGAGCTCACTTTTATAACTACCCCACTCCCACAATAATGGAATTAGTCTGTTCAGGAAGGTAGAGCTCCCATGACCTAATCACTTCTTAAAGGTCCTACCTCTTAGTACTGTTGAATCTGCAATTACATTTCAACATGAATTTTGGTAGGGACATTGAACCATTCATCTATTCAAACCATACCACTAGGCAAAAGGGACAAAAAAAATTGCCAGGTATAGGAAACTGTGTGCAAGGGTTGTTTTGCTTAGGTGAATTCCAGGAACAAAAGGAGACTGAGAGGGCTCCTGTTGCTCCCAGGCAAGGGAAGAGTGGCGGGAGATGAGACTAGAGTGGCAGTGAGGGCTACATCATGCAGGCCAAAGTGGGCTGGTCAGGCCATGGTCTCGGTGCCAATTGCGAAGTGGGGAGGAGGTCATGCAGGGCTTTGATGAACTCCGTTGCAATTACATGGGCTCCTCAGATCCCATGAAAGCCCAGGGCAAGATTGCTCAGACCTGCTTATAACTTTGCTCTTCGCTGCTGGACTTTGGAAACTCACCAGGGAGTTGGCTGTGCTTTGGAGCTGTCCCCCTAATTACTCCTTATTGTATCAATCATGCATGTGTTCTTTATAGAAAGTCAAACATTTTAAGAGTCCTTTTTCCTTTTCTTTTTTTTTTCAGATGGCTTTGTATTATTGATTTACTTTTTCATAAGTGGCTTAGAAAGAGTGTACCTTTTGACATCTTTTCAAATTTGTAGAGACCCTCAACTTTTCATGGTCTTTAGAGTAGAGGACTGCTGCATTATTTGACCCATTAAAATGTATATTAACCCCACCAAAACTTAATGAGTGAAAATAAACTAAAACCACAGAGAAAAATATACCCTCCCAAATTTCTCTCTCCCCTCCCACCAGGGGCAATGCCTGAGCCACAGCTCACACTGAGTGAAGTCAGTGAAGGATGGAAGATCATTTCTTTCACTCTTTCTCATTTTACAGAGACCCAGAGAGTGGACATAATCTGCTCAAACTTAAACATAGCTTGTTTCTGTCAAAATCCTTTCAGTACTCTTTGTACTTGTCCATGTGCATTTCAGGGTTTGCATAGTTTCCTGGTCGCTGGATAAACATGCCAGGGGATTTGGGGTCCACCCCAATGCCTGTGCATTTCATATTGGCTTAGCCTTGCCTCCAGTCTTTGTGGGATTCCCAGGATGCTGAGAAGAATGTCTGTAAAATAAATCCAACTTCTTGACAGAAATGTACATTCAAGGGCAGATGATGGGTGATGCATAGCTTCCCACACAGCCAACAGCCCTTCTGTGGCTAGTTTTGGCGTAGAATCCCAGCCAAGCCCACTAAGGCAAGATCATCTTGGTGAAGGGCCCAGGCTAAGTAGAAAAATATTGGTGTCATCTTTTGTGACTGAGGGTGGCATGTTACAATTTACCAATTGATTTTCCTACTTGAAAAAAGAAGACAGGTGCCAGAGCAGAACATTAGGGCTAAGAATATCCAGATGTGTCATAAAATAGAGCACTGGGACCTCAGATTTTCAGGTATCAAATCAGGGCTTTTACTTTGAGCAGTTGAGACGGTGCCTTTTGTCTTTCCTTGAAATAGAAAGGATGTGGTAAGTGGTCAAGATAATGCACAAGGATGTTAGTGAAGACTGATTTCCAGTGTATTCCCTGAGTAATTCATAAAGCAGGTAACACCAGAAATCCTAACACTGGGGATATGGTAGCCAGCAGGATCTCAGCATCGGACAGATTGGAGAGTTCATGAGCAGGTGATCTATGTTCTGCTCATTTGACCATGGCACCACCAATAGCACTGATAACAAAGGAGAAATAGTGCTCAGAATTTTTGCCATGCTTGACAGTAACCAGACCAGGTAATAATGTTTATTATTCTATTATTATTTACTACCACTACTGTTGTTTTTTTTTAACTATTAGCATTTATGGATCATTTACTATATATGCCAGCACCATGGTAACTATTTCACTTATCTCATCAGGTCTTCCAACGAATCTCATGATATATAATAATTATTATCCCCATTTTACAGATGAGAATACTGAGGTTTAGAAAGAGTCAGTAACTTACTCAAAGCTGCAGAGCTAATTAGAATTGGACCTGGAATTTGACCTTAGGTCTGCCTAATAACAGTGCTAAGAATAATAACAATAAACATTCCCTGAGCCCTACTATGACAGGCACAGAGTGCTATAGGTACCCTGTTGTAAAGATGGGAAAACCAAGGCTAAAGAGAGGGTCAATAACTAGCCTAAAGTCACACAGCAATTAAGTAGTAGACCCAGGGTTCAAACCCAGGAAGCTTGATGCTGAAGTCTGCACTCTCATCTACTGTTCTGGTCCATTACAGTATGAGAAATTCCTTCCATCCCCTATCCTATTCTTATTTTTTTCTTAACACAAGCAAGGCAATTGTGCTGGTATCTTAAATAGACTTTTCAAAAGTTAGCCCAGAGCGTACCTTTTTTAAAAAATGGGGCACATCACGTATATTTAGTTTATAGTTTATTTTCCTTCAGAAACCTGAAGGAAATTTTTCCCGTGGCTGGGACACATTCTGCTGGTCAAATTTTAAAAAATGCTGATTTTATTCGATGACTAGTGCATTTTCTATGGGGCTGGCAAGATAATAAGGATGCTGGTAATATTTTATTTATTTGCAAGAATGTTCTAACTCATCTCCCTAGAAATCATTTGTTGACCATATGGGCTCTCTGGCATGTGTACAAGGTGTGGAGGAAGGAGTCCATGAGAAAATGATGAGATGATGAGTTAAGCAACCGTTAGGATACTGAAGAGTTTGTAAACCTCACGCTAGAAATAACATGAGAAACCAATTTGGATATAGGGAGGCTAGTTTCTTATATGGATTTCTTGACAAACCTGTAAACTGTGGGAAATTTCCAGCATTTGGTTGGTTGAGCTAATAAATGAGTGAGTCACACCTTACTTATTTTAATAAGCACAAAGTGTGGCGTGTTGCATGTTGTAGGGGAGATTTGGGGGGGAAAGATTGTTGCTTTCTACTTATATTTTGGCCAGAAATGACAGGACTTTATTTAAAAACTTTTTTTTTTCTTTTTTTGAGACAGGGCCTTGCTCTGTTGCCCAGGCTATGAAGTGCACTGGTGCAATCATAGCTCACTTTAGCCTCAAACTCCTGCACTCAAGCTATCCTCTCACCTCAGCTTCCCAAGTAGCTGGGACTACAGGTGCGCTCCACCACATCAGGCTAATTATTTTGATTTTGTAGAGACAGGGGTCACTATGTTGCCCAGGCTGGTCTTGAGTGCCCGGGCTTAAGCAATTACATCCCCTTGGTCTCCCAAAGTGCTGGCACTACAGGTATGAGCCAGCCTGGTCAGAACTTTTTTAAGCCTAATTTTTCTTGTCTTATATTTGGTTACAAAAGCATCATAATTCCAATTGCATTGATTTGCCTAATTGATTGTTTCAAACCAAGCTGCCTCTATACTTACCTGTCACAGGAGTTTACCTCACTTGAGAATTTCAGAGGCTTCAAATGATGTTTATGGGCAAGTGAAAGCTTTGATGTGCTGTTCATAAACCCTTCTTAAGATGAGATATTTAGAAGCAGTGGCCAGGGTTTGATTTTGAAATATTTTTGTTTGACCATTTTCAGTTATATATGCAGAAATAAATTAAAACCAAGCTCTGCCACTACCTTACTACATGACTTTGAGTATGTACTTTGATTTCTCTGGGCCTCTGTTTCCTCATCAATTAAGGTGGGTCTTGGAAGAGCCCTTCAAGCTCTGATGATTTGTTTTTTTGATCCCAGCTAATTCTGTGAGAGGTTCTTCTATCTCTTGAGGGGCTACACACCTGCAGCCTTGGAAAAGTGGCTAACCAAAATGCCCAGGTGAACAGACCCAATTTCCCTCCATCTTGGCCATCTCTGCAGGAGGTTAACAGTTGGTTCTAGGAGGCCCGGAAAAGCCATAGAAATGTGGCATACATAGCCATTGTGCCTTAGGTAGCTCTCACCCTGCATTCTTCTCTCTGGATTTCTTCAGCTGGGAGGGTATTGTGTACAAGCGGCTTGATGGTTTGCAGTGAGCTTTCAGACCACTATTTCCCATGCAGTAGGTGAGATAATTTTAGAAAATGGAGGAAAAACATTAAAACACTTTTAATGGTTGTGTGTTTATGTTAATGCATAAACAAAACAATAACTCCAACTTCAAAATCATGATCTCACAGCTATTATTGCTTAGGGCAAGACTAAAGTTGAAGAAAAAGTTGACTAAACAAACATAGCAGCTGAATACTATTAAGTAAATAATAGTGTAAGTGGTACAGGGATAGAGGAAAATCAGGACTGAAGTTTGGGAAATGCTGTTAGAGAGGGCTGTAAGGGTTGGGGGAAGTAATAATTCTTTCAAGTCACCAGGAAACAGTGTAGGACCCTGGGAAACATTCTTTTTTTGAGTCAAATCATTTTTAAAAGAAAGTCCTTTAGGCTCAGTTTACCGTTAGAATAGACTTAAATATCCTAACAGGATTTAAAAAAATAAAACTCCCAAGCTGCTGTTTTTTTTATTTTTAAGCAAGTAGGGTCTGCATGTCAGAGAGCAGAAATTAGTTTGCAAAGAGGACTTGCATCAAGAGAGAAAATCAGCCAGGGTCCACCCAGGCAGCACATTATGATAATATATACGGAACCAGCTGGACACTGAGCAAGGCTGACATTGTGTTGCCAAGGGCAGGATCGCCCATCAATTTCTGAGCTAGAATTTGAGTTCAAATGACAGAAAGAGCAGCAACTGTGTTGAAACTGATGCATGGGGGAGGGGCAGGCAGGCAGGAACCACCGGGCCTAAAGGCAGGAAGTCCTGGTACCTCCGGAAGGGGGTGGCTCTGTTTTCTCATCTGGCTGCTACCCTTCCTTCTAACCTTAACATCTGTCAGCAAGATCCACCTGGGTCCTTGCATGATTAGAGCCCGCTAAAGGGGGAGCTTACTGGTGCTAATTTTAACCCCCAAGAGAATGGAGTGCCTGCTGCTGAAATGGGGGCTAAGTTGACCCAGGAAATGGGACTCCACATAGCCACCAGTTGTCAACCTAAGAAGCCCATCGTGGGTGTAGTGGCAATGGTTCATAACTTTTGGAAGAATTCTTAACTTTTCAGCTACTCTGTTTAGTTCCTTAACATCTTAATAACACCAGTGATTCCTCTTTAGTTCGTTTACTTATTCGATCATTCATCTATTTAACACTAACACATGTTTATTGACTGATTGCCAATTATATCGGACAATAGGGCTACAGAGGTGATAAGGCAGGGACAGTTGTTAGCATTATGATGTAGACTGTCACGTGAGTGTAAGTATTTATGTGCCGATATTAGACAAATAATGGCACATGGAATGATTTAAACTGCAATGATGGTTAAGTGCTATAAGGTACAAATACAGACTCCTAAGAGAGCTTAAAAGTGGGAGACTCAGCCAAGTCTGAAGAATCAGGGAAATTTTTAAAATTTTAAATGAGAATGAACAGGAGAGTGGAAAGCATATTCAAAATTCCATGTGGGGATAAAACATTAGAAGCTGTAGGGAGGGCAAATAGGGAAGGTAGGTTAAGTCTGAGATCCATTTTTGAGAAACAAAACTTGGAAAATTTCTGTAGGTTGTTTACTCTTTGACTTTGAGATGTGGTTCCATTGCAGTTCCTTAATCATGGTCTAACAGAACTCATCCTCCATAAAATGGTAGCATTTAGAGCAGTGTTTTGGGTGATCATGGCCTTACTGTTACGATAGCGGTTGCTAAGTACTTTCTCTGCATCAAGTTCAGTGCTGAGCACTTTGTATGATCTCTTTTAATGCTCTTAACAGCCATGGGAGGGCACTAGTATTATTAGTTTTACTTAACACATTTGGGAAACTGAGGCCATCCTTTAAGGATTTGGTCATGGCCAAAGTTAGGTTTTCATCTGCAGCTTTTGGATCTCCAAGTAGCTGACACAAGGGGTCCTCACCACTGTTTTTT
This sequence comes from Symphalangus syndactylus, assembly GCF_028878055.3. Taxonomy (NCBI): domain Eukaryota; kingdom Metazoa; phylum Chordata; class Mammalia; order Primates; family Hylobatidae; genus Symphalangus; species Symphalangus syndactylus. The sequence goes on from NC_072429.2 coordinate 28,039,434, forward strand.
CTTATTGTTTAGTCAGTGCTAATCTCCCCTCCACATTGGACTTCAGACATGGAGAGAAATTCTCCTGCTATTTGAGCATGTAATATAATACCTGCTTCAATTGAAACAAATTGACGACATTACTCAAAGGCAAATTGAAAAGCCAGATCTATGCTAAATCCCAAGGGTAAGTTAGTTGGCATGTGCAGTGATATATGGGAAGGTGCTTTTCTGGGTTAAGATAAAGAGTCCTGGTATCACGTCACACTATCAGGCACCCCATCTCAAACTCCCTGTGCCAGCCCTGCAACTTGAAATACTCAGTGGACAGAAATGATACTTTATAGAAATTAGGTGGTCATCATTCTTATCAGATGAATATGATGCCATCAGCATGATTTTAGCATCCTCAGAAAAAAGAGATTTACCTGGAGGGACACAAGAGAAAATCTGAGGCATGGATTGCAGGACTGTGGCTTTTCTGCCGGCCTGCCGTGTGCAAGTTGGCTGGGAGATGACCTAGTAATTAAAATCCTGCTAAAACGTATGCTGCTGGTCAGTTATAACAGAAGCACTAACATGGGTAACCAGAGAAAGAAAAGAAAAGCGAAACACAAAAGTAACACTCTTGAGCCCACAGGGTGCAGAAATAGATCTGAATGGACTGAGTGCATATCTGAACACTAAGCATGAAAGCAGAACCCAAGTACTAATATATTTTTATCCCAATCTGTGAAATTAATCAATATTTTATATGCGAACATATGCTCCTGTGTTGCTGGCTTATTTAATTGACAGTTGCAATCAGCAGGACACCAGTTGTTCAAACCCACAGTTTTCATCCACAGTTCTGGGGAGAAATGCAGCAGGGGACCCAGGGAACAGGGACACAGACAGTGTCAGATTTGAGGCCTCTTCTCAACCCTTCAGTTTCTTTCATTGACCTTGGGGCAAAGTAATAAAAATTTCAAGATGGTGCATATATTGAATATGAACAGAGAGCAATGTACTTGGGCTGCTATTTAGAAGAATGATAATTAAAATGAACATAGTTGATACAAATTGAGATCTTTAATTCTTCATTATTTTTTATCTATTTCTCTTTTGAACATAGCTGGAGAAGCCAACAGATACTGAGCACCTACTATGTGCTGGGCCTGAGGCAAATGCTGTTGGGTGTATTATCCGTGGGCTGGTGGGTGAGAGGGATATATCCCAGCCAGTTCCAATGTATTGGATCATTTCTTGATAGAGGAAGAAAATATATCTTTGGTCTTTCTTTGCCAAAATCTTCTGGTGGAATCATCAAACCAGCTGTGCTTTTCCAGTAACTATTATGTGCAACAAATCTATAAAGTCAAACCTCATATTCCTCTACCTTTTAACTTTGGCAGAATCCTAGAAACTCTCCTTGATTTGGTTAGCTAATGGCCTGTGGAATCCAATCTTTGCTGTTTAAAAGAAAAAGAAAGTTGGGGGAAAGTGTTATTAAGGTACTATTTTAGAATAGTCTATTTGTTAGTCAGTAAATTGTTATTATTTTCATGATACGTGCAACATTCTATAGTGAAGACCATTGGAATGGACAATGTCCAGATTAAAAATGAAAGTTAAAAGGGACTGCCTGATGCTTTAAAAATGTTTCTCATAGTGTTGCTATCATTTGTATTAGATGTTCAGACTCTGTGTGTTTTTAGCAGCCCAACATGTAACAATAGAAAAGCTTCTAAGCCTGGAAGTTTGGCAGTATTTTCAATGTTCCTGTGTTTAAATTGGCACCTGTGCTATTATATTAGGATGCCATTTTCTGAACTTGGAAATAGAAGAAGGTGGAGAGGGATTTTACTATAATTCATATGCAGGTCTGAGTCTTACGGGGAAAATAACTTTACTTGGAAATAGACTAGTAATATTCTGTAAAGTTAATAAATATCCACCCTCTATCTTGGGGATAAGAAATTGCACAACTTAAGATTTTATGGGACTTTGGCTGTATTTGTATGACTTAAGTGAATATTTTAACCAAACTGAACAGAAATTTCAGATAAACACCAAAGTCGAAGCGTAGTTTGGGTGTTTTAAATATTTGACTATATCAATCAACGTGGATTCTCAAAGTCTCAAGTCCAGTTGAATCCCTGAGATTCAGCTATGTCGTTTGTAAAGTGGAATGAGGAATATGGTCTGCTTGCCTAGAGCTCAAGGTTGATATTAAGAATAATTAAGATAATGTATGGTAAAGCCCTTTAAAAACTTAACAATGCTAGTTAATTGTCAGGTATGGGTTGAGTGCAGAGTACTGTCTATCCAGTTCGTAAATGAATGAGGTCCCTGTCTGCAAGGGATGCATTGACTAGTTGGGGTGATTTGCCTATGTATATACCTGCCCAGCTGTATATATAAACACATGCATTTATCAAGATAAGAGTTCAAGGAAAAGTGCAGTAAATAATAAATGGGAAAGATAGGAAGAGTTCGCTAAAGGGTTAGTGTTTTGTAGACTGGGATAGAAAGAGACACCTTCATGCAAAAGATGGATCTTTTTGGCAAGTAACTGTTTGGGTGTTGGAAGTAAGTGGTATATCTTTCATAAAAAAATAAGCTGGGAACATGCGAAGGATGTTTGGAGACAGTGGATTTGGGAAGCTGGTCATTACCATCTTTCTTTTCTTCTTCCCTATTTTCCTTCTCTTTCTCCTACAGCAACTTCTTTTTTGTTTTTTTTTTTTTTTTTGAGACGGAGTCTCACTCTGTCACCCAGGCTGGAGTGCAGTGGCGCAGTCTCGGCTCACTGCAAGCTCCGCCTCTCAGGTTCATGCCATTCTCCTGCCTCAGCCTCTCCGAGTAGCTGGGACTACAGGCGCCCGCCACCACGCCCGGCTAATTTTTTGTATTTTTAGTAGAGACGGGGTTTCACTGTGGTCTCGATCTCCTGACCTCGTGATCCGCCCGCCTCGGCCTCCCAATTCTCTTCTGCCTCCTCCTCTTCATCATCATCTCACATTTTTTGCCCACTCTGTACTGAACTCTTCACGTAGGTTAACTCATTCAAACCTTACAACAACCCTATGAGGTGGGCTGTCTTGTAATTATTATCCTCAATTAAAGTGGTAGAGGCTTTCAAAAAGTGAAGTAATTTGCCCAAGGTGGTAAATGATGAAGCTGAAATGTGGGCTAGCTGAGGCCCCCTGAATCCAGAGCTGGTGCTCTTAACTGCTGCTGAGGCTGAAAATGAGGCTGGAAAGGGAGAATGGGCCAGACTCATGAGGGTGGCCTTGATCCTGCTGGCTAAGTTTTGAAAGCTGGTATTTGAGGAAGGTTAATCTGGGTTTTGATAGGTAGACTGGACTTTGCATATAACTAATAATTATGTAGTAGAAGTGAATCACAAACAGGCAAGTGTGAGTATTTGCTCTTTGATGTCCAGACAGAACAGCCCAGACCCCAACGAGTAATTTTTGAGGAAGTTGAGTCAGTACATCATGGAGTTGAGATGAAAGTGGACTTCCCACTCTTCTTTGCATGGCTTACGTGGGCAAAGTCAATGATACATATTCCTGTGCTTATGACATCACAGATCATCACCACGGAAACATCTGTGCTGTAACAAATGCTGGATTGCAGTGTCACTGAATGTGTCAGGGAGGTGAGGAAACTGGCTCAGAATGATAAGGCTCTGAATAATGAAAGTTCACTGAAATATGTTAGCAATGGCAGCCTCGGTTGTGGGGAGAAATATAAGCAGAACTATTCCGAAAAGCACAAAGCAGGACTTGTGCATTTTTAAAGGTTGGGCAAGGTTGGTTTCAAAATGCTGCTCACATTCAAAACATGATTGTCTTAAAAAGTCACTATCTATGCTGTCTTGCATGATGACAATAAAAATCCTTCAGGAAGAGGGAGCTCATCTCCCAAACTGCATATAGGAAATCTTCTGCGTAGCAAAGAAAGGCCAACTGGGGGACTTCCATGTGTTTTGGGAGAAGACGTAAAGATCAGGAGCAAAATTGGCCATGATTATGTTTATTGTTTGGTAAGTCAGTGACAGTATTAGTTCTATGATTGCAGAAATTAATAATTAATCAGTAAAATATGACTCTGAGCCCTCCGAGGATTTATATAAGTTGCACAGTGGTAGATCATGAACTGAATCCAGCCTTCAGCCATATTTATGTTTGGGTTGCATGGCACCTTAAGAAATTATGTATTAGTTGCTGGCAATTAAAAATAGAGAGATTATATGAAAACCTGGATTTACAAATGTCTTTTATAATCAGAAGAGCTGGTAGTGCTGGATCCACATTCTCAAATGGCAACGGGTAGGGAAAACTCAGAAATCATCTTCCTTTTGGATGAAGCACATACTCTACATTTAGCCACAATCCCCACCAATCCCATTGCATCGCCTCGTCCCATTTCATTGACTTACCTTCCTGCCTAGCCCTGTGAGCATTTGATTTTGTGACCCTCGTTGGAGGGATTAGAGATTAATTGTTGTTCCTAGTCTATGGAGGGCACCCCCTATATTGTAGCTCTGATTAGTCTCTATCAGTTATAGGCTGAGTTATGAAAACTTGATCCTGAGATCCGTGGTATCCAATTGAACTTCCTGTGATGATGGAAGTGTCCTATCTCTGTGCTGTCCAATATGATAGCTACTAGCCACTATAACTGTTGACTACTTGAAAGGTGGCTGGTATGACTGAGGAAATAATTTGTATTTCATATTAATTAATTGAAAATTAAATGTAAATAGCTGCATGTAGCTAGTGGCTACTGTAATGGGCAAAGCAAAAGCAGATTGAGTAATGAGATCAAACATCCAGTCAGCTGTCCTCATTTAGGATAGAATGTGGAAGATAGACAGTAGGGTTGTGTGTGTGAACTTGCCCATCTTACAAGAGATGACTTCTAGTAGGCTTCATCGCCTAGGGGCATCTACTTCCAAAGCGGGAACCACTACCTGGCTAGAATTCTTGTCAATTTCAGGAGCCTAAGACATGTGTTTTACAAAATGTTTATGTGCACATTCATAGCAATAAGCATAAGTCATCTTAAGCTTAAATGGGAAGTCCGACTGTTCTCTGTCCCCTAAATGTTCAGTTAAGGGTACTACTTAAGTATAATAACTGTACTTGTGAGTGGAAAAGCTTACATTATTTTATGAGGTACTTGACTCCCACATTCACGACAGCATAGAGCCAAGAGCCAGGGTGAGTGAGGGTACTGTGAGAAGGAAGGCTATGGAATCCTGCTAGACTGCTGGAGGGATCCTCCCTTCTTAGGGCCAAGGGCACACAGGCTGCCATCTCTTGAGATTTCCATCATGAACACACTGAGCACATCTAAAGATCGTGTTGCTATAAACCAGCCTACAAGTAGGATTCTAAAAGATCCCTCTCTCATGCAACTTTTTCTTTCGTTCACACCTTGTTTGCCTGGGAAACTTGTCACTGGCCCTCTCCACCGTGCCTGGTAGTCAGAGCCCTCCCTTTGTCTTTGTCATAGAATTGAAACCCAGAGCCATCTACCAAGCTCTGGCTGATTGGCAACCCACTGGCCTTTTTCCTGAAACCTGCCTGCCGTAAGCCAACTTTTCCAGTTGATCAATAAGCGACTTCACTGCTTCTAGGGATATGTGCATGGAGGACAAAACAAATGTCTGCTTTTTTCACTCCAGTTGAAGCTCGAATTATAGCTTCTGCTCCCACACCCATACCCCTGCCCCAGCAAAAAAACACATGCTTCCTCAAAAACATAGAAATCTTAAAGAAAATGATAGAAACAGTGTTGTAGCTAATTTTGTTAAGTGATGACTAATACTGATCCTCTTGTAATAGGAAAAAAAAAGAAGAAAACACACGTGAATATCTTCTGCTTGGATCATTCATCCAATTGGAATTGTACATCATCTAATCTTACAGTCAAATTCCGCTAAGAGGATACCATGTCTTTTTTATCTTTGTGGGCAAACATCAATGTAAACTCCTATTATAGTAGTGAATTGAATGATTCCTAGAATTCAATAGGAATAGAAAGACAAAACCCTCTAACAAAAAAGTAGATTCTACATGTTTTAAAATTTCTTAGCAAAATTCATAGCAAAAACATTTCCTAGAAAAAGACCAAGGTAATATGAACTGAGAGTAACTAATGAAATGCTAAATTATCTGCATGCATCTATGTTTTTATTGCTGAATTTGGTCCTGCCTCCAGACATAAGGAGGCTAAAAATTCATATTCAGATAAGGAAAGGCAAACCTTGGCGAACAGATGGAGCAGAGTTCAGCATAAAGGTTTAATCCTATCAGGCCGATTCCTGTATGGCCATCTGGATAATCCGGCACACACATTCAAGGCCTGTTAAAAATACGACTCCAGCCAAGATTAACGTCACAGATTTTCCACTAGACTTGCTCATATTTGACTTTATGATTTTCCAGGCCCAGAAAGACTGCTTGTGAATAAAGACTTGAATAGTCCTTGAAGAAGCAGTTGCATATTTTTTTAACCTGAAAATTGTTTCCCCTTTTCACAATATCGGGTGTCCATTTTTGGAAGATTGTTTTCGTTTCCTTTTTTCCCCTTGGCTTTCATTTCCCAAACTTTTCTTACAACAGGACAATAAGGAGAATTGGACTAAAAATAATTTTGTGCATGAAAGTTCTCCTTGTCAGGAAGAAGAGAGTTATTTACTTATTGTATAATCAGAGGCACGTGAATGTACTATTGTTGCAACAAATATCACAATTGGATTGATGAATAATTCATTTTGAAAAATCTCTTACCCTCCATGACAATTTTTCCCCATTGCTTTGCAATGGAGTGACTGGCAGTCATAGAATAAGAGGCGGGAAAGAAACCCAAAGAACTGATGACAATATTTGCCTTTGGCTGCTCTAAGATTAATATTTTGTACATTTTAATTTTGGATTTGGCAGATCAAACGTGAGGTGGAAAACAGTATAGTCACGCCTTGAGTTATAAAATTCTGAGCTGCAGTGTAGTTAACAAACAATTTTTGCATATTATGAAACAATGCTATGTTGTGTGTCATTAAATCAAAAAGCCTTCAACAAGTCTTTCAAATGCAATTTAGAAGTTACAGGTACATCAAAATGTCAAGATTTCTTACTGCTAAATTGTCAAATAACCCTGTGTAATGAACCTGCACAGTTCCAGATCTCCGACAGACAAACTCAGGAATCCAAAAGCGCTTGCCCTGGAATGTTTTGGATTACAGTTGTTGCACCAGCGTTTTTGTCCTTCCCTTGCTCAGGTGCTATGTCCATTGATTGTTGAGAAATTTTGCTAATTCGGAATAAAATAAGAAAGCTGCAAAATAGGAAGAGAATATAATTTGGGCTTAGTCTATAATTAGCAAATGGCATAAATTGGAACTTAGACACTATTTTGCTAAGTTTAGGTACATCTAGATATTCACCACTAAGCTAACACTGCCTTAATGTAGATGGACATTGGAGCTACATTTCCAAATAGTGCCTGTGAATTTTTCCTTTTCTTCTTTTCTGTGAGAGCCATTAATGCTGTCAAAGCAAAGGGCATTCTTGCCAAATGAAGTCACTTTGGAATAAAGGATGAAAAACACTTGAAATTCTCAATCTCCTCATTTAATATTTAATAGGTTTAATTGCATCTAGTACGGAGAAATCTCTGTATCATGGGTTACATTTCTCCTTAAAGTGACAAACATCACACACACACACACACGACTCTTTTTAATATATAATACATGAATCTTTGCCAAGTATTATCTAGATATGCTAGTGGACAGGGCAATAAATGCAGACAAATAACAAAATGAAATAAAAATCCTAATAAGCAATAAAATGCTTAACTGCATAATGCAATTACTGAAGAAAATAAAGTGAGGCAGAAACAAATCCCTAGTAACACAAGTTAAAGCAACAGCATAAGTGTTATAAAGGCTGCTACACCTTGCATGAGGAAACTGTCAAATTTGTTTGTTTATTGGCTGAGTTTACTTGTTTATTTGGAATTAGCATTCTGAAAGTGAAGTTTGTATACTCTGGTACCAGAGTTCAGGTCAGACATTCTAACTGTTTCTGGTTTCTAAAGCATCCAGTTGGAGAATGGATAAACAAAGAATAGATTTGCCTCCTGTGCATGGTGAAAATACAGAGGTCCAGTCTTCCAGCTGGAAGAAAACTTTCTGTTGGTCCTCTTGCCTGTCCAGTAGCTGCTAGTTTCAGGATCAAAGAAGGCAGGTTGTAGTGCTAAGGAGCTGTGAGCAGGAAGGTCATCATTCACTGAAAAAAAAAAAAATCACCAGCAAAAACAAGCATTCAGATTGTGCAGGAGGAAGAGATATCTGTGTGCTTAGTCCAAGTGGAATATTTTGTGCCCTCAATAGTCTCTCCGTTTCTCCCAAGTACAACATCACCAAAATTAAGGAGATAAAAGGGAGAAAAGCATGAGTTTTACGAGGTCACAAGTATCCCGTAGAAATGAGCTGAGCTCATGGGTTTTATGTTTTCTGCCAAGTCTCAAAAATTTGGGACAATAACATTAAAGTCAATTCCTCATTTCTGAAAAGTTTCCCATTAATATTCATTCCAGGCAAATGAGATCCTTAAAAAAACATTCTACTTTGGAGGGACTGTTGCCAGTTCCACCTACTCAGTACATTTAGCTGGATATGTTAGCAAGTAGCTGAACTGGGAGTTCTTAGGAAAGTCTTACAATAAACTACATAATCTGAACTGGTGAGAGTATAGGGTATTCTCGTAAATAAACTCTGGTTAATGAGGAGCTGATGATAATTATTATAGCAGCAACTAGCGTATTATGTGGTACATAGTAAAACAACAAAACACAAGTAGTCATTTTCTGTGTATTTTGCTGGAACTCTGTGAGGTGAGTGCCCACATGGCAACTACAACTTAAAGAAGGTAAGAGACTGTTTTGAGGTTGCACTAAGTGCTAGATGTGGAATTTGAACAACTGGAGTTCTTGCCCATTTTCAAATACAGTCATACTCCAAATGTTAAAATCAACAACATAATTTCATATTTCTGTCTTTACTCAGAAGCCAGTAAAGGCTAGTGCCAGCATTTTCACCTCCATTGTAAGCATCAGTGGTCTGCTTTGTAGAAATGCTCACTAATAGCGAGTTCTGGTTAATAGAATTCTGGAAAAGAGAGTGTGCATGATTTCCTACGCCACATGTAATGGGAATGGAAAAGAACCTTATATCACCTTGAGATTTAAATTTAGATTTAGATTAGAAAATTTCTACATTTGTACATTTTATCAACTCACAGAGTGTTGTTTCTCCAGTGTATTTAGATAAAGGAATGGAGAAAAAAGCCAAACAATATATCTCTAATTAGGCTTTCATAATGTCACATTGATTATCACAAAAGCCTCATTTTGGGGATAAGATATGATAAATGCTGAACCTGGGTCATCTATATGGCTACCCCAAACAAGTGAGGTATTGATCACAGCACAGAGAGATTTCAGAAGGAAAAAATAAGAGCAGCCCTAGGGCCCTGCTGATAGCTGCACACACCACTAATTCACCTCAATGGGCAGGCACCTCTGAGCTCAATTAACCCTTATTCCCAAGGCCACCCATAAACCCCGAGGTAAACATGGCTCTCCTGGCCCTTGCTTTCTATCAATGAAATAGATCATTTCTATTGGAGGCTGAAGTGCGATTCCAGCTTATATATTCACCTTGCTAATAAAGAGACTGATGCTCCCAGTCCAAGTGTGCAGGCACTTGAATCATGTAACACTTATTCTGTAAATCAGAAAATTTTAAACTACCGAGGGCATCTGTGATTTCTTCTGCCTTCTGTGGCTTTTCAAAGGAAATATAAATGCTCGGGAGATAGAGCAGGTGATAGCAAATGTCCCCTGGTGCAATTGTCTGCACACAGAACATTAGTTGTTAAATACGTACTGGCGCTGAACGATTTCTTTCTTTCTTCTTTCTTTCTTTCTTTCTTTCTTTTCTTTTCTTTTCTTTTCTTTTCTTTTCTTTTCTTTTCTTTTCTTTTCTTTTCTTTTCTTTTCTTTTTTTATTCTTCCCTCTCTTTTCCTTCTCACCATGACCATTGTTCAAGAAGCAAATTGGAAATCTGGTAATTAGGCCCTGACTCATGGTGTAGTATTAGAGTCCTGAGCCAAAGTTCAACACCCTGAAATGAAATTTAAACCAGTTAATCTGTTAGATTTTTATCGCTTGTCCGTGTTTTCTCAGCAATTCCCCCAGCACGTGGCCTTTGATCAACTCTCATACAAACGCTAAAATGTGTGCCTGCTGCTAGCAAGATGGGAATGACATTAACATGGTACTCATAAAACAATCAGAGCAGAGAAGCCCTCAAACAGGCAGGGCATAGTAATATTTAATAAAAGCACACACATAATCTTCAGAATTAGCATTTTGTGCCTTGCAGTACCTTTGGGAGAAGAGCTTTTATTTGTGGAGTGATCATTATTATAACAAAGAAGAGCTACCTAATAATTTCCACTTTAACTCTGCAATGTGCCATGAGCATTTCAGAGCCATTATGCTAAACTGTGGTAGGATAATCATGTTATTGTCGTAGTTTGAAGGAAGGAAAATCTACTTTTGTGGCTGGTGAGGGGTGGGGGAAGGGATTTAAAAAAAGAGGCAAACCCCGCCCCCTAACCCTAAACTTTTATTTTTAGTGAGATTTAAAACCAGAAATTGGGTCACTGGCCTTGCGGATACTTAAGAGTGTGAAAATTCGTTGGAGAGGAAGAAAGAATCTTGTATTAATTAAATCAAAAATTTGCTGGTAAAAGTGGTTTTGTATTCAAATACCGCCCCCACATTCCATAATATTTTCTTGGAGATAGAATTGTATTGATTATCACATCCCTGTGCTGAATTGAACTCTTTCATAAATCTTTTCACAGTCAAATTCCACTGAATCCATCCACTGTGACTATTAAAAGTGATTTTTCCCTGTCTTCCCTCTGTTTCTCTCTGGGTATCCCAAATGTAAGAAACAAGTCCTTGGCTGCTTTGGATGTTGTCTGAGCTTTCTCAGAGAGAACATATCCAAAATGAGGAGAGAAGGGGAGGCTCAGGGTCAGCGCACCTGTTTTGTTTGTTTTATTTTGCTTTTTTAAAATGTAATTTTGCTCTAAAAAGTAAAACTGTTCTCTCTCATAGAATTAAATGTTCTGCTGCTACTTAATTTTTTAATTCTTATTACATAGTACTTTATTTGTACACATTGAAAAAATTTAAATCATGCAGATACATAGGGAATAAATGTTAATAGTCCTCCTTTTCTGTCAACCCCAGTCTAGTCCTTTTTATAAGGACCCGCTGGGGACAGTTATGCATATCCTTCCTTCCAGGCCTTTGTCCATCATACCTGTTCACATATAACTACATGCATACACATACTAGTGCATACACAGGTTCATATATATCATTTAAAAATAAGCTTAATTACACTGTTCTTTACTTTGCAAATTGTTTTTTTTCACTTGCTAACCTATTTTGAAATCTTTCCATCTCAGTTTATAGAATTGTTCTGTGTATTTTAATGACACTCCTAGTATTCTATAGTATGGATATACCATAATTTCTTTAACCACTCCCTACTGGAGGTACCTAGACATCTGAATTTTTTGCTGTCAATACCACAATGAACATTTGGGTACCTATAGTTTTAGCCACAGTTGCAAGTATTTCCAGGTCTGCTTTTAGCCTGGCAGGTGTGTCATGAGTAGGGTTAAAATGTAAAATAGCAGCCTGTGAGTTAAAGCCAGCCCACAAACATTTTGTTTGGCCTACGCATTAAAAAAATACTGAATTCGTTTCCAACATTTAAAGATTGAAAAATTTGATATAAAAATGTGGCTTCCTGGCTTCTTTGGAAAGATCACCAGAAACCCAGACAATGCTAGGCCTGCATTTTTATGGGGTCACCAAAGGCTGAAGCTGAGCAGTGCTGCCACCTTTCCCTGGGGCACGTGCAATTCACCAGCACCTTCCCGTTGCATTACAGATGTTGAGAATCAGTGGCCATTCATCTCATGCTTGTTCTGAGAGCCTGAGCTGCTGCATTCATTTGTATGTCTTGCCTTGGTCTACATGGGTCTGTGAATTCTTAACAATAGCTCTTGGGCCTGATTCTTTTTTGCTGGTCACAGGGTTTTCTACATTGCATTATTGACATTTTGCAGTTCTTCATTTATGGGGACTATCCCATGCATTCATGCATTGTTGGATAATTAGCATCTTTTATTTATTTATTTATTTATTTATTTATTTATTTATTTATTTATTTATTTATTTTAAGAGACAGAGTCTCGCTCTGTCTGGAGTACAGTGGTGCAGTCATAGCTCACTGCAGCCTTGAACTCCTGGGCTCAAGAAATCCTTCTGTTTCAGCCTCCCCAGTAGCTAGTATGACAGGCTTGCACCTGGCTAGTTTTTAAAAAACCTTTCATAGAGACAGAGTCTTACTGTGTTGCCTGGGTCGGTCTTGAACTCTTGGCCACAAGAGATCCTCTCACCTTGGCCTCTCAAAGTGCTGGGTTTACAGGTGTGAGCCACTACACCCGGTTTGACCTCCAGTTACTAAATGCTACTAGCTTCCCCTCCTCATCCTGTCTCTCTGGGATAGCTCATGATTCCTTTACATATTTTTCAAATTTGCCAGTGGGGAGGTGCCACCGAGCTTCCCCTCAAGACTAATATGTTATAACAGATATATAGGAGGAGCTTTGGAACCCTTAGAGGTCTAAACTTAGAAAGGTCTGAATGACTTACCTGCTCTAAGAATGGCATAGAGTCTCGAAGCAGGGATAGTGGTTGGTGCCGAGTGTAGAGGTAGGATGGACTGAGGGGTGTGTCATTCTTCCTGGGGTACTTCCCTTAAGGCTTTATCTCTCTAAAACTAAGAAGATGGTGTCAAATATTGTTTCCTCACCTGGTTATCTCTGGAAGCTTGATGCTCTTTCTTGCCTCTGAGGCACTGACGTATAGCTTTGCTTCTGGAAAATTGCTCACAGTATTTGAAAACATTGCAACTTTCCTTGGGAAGTGTTTGAAAGCACATACACACACATGCATGTACACCCACGTGACTTCTGTATCCTACATATAACAAGTGGAAAAAAGAGCGAAGGGGTCAAGTTCAAAACCAGCAGGTCTTGGCCATGCTATTTTAAGGCCTTTCCTGTAGGAGGGTTTCTCAAAGACACAGAAACACCCATTTCCACCTCCCTTTGTGCAATGATGAGAAAGCCTGCAGGAGACCGTATTTAGCTAAAGAAATATGTGTGTGTGATTAAAAAAAATAAAAATTAACAGAAATTCCACAGCTAAAACTGATAATAAACACCAAGACCATTTTGTGATCTGTGTGGATAATCTCAGGGTCAGCAATTAATGACCCCATTGGATTCCATAGTTTGGCTCAGTCAGGACTCTCAAGACCAATTCAGTTAAAACAATATCCTGTTCTTCTCAGAAGTACTAGGGATATCATAACACTTTTTGTACTCCATTCTAGCAACTAAGTAGACTGAGTTATAAATTTAGAATTGATATTTGGGGACATTAACAAAATGTTTCCAAACTGCATATGTATTTAGAACTTTATGTAGTTGTCAAATATAGTTTATTTCTCTTATAACTTGCTTCAAATCATACATCATATTCTACCACTGGTTTGGGAGTACTTAATCATGCATTTAAACATTTTTTACTTTTAAAGGTCACTTTTGTTTAAGAAAAAGCCCTATGGTTGTGGAACAATGATCACAACCTCTATGTATGTTAAAAAATCAGACAAGAAATGTCAAGTCACGAATCATTTACATCTTCTTGATTAATTATTTTGTTTTTGGGAGAAAGTAGAGGAGAGAAAAGTCATCTGAACTGCCCAGTTTAAGTTGTAAATGCATTGCTATGAGTTCAGCCAACATGAAATGTTTAGTTTGGATATTTCCAAATTTCTCTGTGCAAATTTTTAAGATTAATTTGAATCAAAATCAAACCCATTCTATTTGTTTGTGTGGTGGCACGTGAGCAATGGTCCCACCGGGCTGGACTTAATATTTTCTTTCCTTCTTGCAAAAGTTAAAGCGTGACATTTTGCCAAATTTGACAAAGTCCAAATATTTTTTTGCCAGTTTTTTCCCGTTAAAATTAACTAGTGCTCTCACTGGCTTCAATGCTCGGAAAGTCAGTCTTGGATACTTAATAAACTTTTTATTAAAGATGAGGGTCCCATTTTCTCTCCTTGAACAGTATCTCCCTTTAGGATTTTGCTTTCTTGTTGTTCATAAAAATAATCATGAGAACAGAAGCATGACACTGTAGAGTTAAAAGTCCTCAGTGGCACAAAGGTGCCCTCTGAGAGATATTAAAAACAATCCAACAATTACATTTATGCCCAGCAATTCTGCTGAAAGTATGCCATGCTCATTAAACAAACCACCTCCAGTCTATTTGGAATCACAGTATTTGCAAATTATTTCCCATCTCCAAGGGCCATTTATAATGGAAAGAAAAGAGATATGAAATTTTGAAAAAGTCAGTTCTAGAGTTTTATGCCTGGGAAAGACAGCAAAGCAAAGGTCATGGAAAACTCTGTGGTTGAGCCCTGACTCAGCTATTTGGTTACATAATTCACCCTGAGTGACCTGCATTCTTCGCATCTGTAAAATGGGATCTATGACATTTATTTGAAAAAAAAAATCTTAATGATTTTTAATGAGACATGTTGCAATGTTAGTGTTTCAGACAGAAGGCATGGAGCAAGAATCATTTCCTGCTCTAGTCTCCTCTCTTTCTTAGCTTCCTATTGGATGGTAATGTTTATCTAAAAAAATGTAAGTTTTCTTTTCAGGAGATATATTTAACTATGAAGCAATTCTGTAAGGTTTCCAATATATTCCAGAAAGTCACCCATTTTTAATAAGAAAAAAATCCTTAGCATTTCACAAATTAAAATTTCCGTTGTGTTTTATTTCATAAAGTTTCAGGTTTGATAAAGATTTGGGTAAAATATATGTATTATAATAGAAACGATGAAAAGAATGCTTTTCAAAACTGAAGTTGCACCCTGAAGTTTCAGGTCCTAATGTGGCTAGAAAATACTGAGATCTTGAGGGACTTTCTGTTAGTGAAAAGATAAAAGATTTTTTTTTTCCTTTTTCTCAAGTCTTCATCATTAAAGTTTGGTTCTAACAGCAGACTCCTTCTCTTTTTCATGTGTGTTGAAAAGCAGCTACTCCCTGTATCAAAGCCATCAGCCCGAGTGAAGGATGGACGACGGGAGGCGCGACTGTGATCATCATAGGGGACAATTTCTTTGATGGGTTACAGGTCATATTCGGTACCATGCTGGTCTGGAGTGAGGTAGGTGTTGTCTGAACATTAATATCTAATAGCTTGATCTAGTTGAAGATACTGTCTATACTTGAATTTCTAATAGAATGTGTAGACTTTAGTGGTGCCGCTCTGGGTGGGCCAGCTTCAGTCTACAGAATTTGGGGAAACTAGAAGAGTTGGTTTGGGTTTACCAGGAGGCAACAGTTACTACTGGAATGACTTCCATTCTTTGGCCCATAAGCAATGGGAGAGCTTCTGTTTTGCAGTTTGTCTTCTTGGGCTTGCCATGGTGTGGAGGTCCTATTGTATGTTGGGAATTGAAGAGGAGATGCAAAGTCACAAGATGTATAGAAAAAGCCCATTCAAGTTTTAGCAAGGGTGTAATCTGTGGCTATTTTGTAGAAAGAGTCTACTGTAGTCTGATCTTCAAGGAACTTCATTCAACGGCAGCATAATCCAGGTGTAGGTGGTTCTTGACTTATTCGATGACTATTCATCAGGGAGAGTGATTTGCTGGGAGACGTAGAACCACCAAGGGCTTTTTCTAGCTATAGGAATTTACAGCTCTCAAGCATCTCAGTGTGTGACTGCCACCCCCTGAAAATGACCATGTTCTAATTGTGCAGTGCTATCCAAGCACTGTGATTGTTCTTTTAATCTACCAGTTGACTTTTCTGGCAACCATCAGCATCAGTTCAAGATTACAAAACATGCATCCTGTTATATAGATGCCATGGCAAATCTACCATTGTGTTCTCAGTTCTGAGCCCCAGCTTCTTAGCCAGCATGCTCCGAGCACCCTCTTTTTCACTTCACCAAAGTTTAGAATAAAAACAATGTTAGGCCTACAAGGTACCATAGGGTTCATTCATCCCATTTGCTCTGTAAGCATGTAGTCATCCTAACTTACTGAGACTTACCATATGCTAGGCAATGTGCTAAACCTTAAGATAGATCATCTCACCCTTCTTTCTACACTACGAGGTAGATACTCGTAGCATATTTCTTTTCTTGATAAGGATACTGAGGCTTCGAGACAAATAGTTACATAGTCACAGAGCAGCTGCCCAAAGCCTATAGAATGTAAGTGATTTGTATATGGCCACACAAAGATTTCCATTTCTAGCTGTGCTCCCATGACACTGGTTTAGCCCATCTACATATTTTCTTTGTGTTGTTTTCTCTCTAGAGGGGCCATACAGATGAGCAGAAAGTTAAGGCTATGATACTTGGGTATGTTTGTCTTTCCAGAACAGAGGCTGTTCTTTGTAAGCCTTCTGTGTATGCTGCTTACTGCCAGTAACCCACTCAGGCAAGCCCCTTGCTAGCTCGTGCTGCTGCTGCCTTGGTATTTTCTACTCAGCAAACAAGGGGTATGCATTTGGTCATAGAATCAAAGTTCTCATAAAGCCAAATCAGAGATGAGCTTCCCAGACCACCCAACTAATTGTTAGGCAAGTTGGAACATTCCAGGTATGAAAGGTGGAGTAACTTCCCCTTGCTAAACTGTACTCTATTTTTTGTTGAAACTATTGGGTTGTAAATTAAAAGCATCAAATTCATGGCATGTTTTGCTGCCAGCCTGGTGTCTTCATCCTGCTGGAGACAGCAGTCCTCACGAGGACAGCCTGTCCCAGGTCTTGTGGGCTGTGTCTTCCACCTTTTCCATCTTTCTTTCTGTTGCTTATCTCGGAAGTTGGGAGATGGGAAGAGTAAATATAATACGGACTCCTTGCTTCCTATCATTGCAGTCAAAGTGGAGCTCAAAATTGGCATTTAAAATTACTGACCCTGTGAGAAGGAGGTGGGTTAGTCTGCAGCTTCCTATAAAACCTTGTGCCTTCTTAACCCAAGTGGACTCCGTTGAATATGGAATAAGGACACATCAGGAAATCATTCATTTGCACCTCTGCCTTGCGCTTAATCAAGGTCCCTCTATTTTTTCTCACTTTCCTACTTTCTTGACCTGTTTTGGGAACAGCAAAGGGAGGTTAGCATGTAACTTGGATTTATCCAAATTGCTTTAAAGGATCTGTTTCTATATAACAAAATTGATGAAATTCATAGGAAGGAAAACCCATTAATGCATTACCTTTGTCCTCCTCCCTCCTTTATCCCTCCAGTGCCACTGCCTTGTGTGTGCCAGGAGCCCCTCTTCACTCCGTCCCAGGAGTCAGGGTGGGTCCAACCAGGAGCTGAGAGTGGAGGATGCATGCTCCTTCGTTGTCTGGCCCCTGCTTTCGGACTGCTCTTGGTTGTAGCTATGTCATAAATCAACTGTGACCCTGTCCTGGTGCAAACTGTTTCCCAAAATATTTGTGCAGATCTTCTTTTAAAACAAGCAAATCCAACTGCATTAGCAGTTGGGTACCTGGATGTAGGACTTTAAATTGGGCTGTTATCATCATGATTGTCCTGATGTTCAGAATAATGAGCCTTGTAGAAGTGAGCCTTTTTTTGTAATATTCTAAACTATTTCTATATTTAGGTTTTCATACAGGCTACTTGGCACACACAATTTTCTCTGTCTTTTCATGGAAGGAGAGAATTTGATACTGCCCCAAATAAAGAAATCCATTGTATAAAGGTGAGAATGGAGAAATAGCTCAGACTTGCTAAGGGTTCATCATGTGTAGGCACTTTATAGGTATTACTTTAAGCCTCACAATAGCCTTGTATGCAATATTCCTGTTATTCTAATTTTACATATGAGTGAACTGAGTTTTAGAGAGGTTAAAAAGCTTGCCCAAGGTTACACAGCCAGATAGGACTAGAGATTGGATTTGAACTATACCGTATTTTTTTTATATATAAAGGAAGGAAAAGTCCTAGTTAATAAGAGAGCATATGCAATCTTGAGAGAGGGAAGAATGACAGAAAGAGGAAAGAAAGAAAAAAAACGGAGAGGTTTCATAAGCCAGGTGGTATAGTAGTAGAAAGTAGTAATAGTAATTGTAGTCGTGATGATGGTTGTTTTTAATCAAATAAAATTACATGAGTGCCTTTTATTTTTGTAGAAGCAGAAAAATATTAACCAAGTTTGAGGCCATTTGTCAAGGCTTGCATTGTACAGAATCAGAATTTGATCAGAAGACATCTAAGAAAAAGCTACAGAAAATGCAGAGTATGACTAATATTAGCTAACATTCATTCATTGAGCACTTAGTTCCTGCCAGGCAATATGATAAGTGTTTGTTAGCGCCCTTGTGGGATTCTCACCACTGTGTATGATGTTGTTTTTATTTTACCGATGAGGAAATTGAAGCTTGGGGAAGTTAAGTAAGTGGTTCAGTTACCAAGTGGTAGAGAGACGAGACTTGAACCCAAGCAGTCCAACCCCAGGGCTTACCTTCTTAACCTTCCATAATTTAGCCTATGCCACCATTTTTATAGTAGGGTGTTATCAGATCAGGGTGATAGGCTCACATTGCCATGAGGTCTTGTGCTGGGGGTGCCTTAACAGTTGCTGTTACCTTCCAAGGTCAGGTAGAATTGGCATGTACAGACTCAGAGGTAAGAGGGCTTCCCTTCATCTTCCAGTTGTATGTTTGTGATCGGCGCCACTGGATTCTAGGTAGAATTTATCTTTATGAAGTAAAGGATACATGCCTGTGCTAGGGCAAGACAGTTCGCCTGTTTAGCCTCATCTCTAGAGCTGGATCCCTGTCCATCCAAAGTCTTTGCCCCAGACCACATGATCTTGAGGTTTATGCCATCTCTAAGATCCAGGCCTTCTAATTTTTAGTAGACTTTTATCACTTCTGCATTTCCTTACTGTATACCCAACACACCCAGGAAGCAGGCTGGCGGGCTAGGACAAGTAGATAACATTTCAGATTAGCAGCTAATGCCATTATTTAGTCTTTTTTTTTAGCTAAAGAATTTTTTAGAGAGCCAGAGAAAATCAGGCTGGCTTAATTGACTCTAATCTGTGCTCTTTCCCTACCAACCCAATCTTCTGCCAATGAGTAGTTCAGTTTAGCTCATGGATCGCCCCCTGAGGGGTGGGAAGAAGAAAGGGGCACTTTATTGCTCCTAACTCAGCTCTGCCTTCTGCGAGCTCCCAAGTTCACATGGCTTTCTTGTGAATTTGATTTGCCCCCTTCCTCTTTCTTTATTGTTTCTTGCGCTTTCTCCCCTCCCTCTTTTTAGAAAGTAAATTATTTTACCCTTATTCTTGTGCTCTTGCCCTGTCCTACCCTAAAAGTCTTTCAAAAAAATTGTTTTAGTATTTTATATACAAATCTAGGAAAACTAGCAGGGTTGATGTGTGATAATGTTTAATGTGGGGTGAGATTTTTTCTTGACCAGAGCCGCACTCGGTTGTTTTGCTTTTCTACCAACATGTGATTTGGAGCAGGGAGGGGCTCCTGCTTCTGGTTTGCAGAACTAATTGTTATTTTAATATCTCCTCCGAATTCTTCCAATTTCTAAACAGTGAGCACTGGTTGGCTTGCCTGCTGGGTGTCTAGCACTGGGATAGGTATCATGGGTAATTAAAGTTGGGCTTTGTGGGATCTGGTGTTTTATTTGGAAAGACAACTTGCTTCCATGAAGCAAATTAGAGTTACATAATATATTTATATAATCTAGTATTAAATTGGTAGTTTACAATTCACGCTAAGTTCTGGAAGGCAGTGAGAGTGGTGTAGTCAGAAGTAGATTGTTTGAATGACCAATCAAGTTCCTCTTATGTATGGATGTAGCTCTGTGCTAGGTACGTTAGGCTCTCATGACCCTTTTATTTTATCACAGAATTTATACAACTTAGAGTATTTAAGCTGTCAATTAAAAAAAAAAGTACAATGGTGGGTTTGGTGGGGAGCAGAGAATAATATTCCAGGCAAGGGTTGAGATTGCATGGGGTAGCAGTGGATAAGGAACCAATTGAGAGACTTGGGTATTGATTGTCCTTCCATTGCCCAATCAGAGGATATAGATTTAGTCATTGTTGGTCGCTGGACCTCAGTTTCTCATCTGAAAATGAAGGGCTTAGTCTATATCCTCTTTGAAAGCAGTGCTACAATTCTAGCAATTCTTTTTTTTTTTTTTTTTGAGACGGAGTCTTGCTCTGTTGCTCAGGCTGGAGTGCAGTGGCATGGTCTCACCCCACTGCAACCTCCACTTCCCAGGTTCAAGCGATTCTCCTGCCTCAGCCTCCCAAGTAGCTGGGACTACAGGCACGTGCCACCACACCCGGCTAATCTTTGTATTTTTAGTAGAGACGGGCTTTTGCCATGTTGGCCAGGCTGGTCTCAAACTCCTGACATTGTGATCCACCCGCCTCGGCCTCCCGAAGTGCTGGGATTACAGGCATGAGCGACCGCACCCAGCCTAGTGATTCCTTTTAGAGTTTGTTCCCCTGAGAATCCCCCCACAGTCAGAAGGGGACAGTGGTGGCAGGTGGAAACTGCTCCTTTTCTTCCACTGTTGTTCTTCTGTTTCAGAGCACACTTGCAATACACAGATGTGATGTTTATTTGCAAAAGGATTCTTTGAACTTCATCAAAACAATTTAATTGGCCACAAAACTGGATCTCCCTATTGATAGGTCTTTAGTCAATATTTTTACTCTCTATGCTTCAGATTCTGGTATCTGATATAAATCTGAGACTTACGCCACAGTGTTGGCCTAATTCGTCTTCTAGATAATGCTATGGAAGACTAGTTCTTCAGGATATTAATAGATACCCATTGGGAGATGAGAAAGGGAGATTTTTCCTGGTAAGTTTGGGAAATGTTGAGTCAAACAAATTCTACTGGTCGTTCTTCTAGGGCTTTGCACAATGTTTGAGGTACTAGCGTGCACTGCAAATACTTAGATACAGTATTCAGCATGTCCCAAACTTTTGTGAAGGCAGAACTCTTTTTTTTTTTTTTTTTTCCCCAAGGATCACCTTACGGGGAGATATATTGGTGATGGCTGAAGTGCATTTTGATTTCATGCTAATGGAGCCAAGTCATGAAATTCAATCACGAAGTGGTTGGACTGGGATAGATGTGAGAAAACCATCTGAAATATTTGCAGAATATCATTCAGATTAGACTAGGAATGTTTAGAGCCATTATTCTTCAATGCTGCAAAGCTTTGAACAAAATTTCCCTCATATTTTGCATCTGGTTTTAGTTAGTACACACTTGGCATTAGATGCTATATGATTTTGTAGGGCAGCTATATTTAAAGATTGCCAGTACCACTTAGCTCAGATGGGAGAAGCCAAAGTTTCCTTGTATATGAAGCAATTAGTCTCACACAGGTTCTCCTCGTTGTCTTTATCCGGAGGCATGCTTTCTTCAGCTACATCCCCAGACATAGGGAATGAAGTCAAAAGAAACCTCTGGGGGAGACCTGTGGAGTGAATATAGTTGGGTAAATGGTGGTTTAGGGGCTGAGAAGCAATTTTGCCACTTAAATCAAAAAATTGGAAAACCAAGTGGTAAATGCAGTCTTTGATTTCTTTCTTTCTTCCTATCTATCTCTACTTTCCATTCTCCTTTGTACACATAGCTCAGAGGAATGATTGTCAATAAACAAGAGGATTGGCTTCTCTATGATATTCAAGAGTGGATGACTAAGATGCATACATGTATTCCACCGGAAGTTTCCCAGGCCTTTTTGCCCGGCCTTGACTCTTACTGAACCACATGTAGAGTCACCACATTTTAAGGGCCTTGAGAAACCATTTTTCAGTCAAGTATAGTTTCTTATTTTGTGAGGAAAAAGAGACTTCACAGTGTTGGGGTGGCTTGTCCTGGGAGCATATTATCTACTTAATGCTGGGCTCAGAGCCCAGTTCTCTTGACATCCAGCTTCACCCCCATTCAGCTTTTGGTTATACCAGATTTTCTCATGAAATTTCCATGGGCTTTTAACATGCTTCCAGAAATTTACCAAACCTTCCTAAATTTTATACATAATTGCCCTAGCACTCTAAAGGCTTATCTATACCATGTTTTATGTGAGATACAGCTCCACTAAAATAAAAAAGAAAATTAAGATGGAGAAAGACATTATGTCAAATATTACCTCTTTCAAAATGTCATGATAGAAATGTAATACAGTGTAAATAGTTGTGTCCATTTATTTTACATATATTGAGGCTTACATGTATAAATTTAATTCAAAGTTGATTGAATGCGTGGATTTAAAATAACTCATAGTTGCCTATTTTTTTCTAAATATGTTTCATGTCCTATATTTAACCTTTGCTTATTGACCATCTATTATATAGAAGTTGCTTTATGCAAAATTATAAATGTTATTTGTTAAAAAATTTAAAAGCAGTCTGGATTAGTTGCATTAAACTTTGAATATGACTTTGAAGAACAACTTTCAAGCCCAAGTAATTTTATGAGAAATCATTTCTAAATGAGCCAGCATATTAAAAAAACAGATAAAAATGGTCTAATGGCCTTTTTAATATAGTTTCATAGTTACAACCATGCTCACTTTATTCCTAAGATGCCTTAGTCTATATTTTTATTTTTGATGACTGAGACACTTGAAATCTATTTTCTATGTTGATAATTATGAAATAGTTAAAAAGGACTTTAAGATGACATTTTCAGCTCATTATTTACAGTGTGTTCAGGAGGTACATGTGTCTGTAACTTGAAAATAGGAACCACAGAAGTGTGATGAATTTCTAATTTTTATATGAATCAATGACAGAATTCACACCTGGCTGCGGTCATGTGACTTTTGTGAAGGAAATGAATATTTATGGATATTTAGATAGTGCTGTATTCCTTTCCTGCTGATTGCTGATCGCTGGGATGGCTCCCTGATACCCTGAACTAAATAAAGCCTTCTACCGTATACAACTTTTACTGGCTTTCTCTTTTCTAAAGCCACAACTTTTTAGTTTGAGATTCAAGCACACCACCTTGACTCCAACCTTTCTTTTCAACATCCTCAACCAACATTCATTTTAATTTATATTCTGTTCCATTGACTTGTTAGCTGCTCCTTGTACCTGCGGTAATTTTTCTCCCTGTCTTGCTGGTGCCATTGCTCCCCATGGGATCCCTTTCCCGCCTTTCTGTGCCCATATCCCTCTGCCCTTTAAGATCCTATAAAATACCACCTTTTTCTCTGAAATCTTCCCATATGACTCCAGGTATAGAATATTTTCTCTTCTGTCTAAATTCTTATGTTGCCTTATTTCTACCATACTGTGTTCCTTATACCTTTCCATCTTTAATTATCCTGATTTAAGGGCATTCCCTCTTCCTTGAAGGCAGGATCCAGGATAAATTCAGCTTAATCTTCTGTGATGCCCAGCACAGAGCTTTGCACATCTGAGGCGTTAGTGAAAATTTGTTGAATGACACTATTTCCCCATTCATTCATTCATTCATTCATTCAAACAAATGCTCCCTAATAGCAACTGTTGTAGTTGACAATGCTTGAAAGTGTCAGTACTAGACAGATTGTGGTCCAGGTTTTGCTAATGCATGTATAGGTAGGTAGTTTATATTTAGATATAATTGTTGTGTAATAAGTATGCACATAAATGTCTTAATGTAAATCTATTGGTGATGGTGAAGATTGAGTAGTAATAGAAGTAACACGTGTTGACTGATTGACACAAGTGATGCCTTTCCCTACACTTGTTACAGGAATTGTGTCAATTAATCCTTGTAATAAACTATCAGATAACAAGTCCCATCCTACTCTCTCCCCCTTTCCCCAATAAGGAAACTGAAGGTCATAGAGGTTGAGTGACTTTCCAAAGTTCCCACAGCTGATTATTGACAAAGCTTGGATTTGAATCAAAGTCTACCTGACTCCATAGCCATCTCTTAACTATCTAATATGAATGTAATAAAACTTATTTATCCAGAGATGTGTTATAATAATCTCAACTCTCTAAAATTCAGCATGAAACCAGAAGCAAGCCAAAAAAGTAAATAAAATAAAAAGCTTTGGGTTAATGAGAACAATACTTCTTAACAAACTATGTTATCTGTTTTCCTAGGTCACAGCAAATTAGAAGGCCCAAACTAGAGGCAGATCATGTGTGGAGGCAGGCTATTGGATACAGGCTCAGTGACAGCTGATGGCCTGATGTCTAGGGAAGAAATGGAAAACCTAAAAAGCAGACACAGAACTTTATTACTATGCAGCTCGTTAATGACGGTGGCCCCGAGTAATCAAAAAAGAGCTGGCAATTATATTTAGTATATTCTGTTTAAAACAGCAAGATATGTATAATGCAACCTTGAAAGACTTTCAGCAGAAGAAGTTGTACAGCCACATTATTAAAAGGGGTTTGGCTTCAGTTTTTTGTAGTGCTTACTTTTATTACAACTCTGAGTTCCATTACTGGTTGTATGTGCTAGTATAAATGTATACCATATCTAGATATGACCAACACCACAAAAAATGTTAGAATGAGTCTCTGTATCATAAAGCTTTGACATCTTTTTTGTTTTTAAGCTTGGAGAGACTCTACAAGTCTTTTGGTGAAAGGTGAATTTATTCCCTGACTACTTAATCTATCAGTCTTTTGGCTTTTATATTTTTCTTTACTAATTCCATAGGCAAAGATCCTGCCTTGTGAATTGCCAATGTTGATAACAAGCATTCATCCCCTTCCATAAATGCATTCTGATTTCCTTTTCCTTTTATATTTTAATTTTCAAACAAACAAGCAAGGAACATAGGACACTGAGCCAGGCCTGAGTAGGGAATGATGTTCCTTCTTGACTGAATTTAGAAAAACAAGCCTTGAGAAAGAGCTCATTGTGCAGCCTCAAACCACAGGGGCTGGCGTTGCTGGTGTCTGATGCTCTCCTTCTGGAATACCCTGGGCCTCAGGAACTCACCCTTGCTTTTCCAGCTCCCAGATGGTCAGGATGGGATCCAGTCTTTAATGGGGCCCAACTGGCACAAGATCTACATCCTGGGAAGAGAGCTGGAGAAAGTTTATTTAAAAAATAAATTACAAAATAAATAAATAAATAACCCACAAAACCAGAGGTAGTGGAAGCATAATGTATTTACTTCAGTCTTTTTTCTCCCAAATCTGTTATTTTGAAAGATGATCTTGTTGCCATTTTGTTTTGTATAATTAACTGCATTGATTTCAGGACCTGGTTACATTCCTGGTCAGAAGAACTGGGCAGTATATTTCTGTGAATGCTTAATGACGATACCAGGAAGTTTGTGGTGGCAAAGTAAAAAGTTTTTTTGTTGTTGTTGTTTGGGAATTTTTTAGTAAAAAGAATTCAGAATGGAGTGGTGTTGATTATTTTCTTTTTGTAGATTCATAAGAAAATTTAGTGAATCTTTATCTTAATTATTAATGGTGACTAATGGCATCACAATATTTATTCATTCAATGTTCAACAAGTATTTATTGAGTGCCTACTAGTTCCAGGGCCTTGTTAAACACTGGGAACATAGCAAAAACAAAGAAGGCCAAGATCATATCCTTATGGAGCTGATATTCTACTTACGGAGACACGGACAATGAATAGGAAAGCACATCTACATCTCTCTACTATCCACCTGAGTCTATGTCGATATCTATGTTGAGAGACATTTCAGTGATAGGTAACAAGACTGACTACTCAAAAGCTAGATTTTAAGTCCCCCATTTAACTCAATTCCTGAGACTTTAATTTCAAAAGTCTCCTTTGACATTCATACATAAAGTTTATCATCTTTAAGGATTCACGTGACTCAGCATAATTTGGTAAACATCGGTTTAAAGTTATTTTCTTGAAAGGACAAAAGGAAACCAGAATGTTTGTGAAACAGTAAATGCCTCCTCTGGCTTTTTCTCACGTTCCCTGAGAAATCATACACTGCTTTTGAGACAGCAATTCTTGGGAATGAAAGAATCTGTGTTATGAAACCCAGAGAACTCTGACTAGGGAACAAACCAAAACACACCAAGGAACTCAGAAGAAGAGCTGGCATCCCCTGATTTATGTGGTAGCCACTTCAGGGAAATAGAGATATAATATGGAGGTTCAGCCAGCACAGTCGCCAAGAATATATGCTTTTCATATTTCAGCTTCCTTTAGGAACTCCTGAAAATAATATATTTTAAATGCCATGTCTAACTCCAAAAAGATGCATGTTTCAGAGTGGTGGAGGGAAAACAAGTTTGCCTGTTTGGTCCCTAACACCTTGGTATCTCTTTAAAAATCCATAGTTTGATTTGGTTCTAGAGCTTTAATTATGCTTTTATGTTACAGTTTTCTTATTTAAGTGTCTGCTTCTTGTCTATCACTCAGTACCCCCTGCCTATCTCAAAAGAGATGGATATTATTATCCTAACTGAGGAGAAGGGAGAATGCTGTGAGAATTATTAATACATAAATTAAAAATTAATCTGGAAAGTGCTTTAGGGTCCCCAGAGAAGCTCTACTCAAACATAAAGCATATATAATATTATTATCAGCACCTCCACAGAGAAGATAGGAGCTGGTGCAATATAAGATTAGTAAACTGAGGCACAGAGGGTGTCAATGCGTGAATGGGCTAGCATGACCCTTCAATGGGTAACATCTAAAAACCACCTTGCCAGTGCCCACTTTAGGCTTTTTCTAGCCACAAATGCTCATTATTTTTCCAGAGAAGAAACATTTCCTTCCTTTTATCCCTTCTCTTTGAGTCTTTGCTTGTTTTGGACTTTTTTTCTTTACTTTTAAGTGTTGAAGTTGATTAAGGTTAAAATATTAGCTCCTAAACCTAGTAATGAGAAATCACTGGTGTGCTTTCTAGTAACCCCAGTTATTTTTTGGCTTTGTGGCTTGGAACTTCAAATTGCATTTATTTTACCTACTCCTACTGGTTGGAAAACATGGATAAAGACTTATCTTGGAATTGCTTTTTTGTTTTCCTGGGGAATCATTCTCAGCTTGCCTTTCACCAGTGAGGAAAGTTGTTTTGAGTGGCCCCTATGTTCCCAGTTCATTTCAAGGTATGGGAAAAGCTGAGGATACAATCCATGCTTTCAAAGGCAGAGGTCAGATGCAAAGTACATGTACCAGGAATTATGGAAAAACAATAAACAGTCATATGAAGAGATAGTCATGGCTGTATAATGATGGTCATTAGTCAGGCCGACTGGCCACTTCCAGTTGGTTTCTTGATCATATTTCTTAACTTTCCTGAAACTTATTTTTCTCATCTATGAACCAGCTAATAATCATACCTACCCCATAATACTACAGGATGTAAATCACTGAAAGAGTTTAACATAGCACTTGACACATGGGAAAAAGACAACAAAAGGTCATTATAGTTGAAGTCATTAGCAGGGTCATTACCATCATCAATTTAGTGAGAACTAGAACAATACAGATAATAAAAGCTGTGGAATTCTACAACATGCTTCTACTCATGTTTTTAAACACTAGGTACTCTCATTTACCTACCATGTGGGCCATACTTTTGATATGATGGGAGGCTGTCTAAAACCCATGTAGAAGCTTGTCCTCTTCCCTGCCTCTCTTCTGGGCTTCCAGACTTTGCAGGCTGCCTCTTTGGAGTTCTACGTGCACAGCTGCATGATCTACCATGCATTCTCTCTCCTGATTTCAGCTCTTCTGTCAAGGAGAGGCCCCATTCAACCACCTTCATGTCTGGCTCCATCTCTGTCATGGCCACAGCAGCTTTACTTTGTACCCAGAGGCCTCAGTGGGCATATCTCACCCGGCTAACCCCCACAGGATTCTTCAGGTTCTGTGGTCTGAGTCTGGAGAAGAGAAAATGCTCACACAGGCAGCTTAGAGGGAGCAGAAGTGTTGCTGCCGGCAGGTCCCTGGCATGCTGACAGCCTCACCTGGAGGCCTGCAGAGATTATGTGTGTTTCATCTTAATGCCACATGGAAAAATTCTTTTTTTCTGAATATAGTATTAATGCATTTTTATTGTTGAGCAATTGGAGAATTCAGAGAGGCATACAGAAGAAAGTAAAATTACCCATACCTCTACCATCTAGAGGTAACTTCCATTAACATTTTGATGTTTTTCCTTTCTTCTGTGCAAATACCCATCTAATTCTTATATAATCACATGTAATACATATTGCTCCAAACTGATGTTATTCTACTTTTTAAATAACATTTTTCTCATAATAAAAATAATGACTTTATATGTACAAATAGGTTTATTCCATAATTATTTACATGATCCAGTGCAAGTTTGGGGAATTTACACACACAGAAATACATACACATAGGAGGAAGAGGCAGACAGAGAAGACAAATCACATCGAATGTTATCACTCCAGAAATAAACACTCTTACCATTTAGCAAAGATCTTTTGTGGCATACTTTTTAAGTATTAATTTTTAAACCTTTTTTTCATTTCATTTTATCATTTCTCACTGGAGTTACAAACATTTAGACATCCTTTTCTTTTTTACCACTTACATGATATACAAGCTCATGCTCATATTGAGATCTGAGTGCTGAGCTAGTCAGATAACTAATATTAAAAGCAACTTAGGTAGAAAACGAGAGTTGAGTATTATCAGGTTAAGAACAGTAGACTCACCTGGACTCATGGATAATGATTACGATACCCAGTGGAGTCAATGATTTAGTAGAATTCTGGCCTAAGTTATGTAAATATTTATTCCAGAAATATTTTGAAAATATTCTGTATGTAAATCATTAACTACTTAATTTGTTTATTTTATTTTATTTTATTTTATTTTATTTTATTTTATTTTATTTTATTTTATTTTATTTTATTATTTTTTCTGAGACAGTCTTGCTCTGTTGCCCAGGCTGGACAGCAGTGGCACAATCACGACTCACTGCAACCTCGACTTCCTGGGCTCAAGCAATCCTCCCACTTCAGCCTCCCAAGTAGCTGGGACTACAGGCGCATGCTGCCATGCCTGGCTAATTAAAATTTTTTTTTGTAGAGGCAGGGTCTCACTTTGTTTCTCAGGCTGGTCTCAAATTCCTAGGCTCAAGTGATCCTCGTGCCTCAGGCTCCCAAAGTGTTGAGATTACAGATGTGAGCCACCACACCAGACCAAGTTAACTACTTTAGAGGTTGCAAATGTGAATTAGACTGTGTTCCTGATCTCAGGAAATATCTAATGAGAGAAAGATGTATAGGACAGTATTTATGGCACAAAGCAAAATAGGCTGCTAAGTATTATAGTATCAATATCATAATAGTATAAATTCCTCAAAAATGCGGCAACTTTCACCCTTAAGATCAGGTAAAACTTACTGGAAGAGGGAGCATATGATTGGGGTCTTTAAGAACAAGTAGAATGTCAGTAGAAGAATGTTTAGGAAAGAATGGCATGGAGAAAGCAAAACTGTGGGGCAAGGGGATGGTGTTTTCATGTATCCACATGCCCTTTACTCCATAATGTGGTAAAGCAAAGTGGGAAGTGTGCCTAGGAAGGGAAATTGGCCATCAGGCCTTGGTGAACCCTAAATATTATTCTGTTAAGGAGTTTGAACTATGTAATAGGCAAAGGGGGCAGCTGAGGGTTTGGTTTGAGGCAGGGCATAATATGATGAGATTGTATTTGAAGAAGATAATTACGGTGGAAAAAGTAGAAGTAGAGGGAGACCATTTAGAAGGCAGTTTTTCCTACTATTGTAATAGTGTAAGAAACAGTGACAGCCTGAACAGGAGAAAGAGAAGACGCAGAGAAGAGCCAGTGGGGCCCAGTTTGGGGCAGAATCAATATGACTGAAGAAAAATAAAGGAAGAAAAAGAAATAATGGTAACCTCAAGTTTTCTGTTTTGGGTTAATTCAAAGGCTAACATTCCTTTAACTGAGACAGGAGACACAGGAACAAGAAATATATTTAGAGGTAGTAAGATGATAAATTTAGCTTGGGTTATGTTGAGATTGAGATGGCAAGAAGACTTATTTGGGGAGATTCTGTTACTCTGTTGCTAATAAAAGTTTGATGCTTGGCCAAAGAGATCAAGTCTACAGGTGTAGATTTGGAAATCAGTTTAGCTGAGGTGGCTGAGCTAATGGGTGAAATCAAGAAGTGCTAGGCAAATAGAGAAAAAAAGAGAGGACAAAACTTGTGAAATTTCTACAATTAACAAGTTGACAGAAAAGAGCAAATGAAAACCAAAATAATCAGGAATCAATGAATAAGAGAAGATCTCTGGAAAATACTTCTTTACAGGTATAAGAGATTGGTTTTCATCCAAGTGTTTCAAATAATATTAACTTGCCTGACCATCAGCTTTTCCCATCTGAAGTACATAAACCACAAACATGATTTTAAAAAATTAGTGAACATGAAAGTGCTTTGGTAAACCATCAGACACTTTGCAAGTCTTACGTCTTATGATTATTGTCACATAAGAAAATGGAGAGTTCCAAGGAAGGGAAAGAGTAGTGTCAGATGCTACAGAGTTTCAAAAGAATATTTATTTCTAGCCCAAATTGTTTGGCTTGTAATTTAAGGAAGTTAAGTCAAAGAATGAATCTGTTCTCTAATCACTTAGAACAGTATTTACCAAAGTAATGGGGCATAGACCCTTGGTAGTACAAGAGACATTTTTAGATTTGACACAGACATGAAATAGAACTGAATGACACTGTGAGAAAGTTAGTCTCCTTTTGGTTTCTCTTTTAATCAATCCTTTTGTTTCTCTTTTAATCTTTGTTTTATTCCATAATTATGATTTTTATTAAAGGGATAAAGTCTCAGGGCAAAGAAGTCTTTAACATTTAACACTAGCTAATCACCCTTTTCAATAAATTCCTTCAGGTTGTCAACAATATCTAGCTAGAATTTATATTAACTTCAAGATTACTATCTACAATACCTTCTTATTTTGCAGTTGATACCAGTTTTCCAATTATGGTAGTGACATAAAGTTTTCTTTTCAAATAAGTTTTTTAAATAAAAAGATAATCACTTTTTAAATTATTAAGTATGTAATTATATAGGTGGTATATAGATATGACAAAACTAAGAAAGTGATATTTGAATGATGAAAGTTTGAAAAATTTAGACTAGCCCTCCCTCCTTCTGTTGTTTTGAGTGGCTGCCTTGGGTTCAGCCAGGCTGGAACAACGTGTGAAATTTATTTTTGATTTGTGGGTCTGGAGTTCTACACCCTAGATCTAGACCCTGTCCCTCCTCTAGGGTGTTGGGTCAATTTTCAGAGCCACCAGACATTTCTAGATTTTTGTGTCCTTAACTGTCAAAATAAGAAGATTAGCTTTAAACTATCACTAACATTCCTTCCAGCAATAAATTCTACAGTTCTTTGAGTGATTAGTAAATAAGCCTGTGCTTTCAAATTGATCAAAGTTAGCTAAAATGTTTTTCCTCCATAAGCATCAATATCATGTGTCAATGCTAGAGATTCTTCCCAGACTAATATTCACAGCTAGGAAAACATCAACAAATTTATTCTCTAATTATGATTCAGATCCTACCTCATCTGTGAAGGATTGTTGTTTAGACGGAATCTCTGCTTTATTTAGGGCAATTAATTAAAATTGAAAATGAAATTGTAAATGAAAATTTGTTTGCATTTCCTGAGCCTAATGCTTTATGCTAAAGCCTCACTCTCAGTCTGTAGTTTTATTGCAGTCATATCTAATCAATTTATAAAGCCCATGAATTTTGTTCCTCGGTATAGCAACTCATACATATTAAGTCCCTATACTTAAAAAGAATCTTCATCCATCTATTTACTAATATCTTTCCATCTTTTAAAATTTATTTCCCCTGAGAACAAGGAGAGCAGGTGAAGTGTTTTCTAACTGGCTGAAAGTTCTTATCAGTATTATTGTGAGTTAATGGTACTCTGTATCCCAAGTAAGTGTTAAAATTAGAAGCATACCTTCTATTTGAAATATAACAACATGGAACATCCTTCACCACCAAAAGCATGGCAAAGGACCAGGCAATAAATGAAAAATGGAGACAGCACGGGTGCAGAAAACACACACACAAAGTCTTTGGATCAGAAAAAAACTGAGTTTGTTACTACCTTTAAAAAGTTTCTATATGAACAATTTTTTCTCTATGAATACAAAGGAAGTGTTTGTCCTGTGATTTTTTTGAACTGCATCAGCGTTGCCTTTTGCTCTAACTTGCTGTGACAAGGGTAGAGTTGCTTATGCAAGCAACTTAATTTTAAGATTCTGTTTTCTCACCTGAAAAAAAAGGATAAAAATACAGTCATTGTTCTGACCAAATTGTTGTTTGTATGTAAAATATCCACCAATGTGGTAGATACCTCCTGGGTACTCTACAAGTTTTAGTTCCCAACATTGCAGTAACAGTGTCTCAACAATTAACATGCTCTTGATTTGGGGAAGGTCATCTTTTACTGCCCTTCAGAGCCTCTTTCTTCTTATTCTCTCTACATTATTAAACTCGATTTCCTGATTTCCACGCTCACAGATTACAAGAGCAAATTAGAAGGTGCTAAGAACAACAGGAAAAAAAAGACAAAGAAGCAGAATAAAAGAGAAGTAATTTCAAAATCCTAGAAAACTGGAGCCATTTAGTACAGGGATAAATAGCTCTTCATACCTCAACAGTCATTTAGGGCTTTTTTTATATTACAGCAAGATATAATACAGGGTATTCTAAATGATGATCTTTATTTACCAAGGGTAAGTTAAATTATACACACTTTGCTTATTTTAAAAGCATACAATGCATTTTGGAAGAATTAACAATATGAATAGAACTTTTTTTTATAATTTTAACTTTTATTTTAGATTTAGGGGGTAAAAGTGCAGGTTTGTAACATGGGTATATTGATGTTGAGGCTTGGGATACGAATGACCCTGCTAACCAGGTAGTGAGCAATGTACAGATAGTTTTTCAATCTTTGTTCCTTTCCTTCCCTCCCCAATCTAGGAGTCCCCAATGTCTATAGCTGCCATATTTATGTCCATGAGTATGCCCTGCTTAGCTCCTACTTATAAGTGAGAACATGCGGTATTTGGTTTTCTGTTCTTGTGCAGAATAAAATTTTAAGAAACTTTTTTGTGTGTGTTTTGCTGGGTGAAACCTTAGCCTATGAAAACACTAAGCCATGGAGATGAACTCGGTCTTCATGGGTTCCACATAAGCACGGTCTTACTGAAATATCTTTTGTGCATCTTCAGCAAATAAGCCAAGGCTCTATATATTCTATGGAAGAGGATAAGGCATTTGTAATTGCTAAGTTAGAATGGTTTTTATGCAGATATGACTTTTTCTTTGTTTCAAGAAGGAACATTTGATATAAATTACTTGTGGGCTTTAGCAATAACAACTTTCTCAAATTATTTTCCCTAGGACTTGGTGTTAGAACAGTTTATCCAGTCAGGGACCCATTGGCTATATCCAGCCTCTCATGGTGTTATCTGTGATTCTCTGGGCAAAACACTCGAACTGGGCCTGCTTTGCACATTGAAATAAGAGCCCTTTCTAAGTTATCCCCATGAGAACAGCACAAGCATGTTAGTTTAAACTCGTGTATACTATATAAATTATCCACTGTATGCAGTGGACTCAATACCACAAATATTGAGCTAACTGCATCTGAAAGGAGTCAAAGAGTAGACAATTGCAGAATCCCATAGAAAGAGAACATGTAGAATCCAGCACCATCAGAGGTCAACCAGTCAAATACCAGGGATGGATTTTTCAAAGAACCAGATAATGCCAGTTTTATGGCCATTAATAACATTTTAGTTATGTAAACAAAGATAAGAGTAATACAAAATAAATTCTGCTTCATGGTGTAATCTGATTGCCAACAGAGTTCAGAAATGAACTTTCTCACTGTGCACGTGGCATTGCATAATGGACCAGTGATCATTCCGCAGCCTCCCCAGCCTTCCCTTTCCCTTTCCCTTTTATGGAGAGTCCTTAGTTCTGCCAGATCCCTAAGCTATTCTAGGGAGGCAGATTCTTTGCTTTCCCCTGTAAAGCTCTTTGATTGTGCTTCTGGTAGTTAATACACCAAATGGTCTTCAGGGGTACTTCATACGTGCACGCTGCAGCTAATCACAGTGCCTTGGCCTGCTGTTTCCCTACCTCTGTGTTTTCCACATGTTGACGGGCTCAGTTCAAACACCAGGCCCATCAACTTCTGGAGAGGCATGGCAAAGCTCGGCTCTGATTTGGGTGTCTGCTTCAGAGATTTTCCAAAGGATATCCTGTAATAGATAAATCATTTCATTAGGCCAGGTTCCCTGTTCAAACCAGGAAGCAGAGGGCCTGGCATGTAGGAAAACCCACATAATGTTGTTATGGCTGTACTCAGAGCATTTGTAAATATTGTTGTCAGTGTCTTTCACGCAGGTTCCATCAAGATTGGATTTAAACATAGACACGTTAATTATGTGTTTTAAAGCTTTGTTTATGGAGAGCTGTTAGGAAGACTGTGAAGTTTTAAATATTGCAATGACAATTTTTCCCCCCAAATGTCTCCTCCAGTTGATCACTCCTCATGCCATCCGTGTGCAGACCCCTCCTCGACACATCCCTGGTGTTGTGGAAGTCACACTGTCCTACAAATCTAAGCAGTTCTGCAAAGGAACACCAGGCAGATTCATTTACACAGGTAAGAACCACTGCACATGGTGAGCACAGAACTGCCTTGGTCTTGTGGGGTCTTTCCCCTTATCTTGTCTGTACAAAAGCATGTTTTATTTTAAAATCTAGTTAAAGCCTGCTTTCTTTCTTCATTTTACCATATGTATGACCAAACATGGTGCTTTTATTATTGTATTAAGAATTCATCTAGGTGTCCATGTTGAATGGCAGGTTCTGTTGAAATAATTGGTTGGATACCTAAAGATGCCACATGAAAAATAAGAGAAGGGGAAAGAGGTGTAGCTAATCCTGAGTTTCTGGATGTTAAGCCACCTTGTTAGGGTTTGTTTGCTTTATGGAGTAGGTTTGTGCTTTCATGAACAGTACGTCTTTCGTCTAGCCTGTTCACTGCACTTGTATTACATACAATTGGTAGTTTTCATATTTAATTCTGGGTTGGTGCCTTCTTTCCGAGTATGCTGCATTTTTGTCCTCCCAAAACAGCCTTGGCACATGGATCTGCCTTGCGGCAAGAAGCTAGGGTTTCAGAGTGAATGTGAATTCCCTCCCATCAGACAGAGAGAACCAGGCAGCATCTCTGTGGAATGACATCAAGTAAAAAGGCTGAGTGCCCAATGTGTACGCTAAGAGATCCCTAGACTGTGAAGTGCAAACCAAACACCCAGGGATCTTTTACAATTCACATTCTGCTACAGTAGGTCTAGGTAGAACCTGATATCCTGTTTCTTAAGAGCTCCCAGGTGAGGCTAATGCTGCTGGTCAAAGAACCACAGGTGGAGTGCGGTTCTGGGCCCTCCGCTTAGTGTCAGTCATCCTTGGATAGTGGTAGCTGTCTCCACGAACTGGTCCCAGGTTTCCTTTTCCATTCAGTAAAAGACCACAAGGCCAGACTAAGTACACGGCGGAAGTTGCTTTCACACAAAGAGATAACAGAGCAGTGAAGGGATAACAGTTAACAAATCATAATTATAACCATACAATTAAGTGGGTGAATTTTATTTTTCTGTGACATTTTACTTCAGAGCATCTTTCCCTTGTATTTCAATATTAGGAGTAAAACCAAACATACTTCTTAGTCACCCAGTTTCTCTCTCTCTCTCTCGAAATTATAAAAACAATTAATGCATCCTGACCCTTGGAAATGCCTCCCAGCCCTTTAAACAAAATGCAGGTTTGGTGCCTGCCTGACGATTAGTTTTAGTTAATTGAAAATTATAGGATTGACCCAAGAGGAAAATTTTGTTTGCACTCCAATCACTTTTACAAATTAAGGAAAATTACCACAATTTTGTTTAGCTAAGGTTTCACACTGAGTTCAAGAAATTAGCTCAGCCATCCCAACAAAGTCAGCACTTTGTTAGTGAGCACTTGAAAAAATAATAGTCTATCTGGAGTTTTGTGGTGTATACAAACGAAGCATAGAGAAAGCTATGATGCTTTATAGAAGTAGGCCAAGTGTTTTTAATTAGGCTCATTGGTTCAGCGTAAGTTTTGAAGAACAATCAAACTAGCAGATTAGCTGTTTCTTTTAAAGCTAGGATTTCTTGCCATTCATTTTTCCCATGAGAACTTCCACATAGCAGTGTGTGTGTGTGTGTGTGTGTGTGTGTGTTTTACAAGTCTCATTATGGGGCTGCAGGAAAAGGACCAATTGAAACTTCTGATACTGTAACATTCCCCAGCATCATTCCAATGGATGGGAGTTTTTCACAATGTTCCCCACTGAACTCGGTGTTCTGGAACATATTTCAAAACCACAGAGGCCAAATGTTTTCTCTGAGAAGTTTGGACTCTGTTTTTGGCCGAAAACATTAGGCCTCGCTGGCTGCTTATTTACTCAGCTATTAAGAACAAGAAAAGGAGAAGAAAAAGAAGAAAATGCTTGTGTGGTGGGAGGTACAGGAGGCAATCAGGCATGGTTTCCGCTTTGGTGACAACGTCCCTGCCCATTAATGGTTACATTTTGTGGTCAGGTCTCATTTAGAAGAAATTATTTTTAATCAGTCTTCAACAAAATATCCCCTAGAGCCACCTGGCCATAAAAGTTAGAAAAAAAAAATCACCCTCATTAAATTACTTAAGTTCTCAAAAGAAAAGGGCTAGGTATCCATCAATATTTGGAGTTTTTTTAAACACTAAAAAAAAAAAAATTGCCGTCAGTTTAAGAAATCACATCTTAGAAAATCTATATCACACTGGAATTAAGAAAAAAGTGTTGGATTTTCAAGTCTAGAAAAGTAGTTAAGGATAAGAGCAATAAGTTGGCGCATATGCACGTGTATACATCTGTGGGAAATTTAAGGTATGAAAAAATGCTTCTGGTGATCTGGCCTCAAACTGTGGGCACCAGACAAGAAGCCTTGTTTTTTTTTTTTTTTGTTTTTTTTTTTAAGTGTTCTAGGAGAGAGTTCTAACCTCTCCCCATATTGGAAAAATAAAAATCTGAAGAAATTGGCACAATGATTTCCCCTCTGGTATAGTTACTTGGCTGTTAACAGTTATTGTGACATCACATCATTTCTGACGAAAGGGAATCTGTGTTCACTGGTGACCTACACACAGACCTTTTGATCATTAGCATTAAATGCCTCTACCATGCGTTGCTTGTTCATGGCTGGGGCTACTGGCCTCTGTGATTTACTCAGTTTACCTCTGCTGTCACCACTTAATAGTAAGGGTATAGAGGTGGCTTATAAAACCTCTCTGTTCTTTGTATCCAAACAACTGCTCAGATCATTGCAAATGTACAGCACTCCTCCTTCGTCCACCCACAGAAGTTCACACTTCATTTTCTTTAACATCCATAGTATTTCAAGATGTGAGGCTTGGTTTTCTGGATTGGGTGAGCTAACCCTCTTCTTTGTTAGTGAAATATCACTTGGAATTTTTCCCTTGAAAAATATTATTGAGCTGAAAAGTAACACCCCAAACTAAGGCCTTATTGCTGTTTTTAAAGTATGCAGGAGAGAGTTGGCATTTGTAGATGTAAATGTCTCTAAAAGTCCATAGCATTAACAAGAAGAAAAAAGGCAGTAACAACATGGCTTAATCTATACTAATAAAGGCAGACCTTTTGGGGAGGGAAGAATCTGACCAAGCACAGATTGCCTGCAAGCTGGCTCCACTTGTAAAGATGGTAAGCAAGCATACATCTCTCCCTCATTGGTTCTTCAGACCAGAGACACACGAGGAATCCACGGCTGCTAATGTGCCATGCCCTTGTGTTTGTCCAATCAGAGGCACAGACTCTGGAAAGTGAATCCTGACTGGATTAGAAGCAGAAAAGCTCAATAGCACTTTCTAGCTCTTACTTTATTGTGTCCAGTTATTCTTATGTAAATGTAGGGCAAGGCCGACTTTAATTTTCAATAAATGTTTTCTAAGAGAAGGCAACAAAAACACTATCTAATCACAGGATTGATTTCAAATCCCTATTATTGTTTCTGGTCAGTCCAGTGGGAATTAAATCCACTATAACCTCACTGCCATGTAAGGGCTCTCCCTAATACCTTTATTATTCTCACAGCTTGTTTTCTTGCAGGTGTTACATCTTTAAGTGACTTGGATCTTTTAGAATCATGATCTCTCCTGCTAAGCCCTAAGTAGCCTTGGAAGCTAATAAAAGACTCTTAGGCACCTTCAGCTGCTTCCTCAAAGTTTTTGTAGTTGGTTTTCCTGATAAGAAGTGGCCAATTCCAAATGCATGTTTTGCCTTCATTCTAGTTGTACTTTCTGTAAGAATTTTCATATATTCTCAGGGAATATATGACTGAAAGAATGGGACACCAGGACAAGGTTTGAGCAGCCTAGGGGTACCCTGAGAGCTGTACACCACCTGACCCCCCAAAAGTTGGTGAAAACTGTGATGAATGATTATCTAACAACTCAGATGTCTGGTTAGGTCACTTATCAGATCTTTACTACCACTAACTTTTCCAATTCCAAACATTTTTCACTCAATTTCCTGTTCCTGTGGAAGGACTAACCCACATTCCTGTGTATTAGCCTGTGAACTAACTTCGAAATGAGAATTCTTCGTGGAAATACTTCCTGTTTGTACCTTGTGCCCAAAATAACTCCACAACCCTTGCCAATGCATAACACATTGCTTTGCACATAGGAGGGGCTATTTTGTCTGCATATGCTCTGTGGAACTTGACAGCTTTCACTATGACTTTTAAGTTTTCCGTTTTTTCTCCCTATCCCTCTTATTTTCTTCTTGCTCTCTCATCTCCCCTATCTCCCTTTTGCCTTCCTCCCTCTTTTCTTTACTCCCCTCATCCTTTCCTCCCTCCCTCCTAAGGGGATAGTACCTTGCATACTGATTGACTGCTTAGGTTCAAGATGATGGATATAGATTGAATTCTCAGATCTACCATTTACTAGAGAGGTTATCCTTGGGACATCATATGATGCCTCTAAACCACAGTCACCTTATCTTTATAAGGAAATAATAATAATACCTTGCTGGGGTTGTTTTTAGGATCAAGGAAACATATGTAAAGTTTTAGGATCACGGAACTGTATTTAGCATGAAGCTAGATACTAGTAGTTTCCATTAATAAATGGTGGCCATTATGATTCATTCCTTTGTTTCTGAGTCCCTACCAGGAATAACTATTTTCCACGGATTGTTTATCATCCTCGTCATCTTCCTAGAAATCTAAGAAATGTCTTTTGGGATTATTAGTAACACAACTATAGGCATCAGTTTAAAGAAACAAGTAACAGCTGTCAACCCCAAATAAAAGGAGCAAAGTGTAAATAAAGTAGCAAGATAAAGAAATGCATAAGTGTAAATGTAATAATTTGCTTAAAACAAATATTTTCGCAGGAATGCATCACACAGCTAATATTTTAATCAGATACTCCTGATTTGTAAAGTTCTCTGGTGTTAACTTTTTTAGGGAACAACACATGCTTGTTCTCTTATTTCCATCTCAGCCCCTCCTCTGGAGGTCCTAGCAACAGGAGTACAGCCTATCACCAACTCTCTTCAAAAGTATTTAGGTTATAATCAGCTTCAACTCCAGCTTCAAGAGTTTTCACCAGAAAGCTCTGTTTCTCATTCTTGGAAACCTCCTCCACAAAATAAAGGCTGCCACCTTGGGCTTGAACAAAGTCATCGGTTTTAGGGAGGAAGTGGAGTTTGCACCTAATGGATCTCCTGCACTTTAGCCTTTCTTACATGAATTCTTTGTCACAGCATGCTTCTGAAAAGCCACTTTCATGTCATTACCCTGCGGAGAAACCTTCCCTCTTTGCTCACTGTATGTAAGATGTAGCCCAAGTCCCAATGTTTGGCTCACTGTGCTCTGGGGCTAGGGCTTATGATGCTCCAGTCAAACCAGTTTCCTTGCTGTGCCTCCAGCTCGCTTTAGCTACTTTGGACATGGTGATTCACCTGAAGGATCCAGTTCAAACTCTTACCTCTCTGAAGTGTTCTCTGACCACTGTGGTATAGTGGACAGAGCCCTGGGCTGATAGCAGTGAGGCTTGCGTTGTATGCCAGCCTTGCCACTCACTAGCTATGGGACAAGTTGCTTACGTGCTCTGGACTCCGGTCTCTTCATTGTGCAATGAGTCAGTTGGAATGACTTTGGTGCTCCCTGTAACTCATCTTGATTGACTGAGAGAGTCTCTGTCCTTGAATCTCTTTTGTCCCATGTGCTAAAACCATCTCATTCGTCATTCACTTCCTTTTGTCCTTAGCTCTCTTGTTCTGTTCATAGGTAGACAAATCATAAAAAGTCCACAAGCTTCATGAAGAAAGAGAAACTCTTCCTCAATCTTATTTTATATACTATGTTGAAGTGATTTGGCTCAGCATTTTACTTGTAATAAGTGCTAATAATTGACATATTGCTCAGGATCAATGGGTCTTCATTGATTTTTGTCCTCTGGATAACATGGAATGTAAATAAGAGCTGTTAATTAAGAATCTGTCCCTTTCTACTTGAAGTTTTACATGCATGAACATAGTTTAAAAAAAATGAGATTTGGCTTATATTATAAATTTCATTTTCTTATCTGTAAAATGGAGCTAGTTTAATAGTACCTTCATCTAAGGAGTAAAAGGGTTAATGTATTTGATGCAATCCTGAGAGTACCTGGTCCAGTACGAGTGCTCCCCAAAAGTAAGTGAGAAAAGCAGATAGTGGGTATATATATTTTTGAAAATCCAAAGAATTTGTCATCAGTGTTTGATGTTATGTATGTGTCAGCTTTGATTGTGAGTAAAGACATTGTTTCTTTCTAGGCATTAGAATAGGAATAAAAATACCTGTGTTCTGTTCTGATTTTACCACTTGCTTTTGTTACTTCATTCATTCACCTCACAAATGTTTGTGGATTGCCTGTCCTATTCTAGGCAATGTTCTAAACCAGTTCTAGGCCAAGTCCTAAAACAGTGTTAAGCAAAACCAGACACAATCCCTGTTTTCTTTATTCTAAAGACTAAGAGGGAAAATGGGTGTTCATAAGTTTACTATTTCAAACCTGGTACGTGTCCAGAAAGAAACAGTGCTCTTGATCAGCACATAATAAAGGAGCCCTGACCCGTCAGAGATATTTCTCTACAGGAAAAATTGCACGAGCTGAAGTTTGAAGGATGACAAAGAGCTAACCCAACAACCAGTGAAGGGTGGGGGTAGCATGGGGTTAGGGAATGAGCCTTCCAGCAGAGGGAGCAAATGAGAAGGCCCTGGGTGGGAGGAAACACGGTACCCTGGACGGCTGTAAGAATTGCAGTGAGGCTGGAAAATCAAGAGGGAGGAGGAGAACTGTGAGAGAGAAGCCTGTGAGAAGCAGGCAGGGACAAGGGTATGCAAAACTTTATAAGCCATGGGGAGGAGTTTGGTTGTTATCCTAAGAACAATGGACAGTTTTGAAGTGTCTGAAATGACAGGTGGATGTGACCAGGTTTACATTTTGGGAACAAACTAACTCTGGCTTCAAGAAGCATAAGAGACCAGAATGTACCTTGGAAGGCCTCTTAGGAGGTCATTGCAGTAGTCTGGGAAAGAGATTTGGTGACTTTGATTTGGGTGGTAATCAATCAGTGGAGATGGAATGGAGTGAGAGGAATCAAGAGGAATTTAAGAGGAAAAATGGAAAGGACTTGATGGGTTAGATGTGGGGATGAGGGAGACAGAGGAGTTAAAGCTGCTAGATTTTTTGTCTTCCTCAACTTAAGGGATGGTAGGGCCATCACTTTTCTGTGCATCCCAAGGATCTTGTGAGTATCAATGAAAAAATGGCCATGAAAATATTTTGCATAGCGTAATATTCTATACATATGTTAACTGTTATAAAGACAAGCCTACGCAAACTCAGAAAGAATTGGAGAAAGGAAGGCAAGAATGTGTTTTCTTTTTTTGTCAGATTGTTTTCACTTAGGATTCAGCCGAAAGAGGGCTGGGTAATGAATGCTTGACTAGCAGCTCTGCCTTAGCAGTGTCCTAATTGGAATAGACCCAACAAGAAAGAAAAATTCACAGGCTGCTCCTGTCCACATGTCTTAAATATTACTCCAAATGAACCATTTACACACACAGAAAAGAATTCAAGGCAGAGGGAGTGTTTATTCTTTTTGCTTTTGTGATACAAAGGGTAGGTCCCAAGCCTCTCCTTATTTTTTTTCCCCACAAAATATGATTTTTTCCTGATCAGATGTATGCTGATGTGATCAGTGATTCTGAATCTGCTGGCATTTGTACAGTTAAATACTGTTGGCGTCATAATGAGAACAACAACAACAAAAGTCACTGAAAGTAACCATTGTACTTCTGTGACAGCTATAAAATGAGAGCCATTTCTGCAAAGAATAAAGCTGATCTGAAGGAAGCATATTATTTTGCATATTTTACGTATATACTTTCCAAGAAATATGACCTTTATTTCCTATTTGGAGTGGAGTGTAATCAGGACTTGAGTAGCTAGTATAACAGGATCATTAAAAGGGATATTTTCACTGACATTAGAGGTCTAAATGGCCATGAGGCCTTATATACAACCTTGGCTTTTTCCTGTCTACTCAGAGTTAATAAGTGATAAGGCCAGGAGAGAGATAAATCACAGAAATCCCTGTCCAAAGAAAACATATTGACTACAGCCAAGCAAATAACAGACCATAACCAATGGTCCCATTCATCATTCATGTAATAAGGATATAAAGTATTTCCTACCAATGAAACTGTACAGTACGAAAAGGCAGATAAGCTGGCCCAATCTAAGGCATGAGATTTGGTTATTAAGAAACATGAACTATTTGTCACATGGCTTGAATCTTAAGATGTGTTGCCATTTCTAAACTATAAATTTCTGGTAAGGGATTAGAAAGCTATTAACAATAAAGGTAGGAACTGAGCTGTATATGTATTCTTGCCAATGTAATGTAACACTGTAAAGTTTTGAACCTCTAATCTTTTTAGTATGATATTACATGATTTGGTTTGCAAAGCCAATAAACTATTTGGAAGTATTCAAGTTTTTATTTTTTTTAAACCGAGCATCATGATAAATTAACCCTTCAGCTTTTGACTGTATATCCTGAAATTTTCTCAAATATTGTGGAATAGGAGGAGGAAGTGGAACTCTAAATTTCTTTTCCTCTTTTCCTAAGATGTATTCCAAATGTTTGATGGAGGATTATTCATTTTACTTATCTGTGTTTGCAGTGATGTGGATGCCAGTCCTGTTCATTGTTAAAGTTAACGAAGACACGTAGGACCCGCTAGGGCATTCACTTTTGTTTTTCATTCTTTATTGTAAAGTTATGCATGTTGATTTCAGATCATTTAGGAAGCACCAATAAAACATAATTAAAATAATATTGAAATTGCTTACATTCCTACCAGTTTCTTGTAACATAAACACTCAATAAATGTGAGCTATTAATATTGTTTAATGATATATATTTTGCAGTATTTTTCCTATGCATATATCTGACTTATTACCATAATACTTATATCTTACGTCATATTATTTCTTTTTTCATTTGAAAATACATAAATATCAGGGAGTTATGAATTTAAAACAATTTTTAGTCATTGATAATCGTCTTATGCCCCAGCAGAACCTTATACTGAGATATATCATTATCTTCATGTTAAAGCATAGCCCCCTGGAATTTGGTTTCTCCTCTCTTTTTCTTTCTGAGAAACCCACAGCACAGGGTCAATAAGTCCTACACCTGGATTATTTGGGGTCAAGATCTGAAATTTATCAGCCATCCCCAACTGAGTGGGTGTGTGTTGCTCCAAGGGCCCAGTGTCCTGAGAGCTTGGGAGCGGCTCCCAAAAGCATTTAGCTGTGTACTGTGGCGCTGCTTCTGTTTTCAAGCTGAACAACCTCCAAGGTAAATGAATTCCATAATCATGCTCCCCTGCTTCCCGGGACCCACCACGTGCTGCGCTTTTTATAAGTTAAAATGAAACTCATCTAAAACCCTCATGATATCTGAAATGTAATCAAATCCAAAATTGTAACAAAAAGTACGTAAATGTAGGTCCTTCTCT
This sequence comes from Symphalangus syndactylus, assembly GCF_028878055.3. Lineage (NCBI taxonomy): Eukaryota > Metazoa > Chordata > Mammalia > Primates > Hylobatidae > Symphalangus > Symphalangus syndactylus. The sequence continues at coordinate 28,083,853 of NC_072429.2, forward strand.
GATCCTCCGTAGGCCAGCAGCATTTCTTGCTAGAGCTTTGAGCTCCTCCTTTGTCTCCCGGCTCTTCTGGTTTTCCACTTCAGTGGGCTTTTGACATCTGTTGACTTTTCTCCTGTTGTTCTCTCCTATTCCACAACTTTTTTTTTCACACTAACTCTATCTTTTCTCTCAGTCTTCTTGTTCTCTACAATTACTAAATGTAAAGCAATCCCCACCCCCACCCCCACCCCCCGGCGCCACCCCTGAGAATCTGTGTAAGACAACCTCTATTATTAGCCTATTTTTAACACCAAAAAACTCAGGTGAAGTGACTTCCTGGGTTATTTAGTAAGTGGAGGAGCCAGAACTTGGACCCTGGTGAAGGGTACCAGAGCCAGTACTGGGTAAGCCTCCTGGCATGCTACTTTACCTTGTTAATTTATGGAATTGCCTGATTCCCTGAAATGAGGTTGTTGGTGATGGGAGAGTGGCGGGTATTTCTAGGACACGTGAGTTCTGACAGGAACTGGAGCCTTAAATATTTTAACCAAATTATATAATTGTGAACATAATGCATACTTATATGGAAGATTTTTAAAATACAAAAAAGTATGAAATAATGATTATCCATTATTCCATCCCTCAGGGATAATCACTTAATGTTTTTGAGTACTTACTTCTAATATAGAAACCATATAGAAGGAAGAGACAGATAAGCTCTCACAATCTAAGGCATGAGATTTGGTTATTAAGGGACATGAACTATTTATCACATGGCTTTAATCTTTAAGATGTGTTGCCATTTTTAAATTATAAATTTCTGGTAAGGGATTAGAAAGCTATTAACAATAAAGGTAGGAACTGAGCTGTATATGTATTCTTGCCAATGTAATGCAACACTGTAAAGTTTTGAACCTCTAATCTTTTTAGTATGATATTACATGATTTGGTTTTCAAAGCCAATGAACTATTTGGAAGTATTCAAGGGTATACAAGAAGGTACTAAAAAATACTCCTATATTTTTATCAGCGAGTCACAATAGGTTTATATAGTTTTGCATCCTGCTTTGTTGTTTATATTATACACTACACATTTCCTCTGTTAGTTCAAATTCTCCCTGAATGCATTTGGTGGGTGTATAATAGTCCGTCTGATGGCTGCATCACAATTTGCTTCATCATTCCTCTATCATTGGACAGCCATATCTTGTCTTTTTTTTAGAATTTTTAACATCAGCTATGCCAGAATATAGTGTGATTCTAAATATATGGTGTTCTCCCTTTTTTCTAGTGAAGTTTTGAGCTTCCAGGGCGAGTTAACCATATACATATTTATAGATACCAATACATTATCAAATGTCTACTTACAATATTTCACATATAAATTTTGTTACTTGTACCTATCTAATATCACATACATAATTTATAACATTTACAAATACAACTTCTGCATTTTGGGTTTCCACCATTAATCAAACTTTTTCTAGTCATTTTTTCCATCAGTTTTTTTTTTTTTAAATCAAAGCCAGAGCCATTTTTCTCCCATTATAGTCTCTTCTAAGTTGTTTGTGATACACCTCTTTTTAAATTTATGCATGGTGCTTTCACTGGAAGTTTTTTTTCTAAGCCGTAAGTAACCATTAGCAATATTTTAAAAACCGATATTTGAAAGGCTTGTTTTGAGGAATATTTGTAATGATAAGAGTTCAATCTCCTTAAAAAGCTACTAAATTTGTATTAACTTTCTAATCCTTTTTGTCTTGACTGACTTCTGCACCTCTGTAAGCATTACTAAACCACCATTGATTATGATTATTTCATGCCCCTACCAATTTAAAGTAACATAATTGAGAAAGTATCTTGCTTTAAAAATACTCAAATATTTAATGAGAGAACATTTTTGGAGGGCAGGGGATCTGCCCATATATAGTTCAGCACACTGATATTTCTTTCCCATTGCTGGGTCCTCAGCCCTGTGCAATCCTTGGTATGAGTTGAATTATCTGTACCACAAGTCGGATATTTTTGACTTGAATAAAGTAGGCTCACCCTTTTACGTGGACCTCATATTATTCAAGGTACTGAAAGTGCAGGTGGAAACCATCCCATTAATATCAGGCCTGAGTTTTTCTGCAGTATCTCTCAATGATGAGAGGTAGACAGAAACTGGCACTCCCTAAATCATGAGCAGAAACAACAACAGAAGAGCAGACTTCCCCTCATACCCACTGCTGTTCAACCTGGCACGTGTAATTGTTCATCTTTTTCCTGTTAACATCAACTGTGGTTAACTTCTTTACATCACGGGTGGAAGGCCTGACTTGCTAGGCGTAGCCACCTGGGATCAGCCTCGGTGGTTAGCTGCAGGAAGCACCAGCTCCCAGTCAATACGGAGTTAATTTAGATCTTTGTTTAATGCCAAAAATATATTCACATTTAAATATCTGCACAAAATATGGCCTTCCCAGTCATTCTATACACGTTCATCATTTCCTTTGAGTTTTAATTGATTTTTAAAATAGTCAATGAGGCCAGGATGACTCTTTGAGCTTGTAGGGAGGTTTAGATGAAGGAGTGTCTCTGAACAATCTGTTTTCAGCAAGCTTGTACTTCTCGTGATTCTCTACCTTTTTAAGACTAGAAAAGTGAAACATTTGCACTGGTTAGCTCAGAAGACACAGGAGGGTTATCTAAAGGTTTAGAAATTTTCCTTAATAAAATTACTAGCATCAAAGCAAAAAAAATTGTTGTAACTTACTGGAATGTTCTATATTGGGGGTCAAAGTACAGGCCTATTACTGATACTATGTGTCTCTTCTTCATCTTACTGTTTGTAGAAACAAGTAAATTTACTTAAATGCATTTTTACAGTTGACAAAGCCTTTCTCATTCATCAATTCCTTTTTGTTCTTTATAAGGAAAGACAGGTATTTTTAGCCCCATTTTCAGGTATAAAAATGAGGTGTAGAAAGAAGTGAAGTGGTTAATTTATGGTCATTTAAGCCATCTAGTGATGGGTCTGATATCAGATCTGTATTCCTCCAACTAGTTGATTATACCCTTCAATATCTTACATTTTTATACCTACCAAATGGACTTATCCCAGTTTTATTCCACTTTTTAGTTTTCTATAAACATAATTCACTAGTTAGACTGGGGGCTTCTAGAACCTCAAGCTGCCTCCCCAGCATTGACACTTTGAGTACATGTAGTTCTTTTATTTTATTGACAGTACTATCACCAGCTGATACAATCTGAATTATTTCTTTGCTTCCTTGTGTGTACCCTGTGTCTCTCACTAGAATATAAGCTTCCTGAAGGCCGTGTCCTTGTCTTTCTCAACCAGTGTATTCACAGTGCCCAGCACGGAGTGAGATGCAATAAATATTAATCAAATCAATGAATTAAAAAATGTGTGAAGGAATGACGGACAGATGTGATCTTAAATATATGGGATGTGAGTCTTCAAGATAATCTAGTTGTCCAAGTTGTTGATGCCTTTATAGATGGTGAAAACAAGGCTTACAGAGTTTTAAAGACTTGGCTAAAGTCCCTCAGTTAGTGGTAGATATTTACACCAGATTCCTTTTCTTCCACCTATCAGCCAAGAGCTTGTCTCCACACTACGTATATTTTCCTTAGTCTCACCTAGTTATAAAGAAACTGTATGACTATAGATCTCTAGAATCATGACAGATCCCAGTTTGAGTCCTGGCCCAAATTCTTGCTAGTTTCTTAACCACTCTGAGACTCCATTTTCTCATCTGCAAAATGGGAATGAGAATATATCACAGGACTGCTGTGAGGATTTGATAAGGTCATGCATATAAAAAGCTTAGTACAGTGCATGGCATATAGTAAGTGCCTGATTAATGGTGGATCTTATCAAAAGAGCATCCAAGAGAACAGTTGCCTGTAATTTTGAGTTTTACAGATGGAAAGGTCCTCAGAGATAGCCTGGACCAATCCTAACATTTTGTAGAGGAGTCAGCTGAGGCTCAGATAAGGTAAGGGTCTTTTCCAAACTAACACAGGATGAATTTGCTTATAAAACCAGAGCAGATCACATATAAATGGATTTACTAATTACTTTGTGAATAGATTCCCAAGTATGCAAATATATAAAAACATAAAATTTTTGAATGTATATGAAAATCAACAAACATCACCATGGTCATTTGATAAACTCTCTTTAATTCTCTAATTTCATGAATCTTTCAGTAAACTCTCAAAGGAAGGGTGAGGTGGTATAGATGCTTAATTCCTTGGACCTTCCAATATGTGATATGTTTACAAAAGGGGTGTCATGGACATCATTATTCTGATTTGTTTACATGCTTTTCTGTCTGTTGACGAAAAAGAAGGGGGTTTTCTTGACCTCTGAGTAAATCAAAGCCCCGCAGAAAAGCCAAGTGCCATTTTCACCATGGGTGAAGTGGAGTTACGCAATTTAAGGGCATGTCCTTTATCTCATCTTCTTGTGGGAGCCCAGTGTAAGAGCAGGGCATGTCAGACACCAGCACATTGTTGGAAGACCTCATTGGAACTGGTGGATCATATTCCCTGGGTCCATTTGGGGAGGGATTTAGTGGGGTCCACCCAAATATACTGTCCCCCGCTGCACTCTTGTAATCTAATGCCCAGTGAAGACTTTTGGTGAAATTCCCTCTTGGCCACAAAATGTCTGTGGACCCTCCTTTGTGCCTCAGTCCCCTGGTGGTCCTTGAGGAGATAAGATGTAAAAGCCTTTATTCGGTGATCTTCTGCTTAGTGGGTTTAGAGGCAAATCATCAAGGGCCAATGAGAGAGAAATACTTGCAAGATGATGGTCATCAGGGATAAGATTAAAACCTGCCTGAGAAGAGATCTGTGCTGTGTGCCTGGCCCAGTGAAGTTAGTTACTGTTTGATGCCCGACAGGCAGGTTGACTGGCTGACGATGAATGAGTCCAGAAAGTGTTGTTAGGATTATACTGCAGTTAGAGGTGAGGAGGGTATCTATCAGTTTTTCCGTGGCATATCCGAATTCATTAAAAAATTAGCCAGGCGCGGTGGCTCACACTTGTTAATCCCAGCACTTTGGGAGGCTGAGGCGGGCTGATCACAAGGTCAGGAGATCGAGGCCATCCTGGCTAACACGGCAAAACCCTGTCTCTACTAAAAATACAAAAAAGTAGCCGAGCGCGGTGGCGGGCGCCTGTAGTCCCAGCTACTGGGGAAGCTGAGGCAGGAGAATGGTGTGAACCCAGGAGGCGGAGCTTGCAGTGAGCCGAGATTGTGCCACTGCACTCCAGCCTGGGCAACAGAGGAAGACTCCATCTCAAAAAAAAAAAAAAAAAAAAAAAAATCAAGATTGTATTATATAAGGGATTTCTGTTCTAAACCTTATTTGGGGCTTGTGTTAGGATTCAGAGAAAAGATTTTGTTTTCAGGCCTTCCTAAAAAGGCACTCAATTATTGGTTAAAAGCCAAAAAGGGCCAGTTGTCCATTGATGCTACAGGTAATGAGTATAGTAAAAAGTAAAATATATCTATTCCCCCTTTCCAACTGCAGCTAATTAAGGGTAGCTCATTTAAAAGCAGACCTAATTTAATCTCTAATATAAGTGTTCAATTAAAGTTGTTCCCACTGCTTTCTTCTCAGAAGGCTGCTTTACACATTTATATATGATGCATTTATGGTATGAATCCTTCTAAGGATCCAGGTGGTAATAGAAAAGTGCTTTCAGGACTTCATAATTGCCCAAATTAAATAATATGTATGTAAATGGGGATTGGGGTATAAATTGTGCACTGCAATGCTATAAGGAATTGAGCCCCTATATCCTGCTATCTTTCAGCCAACCAGAATAAAGTACTCCCCATTTTATTCTATATTACTTAGAATAGTTTATTGCATTATTAAGTACATGTTACAAGAAGCACATTGTTGTTTAAGACTCATTGATTTAAGTAGAACTATTCTTATAAAGTTCCATAGGCTTTTACATAAAAAGAGAAGAGCCCATATAAAATTATAAAACCTTAATGTAATAAAACAGCCTATAATATAATATTCTCCCATTTTCTAAAGAAATCACCAAAAATTTTTAATGAGTTTATTAGAACTACTGTTTGTGAATCCTGGGATGTCATGTCTAATTAGACTTAATGGATTTAAGTATTTCTTTAATGAAATCTCTAGCTTCACTCACCAGGATTATATTCCTTGTCCTCCTGCCCTTAAAATGATTTTACTTTATTTTTATTTTGGGTGGCATTAAAAAGAAATGAAAGACTATGATTCTGCCTCATTCTCAGATGGATATAGTGAAAAATACAGTGCTTATTATGAAGTTAATGTGAATTACTATGTAATTACCACTGGCTGCACTGTAGTGATTATTTAGTTACCACTGAGCATTCTCTGCCAAATAACACACATTATTTCATAGGAAGCATAGAATTAACTCAAGTCATCCCGGAACTCGGGGAGAGAGTATATTCCTGATCTCTTTCGTTGAGTGTAGGCGCTGCTAATGTTAACATCTAAATAATCAAGCTTGGAGCAAACCGACAGCAGAACAGGATATGAGTTTACATGATTTGATTTGCTGATGTTTTAAACACTTAGCAGGAGACAGCTATAGAAGCCAATTAAATCTTTCCAAGGTGCATAGAGTTATCTCCTTTGTGAGAAACAACTTAAGGGAATTGCATTGGCCCTTTAACTGAGGGGAGAAAAAGCATTAGGAATGAAATTTCAGATGCAAAGTGCTGATCAATCCTGCCTCCTTTTGTGTTTTTCAGCTTTGTGCTGTTTGGGCTGTTGCTATTTTAAAGGATTTGCACTTTTATTTTGCAAGCACAGGGTTATGTTAAACTTTTCTTTGGCTATTGATTATGACGTGCTTTAAACAAGGCATTGTGTCTAAAAGAGTAAAACAAAAACAAAAACAAAAAACATGCCAGTACATTCTGTCCCTTTCAGATATTGCATCTTATTTAGTGTACCGGAATTCCCAGTTTAAAGTAATCACAAAATTTATGGAGAAACGGATAAAAAAGGTTGTAAAGTATCGATTTGAGGAAAATAATAACACAACTCATCGATAATAAGAAGAAAAATGAAGCAATAATTCAGGGGGTATCGAGCGGCTTGCTGCTGGGAGTATTGATCCAGTCCTTTACAGTGTCAGATCGCACCTGAGATTGCTCTGAAAGAAAGAACAGCATTCCTTCGCTCATTATTTCTTAGATACTATCGCCTTGTTACATGGGTCCTGCAGAGTTGGAATAGTTGTGGCTGGGAGAGTGGGACCTGCAATAATAATAATAAATAAATAAATAGCTCAGAAATCTATATTGCCTTAAAGCCACCGTGCCTGGTCTTAATAACACATTGGCTCTGGTTTTATAAGTTCTTCATTGCCTTATAGTAGCTAATGACAATTCCTATGTTGTGTGCTTCATTTAGGGGCCGAACAGATCTTCATCTTATATAATGGGTTCTCATGTTTGGAAGGAATTCCTGTCTTGACTGTTGTATTTCTTGTTAAGTCACTAAATTGAAAACAATACATTTATGCCACGTTGGGCCATGGAAAATGTTGGCTTTTGCTTTAATGGGGCATTGTTTTACATTTTAAGACAATTTTTGGACTCAGCAGGACTATGATGGTTCCTGAGCAAAATCTTTAAATAAATTTGGCCTGAAACTTTGAAATTCAAGTTCATAAGTCATGAATTTCTGATTTGTGATAACCGTGAATTTATTAATTCACCTATAATTTCCAAAGTCTTAAAGGACAAATCTACTTGGCAATGTACTATCATCACAGTGAGGCCTTAAAATGGCAGACTGTATTTCATTCCCGAAGAATTCTAGGTTCTTTTCAGACTTTAAGATGATCTTACAAGTAGTATTGAAGAAACATGAATATTTTGCTCTCACGTTATTGTTTTTTTGGAGGGGAGGGTGCAATAATATTCAAATTCCAATTTAATTAAAACATTTTGAATAGCTATTATGTTCCAGGCATTTTCTATGTTCTGTGACCCAGAAAGATAAGGTTCTTGCCCCCAAGACACCTGTATTCCAATGAGAGAAGGAAGGCAATACACAAGGAGGCAGAGAAGATAGCAATCAATCAGATTGGCAAAAGTGTTAAGAAAGAAATAGGATGATCTGGTACAGTGCAATGAGGGGAGCTAGAGGACTTATTTAGACAGCCGTGTGTACCTTAGAATTTGTACAGTATACAAATGGATAGCACTGTAAGCCCTCACAGCATCACCCAGGTACACTTGTTTTTATTTCCAAGCATCTGTGGATTTTCCCTAGTGCTCACGCGATGCTATCATTTGCCCAGAAGATTCACTCTCCCTATCCCATCCCCCAGCCACTCTGTGATCATTATCTAGAAATATGAGCCGTACCAGCTGACTATGTTCTCAGCAGATCAAGCTTCATGAAATTTCAATAAGCATTGATTCATGTCATTGTAGCAGATCCTTGAAATTGTTGTTTCTGTAATATCTGTCTCTCCTTCTCTGACTCTAAAAGAAAAAAAAATAGGTCCATGGAACAAGAGGCTTATGCGTGGTGTCAATAAAGGTGAACAGAGGGGGAAGGATGGAGAAGCAGAAAGAATAAGACATCTAACCATCAAGACTAACTCCCAAAATAGCTTTCAATAAACTGCAAAGCACACCCCTCCTTCTTTATCCACATAGTAAGATTGAAAGTCATCACTGAGTCTTAAACTGTGAATATTGAAATTGTAAGATGTATGGTACATTTAGTGGAGACGTTGGTGAAGTGCACAAGTGATTTTAACTTTGTCTTTTAATTTTCAAGATTTATTGGTTCCAAGGGAAGAGAATATTTACAAGCGTTTTAGGTATTCACAAAACAAGTAGTTGCCAAACAGTGCAAAGAATGAAAAGAAATCATCATCATGAAGCTGGATGATTCAGGAAATGTGGTGATAAATATGGGAGTGACAACATATTATCTCAGCCTTTTCTAGCTCCACATTTTTGAGTCATGATTATCAAGTGTATCACTGCAGGGAGTATGCTAAGTCAGTTTGGAGCTAGAGGAATTTTAGTTTTAAAAGAATAACCACGCCATGTTTGGGAAGTACAACTACAATAAATGATGTCAAGTCATCTCAGTTTGAATAAATATATATTGTATAATTTGCTTCTGTCTTTTAATTTCTCATAATGAAAAGAAAATGGCAAGCAACATGAAAGCAATTAATTGCAACAATGATTACTTAGCTTCTTAGTGCCTGAATTAAAAAGAACATTAAGATTACTTTTCTAATAGCTCATATGTTTTTTTTTAAAAAGTCATTGATGTTTTATAAAGGGCAGGTGCATTTGAATTGTCCTAAAATACTAGTTTTTCCCTTGTGGGCAAACAGATTGTCAAAAATCAACTGTTGGCCATTCTGCTGGTTGTGTCATAGTGTAGTCTCAAATTCAGGAAGATAAATGTCATATCCTAGCTAATCTATTGTAATCCTTCTCTGTTGTGTGCTTCTTTTAATTTGAGACAGGCTGATTATTGAAATACAAACTTGTGACTGTCACTGTGATTTTCTTATGTGTATAAGTCCTCTCTCATCAGCCCAGAGCTTTGTATTCAGCAGTACCCAGTAGATGTTGAGTAAATGAATGGATCAAGAGTCAAGACCTTGCCCTCTGGCCATAGAGAGATTACATTATCATTTAAACCTCTATTTTCTCACCTCAATAATGGAGAAAATAAATAAGCATATCTTCTTCACTAGTTTGTTGTGACGATTGAAATAATACGAGTAAAGTACTTGGCACATTATAAATGGTGCACATGAAGAACTCAAAAAATGATAGTTATTATTAAAGACTTTAAGTAGTTCTCAATCTGTGATTATCTCAGAGTTTACTTCCATTTGGTTTACAAGTGTATTTCCAGTGCCTCATACTATGCCTGGTCTAGAAGATGCTCAAAAAGTGCTTGCTGAATGAACAAAGCCCCCAATTCTTATTAATAAATAACAAACAGCTACTGCTGCTAACACTCACAAAGCACTTACTCTACCACACACTGTTTTAAGCACTCAACATATTTTTAGACATCTAATCTTAAAAACAACACTACAAGACAGGTACTATTATTATCGCCATATTACAAATGAAGAAACTGAGTCAAAGAGGTGTTCAGCATTTGCTCAAGGTTATGCAACTAGAAAGTGGCAAAGGCAGGACTTTTACGCAGGCAGACTGGCTTCAGAGTCCAGGCTCTTATGTGTATAACATGATCTTCAGTATTTAGGCACAAAGGTAATGGAAATGTTTCACTGTGCCCCATTTATTCATTCAACAAATATCTATTAATCATCCTCAGTATGTTAGTTACTGGAGATACCACGTACATAATGTGCAAAGATGTGCATAATCTCTGCCCTCATAGAAATTATAGTCTAACAAGTCTGATTTCCTCAAGTTTCAATTTGTTCCATACTTTCCTCAGTGACTCTTGTAATGAGAGACAGTTAAAGTCTGACCTGATGCAGTAGAACGGAGGCTATAAACATTTGCAGGAAGGAGAGTGCAGGGGTAAGCCTACAAGGGAGACAGTTAGGGTGGTATTGTACTGATCATTATGGGTTACCCAGCAGACAGCCCACCTTCCCTTTAGGATGTATGCATGTAGCATGACTTTTGAAGCCCTGGATGCCACTGAAGCCCTTTCATCCTCTCAAATTTTGTAAGCAGATGTGTGATCTTGCCATCTGTACCACCACACTGACATCTAGGTCCAAACTGAGCAAAGCATTGCTCCAATTTAGCCACAAGGAGGCAAGCTCCTGGCTCAGCCTGGGAAGGGTGATGGGGTATTTGGAATGAGCCCACTTTTTTTTCTTTTCTTTTTTTTTTTTTTCAGCATAAGGGTCAGAAGTCATGTTTTTTTACAAAGAGGCTCCACTAACTTTGTCTTTTATGTTCAGTGCCTCAACTTCAAGGTTACAGGAATTAGTGCCCATGTGTCCACATTTTAAATCTGTGGTAGAATGTCCTAAATCCATAGGCACACAAAAACCGTGGCACATGCATAAATTTCACACTGCTCTGCTTGTCTTTCCAGTTTGAATTTGCCTGCTTCATTATTTAGTTAATTCATTTGTTCATTCTTTCATTCATTCATTTCTTTTTTTTTTTTTTTTTTGTTGAGACGGAGTCTCACTCTGTCGCCCAGGCTGGAGTGCAGTGGCGCAATCTCGGCTCACTGCAAGCTCCGCCTCCCAGGTTCACGCCATTCTCCTGCCTCAGCCTCTCCGAGTAGCTGGGACTACAGGCGCCCGCCACCACGCCCGGCTAATTTTTTTTTTTTTTTTTTTTTTTGTATTTTTAGTAGAGACGGGGTTTCACCGTGGTCTCATCGTGGTCTCGATCTCCTGACCTCGTGATCTGCCCGCCTCGGCCTCCCAAAGTGCTGGGATTACAAGCGTGAGCCACCGCGACCGGCTCATTCATCTATTTCTTTATTAAACGTTTACTGGGGAATTAAAAAAAAAAAAGGCAGCTGCAAGGATAGAGTTTGCATGTTAGGCACCGCAAGCACAATGACTGGCAGAGAGTTAAAGTCCTGTAATGGTTGTCAGATAAGTGGATTGATGAAGGAATAAAAAAGGAATTCGAAAACCATGACATTTATACCTCAAGAGGTTATTTTTAATCAGGAATGGATTCAAGTAAAATATTCTAAGTAATTTTTGAAGAATGAGTAAGTTACTCAATTTAAAAAAATAAAGGGGGCAAAAGAAAAAATAAAATTTGTCCCAACAGAGTTCAGTGATTTTACAAAACAAATCCATTGATCTAGACTCTCCCAGTTTTGTCTGCCTCTTCCTGTGACCACGAGTCAAGATGACTGATTACCCAGGGAAAGGCGCTATAGACTATCTCATAAACATAAAACAAAACAAAACAAAAAACTCACACTTGGTCAGAAGGCAGCCCAAACGCTTCATCTCCAGAGGCTGGGAAAGTTGATCTGTGGTTGAGATTTGGCCAGAGGGGAAGAGCCTGCCAGAATGAGAGCCTGGAATCTGGGGGGCTCAACCAAGACGCCAGTAGAACTCACCTCAAGAGCCCAACACATTCAGCAAGTTAGCAGCCAGGGCCAACTACAGAACTTACTAAGGTTTGCTGCTGAGCTCTTTAAGCTGCTAAAGTACCACTGACATTTTGGCCAAGTTAGGAAATTTTTTTTTTTTTTTTTTCTTTTTGAGACAGAGTCTGGTTCTGTCCCCCAGGCTGGAGTGCAGTGGCACCATCTCGGCTCACTGCAAGCTCCGCCTCCTGGGTTCACGCCATTCTCCTGCCTCAGCCTCCCGAGTAGCTGGGACTACAGGTGCCCGCCACCATGCCCTGCTAATTTTTTTGTATTTTTAGTAGAGACAGGGTTTCACTATGTTGGCCAGGATGGTCTCGAACTCCTGACCTCGTGATCTGCCCACCTTGGCCTGCCAAAGTGCTAGGATTACAGGCTTGAGCCACCGTGCCCGGCCCAAGTTAGGAAATTTTAGAAAGAGAGCCTTAAAAACAAAAATATCTGATTTCACACTTGCCTTTTTTCAATAGAAAACTTCCAGATGTCTTTATCTACACTATTTCATTCAGAATCATAGGTGATCTTTCACCAAACTATGTTTTGAATATTTGGGCACTAGTTTTTGCTTCTACGGATAGGCCCTGACCCAAACTCCCTCAAACATAGAGGTTCTCCCCAAATCCTCTCATGGCAACAACCATTTTCCATGAAGCCCCTCTCCCTCCAAGGGCATTGTACCAAGACCCTTGCAGGCCTCAGCCTTTGTTTTCTTTTTTAAAATTCTGTGGGAGTTCCAAGTCCATCAAATATCTCAAAATGCCTTCCCAATCCCTGTCTTTCTTTCCACTTTTAGGCCTTCAGCTAGTTAATCCCAATAAAGATTTAGGAGCTTGAAAGTAAAATGAACTTCCTAAAGTAGAAGTCTATTGGTCTCTTGAATTTCATTCTCTGCCTTTTATTGAATGTCAGCTATGTGCAAAGTGTGGTACAAAGCACTAAGATAAAATAGGAGACAGGTGCAGAGCAAGGATGAACAGGAGGCAGGCTGTGCTGGCATATGATGCAAATCAAAGTGACAGAATGCTCTGGTGGAAATCTGGGTAAATGGCTAGGGAGAAGACAGCCCAGCCTGGGAGTCCAGGGAACTAGAGAAGTGGGGAGGGGATATGGCCAGGGGGCTCAGGGTAGGAAAGATTACTTTAAATGCGTGTTTTCTACTTTTTCCCTAATTACTGAGCTCCATCTTCTTAAAAATGTGCAATGGGAGGTCTTTATATGTGAAAAAAAACAAACATTAGTTTATAAGAAATTATAAGAAAAACTCTACACCGTCATCATCTATCCCCTTTTAATTTTACTTCTCAGCCATAATATGTTCTACAATAGTCCAGGACCTTACACAAATGATTTCTCAAACTCATTGTTGGCATTGTCCCTCTCTGTCCTCTTAATTCCTTCTCTCCCTGACCTCTCATGAGAGATTTCAGGTTACTTAGGGTATTTTCATTTTCTTTATCATGCTATGGAAAATCCTGAGCACTCGCTTGAATTCAATTTTGAGTAAGAAAAATTCCTTGCAATTGTAATTGTTGGCATTGAATTGAGTGGAGTTTCCAATATTCATCCATTGTCATCTAAACACTTTTGTTTAGAGCAAAATAAGGTGCTTGTTACAATAAGTCAAATATTTGGGGGTCTTTATCAGGTCAGGATGGTGTTTTTGATCTGGACAAAATGTAGTATTTGCTAATACTTTTTCTAACTAGAAAAAAAATCCAATCTGATATCATAGATTTGGAATCAAGGCTGGTGAGTGGCATAGGTTGGGGAGGCTCTTTTGGAAAAGTTATTGAAAGAATAAATAAATGAATGAATGAAGAATACTCCAGCCTGGATTTAAGAGTAAACCATATCACTTGCTTCCTTCTCAAGATGGCCTCGTGTGGATTCTTAGATTATTGAAGCTTTGGAGCATTTTGCTAGGAAATCCTTTCTTTCTATTGCAACATTGTGGCAATCAGGCTGCACTGTCAGTTGAGCACTGGGGACTGAGATGTGTGTGAATGCTGTGGTCAGTCAGGTCTGAGCTCAATGAAAAGTCATTGCCTGAGGGTTGCATAACTTGATTGCTACAGGTAGGGAATGGCCTTTCACCAACACCAAAGATTTATTGACTTTTGGGTGGAAAAAGTCAGCTTTTATATTTCAAGAGAGTAAATCATCTCTTGTTAATTGTGAAGCCTTCAAAGGCTATTTAGGATGGTGAACTTCTGCTAGAGCTTCATGCAGTAATATGTAAAATATGTAGTTGACCAGAAGTTTACAGTTTTGACTAATAGAAGTATTAGTCAATGAGTAATACTTCAAGTTTGCCAAGTCCCAGCTTATAACTGGACCTTCATAAGCCAGCCTCATGTTCTAACAGTAGAAGCACTCTAGACTTGCAACTTTAAACCTTAGTTAGAAAAAAAATTGGCAAATACTGTATTTTGGCCAGAAAAGAAAGTTTAGGGCTACAACATTTTACCAGGGACTCATGTTAACATTTGGTCTACAACAACTTTGTTTATAGGATACTCATGCAGGTAAGCTTTGTGGTCATCACAATATTTCTGAAAGTAAACATTTTTGGAAGTAGAAATTTGAGAAAGCTATGGTGGTGCTATTAAGTAACACAGGCCATGGAGAATTTGATCAATGAAGATCAACAACTTTGATGAAATAGTTTTTACCTGAATAATGAATAATTTATTTTGCCTAACAGTCTACATTGCTAAAAAGGTGAAAGCAGTGGTCAATTTAAAGAAGAAAAGTGCATTCACTCAGAAGTTTTTGGCAGAAAGGAGAAAAAATATCTGGTTTATTGATTTCCTTATTTGCTTTCCAGCTGGTGGTTTTGGTGTGGTCGAGACACTTCATGGGGTTCCTGCCTTTAGTTATGCTAGTTGTAGCAGACCACTACCTTGAATCAAGAAAGCATGTTGGTCTAACTCGAAGATTATAGCCAGAACCCATCAGAGGGCTAGAATTTCTTTCCACTGAAAGTTCCGTTATAAATTCTTGTGTTTTGTCGTGTTTCTAGGTATATGTTTAAATGGTTTCAAAATTGATTGCTTTTAATAGTTCTTTTGTTGTTGCTGACAGTTGTGGAGAGAGTAAGATGGAGATACACACAGGCTTTTCTTATTAACAGATTTCCTGTTATACATGTATTAAGATTGTCGGCTTCTACTCCTGTTTGCTTTCCTTCTTTCTTTCTCTCTCTCTCTCTCTTTTTTTTTTTTTTTGTTTTTAATTTAGCTTGCTTCATCAGAGGGAGAAAGACTAGCTCAATTGTATTATCCTGTTAGATTGCTTAAATCATGTTTAGATAAAAAAAATTACTTTCTGCTTTCTTACTACAGTTCATGATTTCCATTTTGTAAGGCATCTTTTCTAAGTTTTGTGCTTTATTATTTTTGCGGTGTTGAGCGAGCGAAAACAAACTCTAGTTCATAATTCACTTTAAAGAACATACCCTTTCTTTCTATTTTCTTGTTAAAACCAAATTGTGTGCAATTTGTAGGAAATTGAAACCACATTTTTCACTTAACTTTCCAAAATTAAAATTTATGGGGAAAAAGAAGCAATAAAACAGTTACAATCTGGTCATCTATAATTATCTGTGTGGTGTGAGCAGTTCCACATTTGAAAAAAGTGACACGGATAACTTATCAAGATTTTACAACCGTGGGACATTTCACTTCTTATTTGCTGCATTGGAGCCAAGATCTCTACAAAATGCTGAAAGTTACACTGTCAGTTTGAAAGTTACATGTGTGAAGAGGAGCTTTGAAATGTATAGAAAACAATGGACAGTATCTAAAAACAGTTGTTTTCCTCCCTTACTCAGTAATGAAATGTATTACAGTAAAAATTTGCCATTGTAGACTGTTCTTATTTCCAGTATTGTTCTTGATTTCAGTTACTTTAACATTCTCTTGTCACGCTCTACTGGGTAGGAGAAAACCACAGAACTAGCGAGATGAACCATCTGTTTATTGGTGCTGCCATTGCTGTCTTGGTATCTCTACTTCTAAAGTTTTCTGCATCTTTGTAGATTTCCTAAGAAATGGATCCTTGAAGATATTCAAGTCCTAAGCTGTGCTTTTTTTTTAAATAAATACTTTTTCCCCTTTTAATTTTGCCATCTAATTGTTTCTAAGTTATAATAGTAAAAAGTTTTAGATTCTAAGAAATTTGATACTTCAATCCTAGTTCTTAATAGAGGGAAAGTTCATTTAACAATGGCTCCTTTGTGGAAATATACTCATATTTAGACAACTTGATGCAGCTGTGGTGAAGTCATTCATTTGTGTTTTCATTCAGTAAACATTTATTGAGTATTTAGTTTCACATCTTCTGTTAGAATCTAAATATAGAGTGGGGAACAAAACACTACAAATAGTACTGCACATAGTAATTATTCCCTTGAACCTTAGCATCATCAACATCATTCTGGATAAAAATGTATGGATGGACAGATCTTTGGTAGTACAAAAAAAAAGATCTAAAACCACTACAATCCTGAGTCTCATCTTAAGCTCAACTGAAATTGTACCCTTGCCTCAGCAACTTACAAATGCTCAAATGTTTTATAAATATTTTGGCCATGTCCATTTCTTTATTGGTAAGTTGATTCTGATCAATATTATCAGAGTTTTAAAAATGTTTTCATTTAATGGATAAGTACTTATTGTATAACACAGTCTTCTAAGTGTTTTGCAAATATTTAGCCCACTGAATCCCTGAACATCTCTATAGGGAAGGCACTTGACTGTCCTGATTGAACAGGTAAGGAAACTGAGACATAGATTAAGCCATTTGCCAGAGTTACTCAAGTGGAGGAACCTAGCCAGACCATCTGACTCCAGAATTCATCCTCTTAACTGCTCCACTGTACTCTTTCCTCAGTACTTTGATATTTCTATAACTACGTATGTCTTTTAAAAGTGTGATGATCCCTGAGTGTATGATGCTTGGACATATCTGGTAGGATTCTGCAGACAGCTTACTCTGCCTGTAAGTGGGGAGGTTCCAAAGAGGCATCAGTAAAGGAGTCCCTGGCATGTGATGGCCCTCAGGTCATTATGAGCCAGGGGCAAACGAAACATTTGTCCTACCTTCCATTCATTCTAAGTTGTTCATTCGCCCATCTCTCTAATACTTGCTTAGATATAAAAATAATATGTGCTAATTTAGAAAATTTAGAGAAAAACAGGATAGAATTTAAGGAGTTAAAATCATCCGATACCCAACACCCAGAGGTAACCACTAAAAACATTTTTGTATATTTCTTTCATATTTTTCTATACATAACAAATATATATGAACATTTTCTTCATATTTGTGGTCATACTGTATACGTGTTTACACACACACAGTTTTATATCCTGTTTTTTTCATATAGCCTAATAAGCATTTTCCCACGCATTAAAATTTCTTCATAAACATAATGTTAAAAGGCTGATCATCTCCCACAGTGTGGATTTACTATATTTATTTATCCATTCACTATTGCTAGAAATTTAAGTTGTTTTATTTATACTCATACAATGATACAATCTTTGCTCTTTTCTCTAACTTTGATGCTTTAAAAACCATAGTAATTTGTGGTAACTAAATGTTCTATCCCTTTATGAAGATTTTTTTAAATGCCCTAAATGATTTTTTTTTTGCGAGTGGTAGATTTTTTAAAAAACTTTTGAAATAATTTTTTCATATAATGCTTTTATTATTTGCACTATAAAATGATGCTATAAAATATAGAGCAGAAATAAAATATGCCCAAGTGTACACATGAAATCACGATTAGTCTAGGAAATTATATCTAGCCGTAAAGTGAGAATATTAAAGCTCTTGTATCTATATTAATACAATCAGCCATACTTTTTAATGATAAGTATTTAATCTATCAGTGTCCTCTCTCTTTTTTATCACCCAGTTGCAAACTAGATTCATTTTGGATAATTACCTTTGGTACTAAATGTATATTATCTGCCCAGTTAGGAAATAGATCTGAGGGAATTCATAAATCAATAGTAATAAAGTAAACAGAGAAATGGAATCTATTTCCTCTCTTACCATTTGTTTGAACCCACGCTACTAAAGACAGGGACCCTGTCTAATGGATGTCGGACAGAGGACCACAAGTAAACCCCATTGGGAACAGCTTTCCTTTAAGAATTGATCTGATATTTCAGGAAATATCTTATTGTTTGAATATTATAATGGTAGGTGCTTAATGACAACTACGATGCTTTGACTTCTGCTGTTTACAGAATTGATTTCAGTTTCTCTTTCAATGTTTTTGTATCTATTACTGGGTGCACCTCCTTTCTCTCCAACCTCTTTCTAGCCTTCATAAAACAATTTTTGACAGAGCATTAATGTTAGATTTACCAGTGTTATGCTAACCACAATCTCATTGTCCAAAGGGAGATAAAAATCCAGTGTCCCATACTGTTGACTACAAAAGGGGCTCTCTGTAGTTTCAACGTTGAAAAGATAATTCAATACTCAGAATGGGACCTGTACCTCTACTTCAGCACAAACATGGGAGAGTTAGTTTACCTTGCCCAGACCTCTAAATAGTCTAGCAGGCTAATGAAACTCTGAGAAAAGTCATGCCCAGCCTCCCTTGTTGATATGCTAAATCCCACAGCCAAGAAAATATTCCTGCCGTGTAAAAGAAACTCATCACTGTTATTATTCAGTGTATATTCACCTCCCTCATGTAATATAAAAGTATTACCTGTTTTCCCCAAATCCTAAACTCTATAGGAGCTTATTGACTTATGTCACAACTAATGGCATTGCTAGGAGATATACTAGAGCCCACTTTCACAGTTTTCTACCAAGTGTTGACTTCACCGTAGCGTGGTTGATCCTAGACTCAAGTGACCTGATTTGGTGGTGCCTTCTACACCAAAGTTTCAAGGCCAGGAATATAGTGAGTTAGGAATCTCTTTCTGTGTTTACAGGTTTATAGTCACTGTTGGTTTTAGAATCTTGGCCAAGGGGAAGACTATTAGATTCTGAGTTTATTTCCAAAGCAAAAGCAGGAAATCTAAAGAGATGGCATTGCATATTTTGGGAGGTGGATCTTCTTCGTGGTTTCCAATATTTTAATGACAATTAGAAAATTGTTTTTGATAGGACCCAAGTAGTTCCAAATTCAGAAAGAACTTAAATATACTTCTGTCTTTCACAAAGTCCAATTGTAAATGATGTCTTTATTAGCAGAGATACATACTCTTGCACCCTTGTGACTTTAAGAGGCCACATACTAGGGAAGAGGTATGTGCTTCCTCAAGGAGCTCGCTTCTCCTGGCATAGAAGGGCAGTCAATCTAGGCCCTCTTCCACAGGGAATTGCCATGCTGTGGGCCACAACTTGACAAGATTGCTTTAGGGACACACCTCAAACTCCTGCTTAGGTTTTTCTGCTCTGGAGAGACAAAGTGGAACTTTCAAACAGGCCAAATATTTCAAGAGAGAAATCTGCAATTAGTTTTCTTCCTCCCTCCTTTGATCATTATACCATCCTTTTACATCTGCCAGGCTCTATTTGCAAGCCTCGTCTTCCCTCAGTAGGCACATTTGAAGCCTGCTTAACTGGTATTAAGAGGGCAGAATGGCATTATTTGTGATTCCTTTGCCACTGACTCGGAGCAGTGATGGGAGGACGTCAATTTTGCAAGGGCAGCATTATTTGACACTCTTGCTGCTCAGCCCCAGAACGCTCGTTTGGTTGTGAAGATGAGCACTTAATATGCTGCCTTCTTTTCTCTCCTGTCCCTTCCATTTTCCTGCTGAATCCAACATTCCTGTAAGCACAGCCCTGAGAATGCCAGCCTTCAGACAAGCCAGAAAGAAGACACTTTGTGAAAATGGGGCATTAATGGTTTGTGAATCCGAAGATAGTTAACTGATATGTGCATTCAATTAAGATTAGTTTTTCAGTTAAAAGACTCCCCAGGAAGAGCGGCTTTATTCTCATTTCTGGGGTATGAGCAGTTAATGAAGAAGGCATACCAGAATTCCACCCGTGTTATCTGGAGCTACCTCTGGATTCCATAACCATTTTCAACTTACTTGATGAGGGGAAACTTGCCAGTTGAGATTAAACAAGCTGGACGATGGTCATGGAGAAGCATGTGTCATTTCCCATCTTTTTTGTGGGTGACGTCACCACCACACACCTCACAGAAACTGGTCTTGTATTTAAGTGTGATCCATTCTGGCAACTTTCCCTTTTAAAATGTATGTCTTAACCAAGTGAAGTCTTTATGTAGCATATGTGGATATGCATTTATATTTTTCGAGTCTAAGACAGATATTTTTACTGTAGGCATCCTTTACTATTTGTTTTCTCCTGTGTTGCCCTGAAGGGAAAGATAACACCATTGCTTCCAATGTATATTAGCTAAATGCTTCCACAGGGGCAGTCCATCACAGAGAAGCCAGTTAACAATAGTGACAGCCTGCCCTGGTTCAGCTCTTACTGCTGTGCAACTTGGGCAAGATCCGTCACCCCTCTGTCGTCCTAAGGGTCTTTCTCCTGTAAAATGGTGATGATAACAGTACAACTTCACAGAGACAGCAAAGAGTTGGTGATTTGTAAGATAGTGCTTAGCACAGTCGCTGGCACATGGTCATTGTGCATCAATTACTATGAACTACTATTCTTATCTCATTTCCATTACAAGAATGTAGGTAAAGTCACAGCATGTTGTTTTTAGTCTTGGAGGTTTTTGCAAAACAGCCTTTAAAGGACAGCTTCGGAATGGCTTTAAAACATGTGGATGCTTTGTAGACATGGTCCATGATACTTTCACGGTCCTGGGAACGTTTGTTGTCTTCCTTTTAGTTGGTGTTTGTTTTACAAAATGGCAGGTCCATTTGGCTTTGAAATGGCCAGCAGTAATAGGAATTGGATCATGTATGTGAAGATGTCATCTGAATGACAGATTTGATGTTGTCTTTTTCCATAGGTGCAATTCAATCACATTTCATTTCTTTGCCTACCAATCCTTCACCCAAGACTAGCAGCCACAGTTTTCTCATCTGTGAAACAGGAATACCTACCTTTTGGGGTGTCCGAAGGAAAAAAATAAGTTCGCAAAAGTGAAATGCTCAGAACCGCTTCTCAACAAATGATCCTATTTAAGTCAGGCTTACAAGGAGGAATGAGGCAGAGGACCTGGGGTTGGTTTGGTTCCAACATTTGAGTTTTAGTTGTGATTCAGCTGTTGACTAGCTGTTGATCTTACACTGGTCACTTAGGCTTTCCAAGCCTGGTTGTGTTTGCTGAAGGAAGATTTTTGCAGTAATAAAGTTCTGAAGTTGATTGAGTAGATGTGCATTTGCCCCTCTCTACCTGACCACATCAAGATCACACTGTTAAATCTAGAGTTAGAAGGGAGACTTAGAAGAATGTATTTGTATCTAAAAGTTGTTTTGGTAGCTTTTGAAAAATGCAATCCAATATATGATTTTGTCCTTAAAGGGTCACAATACCTATTGTCCCAATATAATCACAAAAATTTTCCGTTTGAGAATAGGTCAGCAGTTTATCAAGCCAATCTCTGCTCCTGTAGATATGTGCCAGCCCTCTGAAAAAGCCAGCAACAATATCTCACATATTGGTCTCAGGCAAAGTGAATTCCACCGATGGAGCTAAATATGTATTTTTATTTCCTCTAAATTCACCAGGCTTCAATAGGAGCAGGAAGATTATAGAGAGAGTATAGAAGAAAGGTCACTTTGTTTTTCCTTGTTGGTTTTAAGCGGGTCCATTCCACCCATAAATATAGAGAGAAATGCAAGGTTCAGTTTGGGGAACTTCAGTCTCTTAATTCCAGTTAGAAGGAAAAAGAGGTCCGGAGGAATCTTAGGAACAACAAGGGCTTCTGGTAACACTAGATGGCATTTCTAAAGGCCTTTGCCCACTTGGAAAAATAGTTTATGTGGCCACTGGGCCTACTTTTGGGGATGCCTCTGAACTTAAAACAGATCCAGTCTCTAAGCTTAAAATTCTTTCATCCTCCCTACCCAAAATAGCCAGTTAGCCCTCCAGAAAGCTTGTACCGATTTCTAACCAATCATCCGGGTATAAGGGTTCTCATTATCTCTATTAAAGTTGCTGTCATTAAGAATTTACCCAATTGTCACTTTTATTAGTAAAAGCTAACCTACTTTTGCTTCATCTTGTGCTGTGACAAATGCTATGCTCTAATAGCATCCTGTCATAAAGTTTTCTAATGATGCATGTACCTTAGGAGAACCATTTGCAGCTCTCAGACAAGCTAAACAGAAATATTAACCATGAGTCTTCCCCCAAGCTGGAAATAACCCAAAGCAGTAGTAATAAAAACTTAATCATGAAACATGGACTGTGCTATCCTATCCTTAAAAGTTCAGGCCATAACTTTGGCTAAGCCTCTCTTTCACTCCCTACACTCACCCACATTATTCCATGGCAATTAGGAAAGCCTCTTTAGCACTTGGGATGGCATGTCAAAGAAAGAATCAGAGCCTGAAGGTGGAGGCTGATTGGTTTCTTCTGCTTAGGTTAGTGGATTACCAGGGTGTTTGCTTATAGATCAACAGCAACAGCCAACATTATTTTCACTTTCTCCTAGATAGTGTGGTCCATATTCCAATTAGAACCCCCACCCTCCCTCTTTATCCTCCACATTTAGACAACAAATTATATCCACATGGCAATTTCTTTCTAATGCAGTTACCAGACCCCTTTGTTTGGGGCCTAAATTCAAATGAGATTATGAAAGCCTTTGGATCAGTAATGTAGCAACTGGTCCAGTCTCTTCAGCTCTTGAGAATTGATGTAGGCACTAATGAGATAAATTCAGTAAAATGCTTTTACACGGAGACATGGTAAAGATACATGACACAAAGAGTCTTCTGTGTACCTGGCTTAGGTGGTGGGTTCAAACCTTTTCCTTGCTGAAGGTCAGAACCAGTGTCAAATTTACAGAAAACCCACTTATGATGCTTGGTGTTCCCTTTGGTTTTTATCGTCACAGTAGGTATTACCGGACCAAGAAGTAATTACATCATTATTTTTTATGTGGTGCTTTATTACTTGCTTTTCAAAATTGGTTTCCACCATCTCACAAGCTAATAGCAACAAATATGTGATTGTAATGTTCACTCTGTCAGGAGACCTGGGGTTATTGCGGAAGTGGCCACATACCCATTGACCACACAATAACTGTTACTCCAAAACAAGTGAACTGCTTAACTAAACATCTATTGATTGTAAGACGCTGGGGACCAATATTAAGACCACCAATATCCAAAGGGGAAGATTAAATTCTAGTTATTATACACTGTATTTTGTCAATATTTTGTGGTGAGGAGACAGATCACAAGTCCAAATCTAGGGTAGATTAGAAGAAGTAGAACTTCGTTGGGTACCTTAACTCATTAACTTAGTTCCATCTACTTCTTAAAAGACAGGCATTAAGAGTGTGAGCAGAAAACATCAAGAACCATGGAAATCCCCTCATCTTCACTCCTCCAAATATACCAACAGGAATTAACCAAATCTAAAAGTCAACTCAAGGTTTATCATCATAGTTGTTTCCGGTGAATGTCACAGCTTTTGTCTTGAGGCACCTGAAGTTCTACAGTTTTCTTTAGGACTGGGGACTGATCTGGGACTGAGTGTCTTCCACGCTTTCTTGTATGGCTGTTATGAGAAGCTAAGCTACAATTGGGCAAACAAGTTTGCCAACCTCACTTACTCATTTAGGTTCATATCTTTTTACTGGGAGTTATAGAGTGAGACTGAAGAAAACCAGAACTTTAGGGTTAAAGCATCCACAAGTTGTCTGAAACTGTGTGTGCCATTTATGCTAATGATCTTAGTATAACATTTACAACTTCCTAATATACTAATTTACAAATTTGCTTACATTTACAACCTCTCCTCAGACCTCTTCTGGTTGGTTACTTGACTGCACTAGATGGTGTTGATAACACCTTATGTTTTGAGTTCCTCGTTTCAGTGATACTATTCTCTCCTGGTATTCTTTCTACCTTTTTGACCTGCATTTGTCCTGTTTTGTCTCTCAATCTCTCTCTAACCATTCCTTACCTGCTTGTGTTCCCCATAGTGTCTGTCCTGGGTTCTCTTTTCACATGTGGTTTTTGCTGTTACCTATATATTGGTGTTCCTGATAGAATTAATTCCATCACTGATCTTTTTCCTGAGCTTCTGTTCTTTTTTTTTTTTTTTTTTTTTTTTTTTGGACAGTGTCTCACTTTATCGCCCAGGCTGGAGTGCTCACTGCAACCTCCACCTCCCAGATTCAAGCAATTCTCCTGCCTCAGCCTCCCAAGTAGCTGGGACCACAAGTATGCACTACCACACCTGGCTGATTTTTGTATTTTTAGTAGAGATGGGGTTTCACCGTATTAGCCAGGCTGGTCTTGAACTCCTGGCCTCAAGTGATTCACCCGCCTTAGCCTCCCAAAGGCATTGCAGGCATGAGCCACCATGCCAAGTCTGAGCTTGTCTACTAGATATTTTTACCTAGATGTTCTTCTGGCACCTAAATTCCAGCATGTCTGAAATTGAACTCGTGATTTTTTTTCCTCCTGTATATAGTTTTCTTTCTGCTAAATGGCCACTGTTTCCACTCAGTCAGATAAATTAGAAATGTCAGCCATCCCCCATTCTTCGTATCCCCTTACATCTGGCATATTACTGAATTCATGTAGATTTTATTCTAAAATATCTCTGAAATCTACTTTTTCCTCCATGACCGCCCCATCATTAGTTGGTCTTTTATTTTCCATTTGGATTATTATAATAATGCTGCCTTTAAGAGCCAGCCTTCATTTTACTTCTATGGCTCTTTAACATGTTGATCACATCATGTTACTCCTACGATCTGGAAAATCTTAAGTGACTCTTTGCTGTCTACCTGCTCTTAGCAAGGCACCAAGGCCAATACTGTTACTTATGGTTAACTTTTAACACCTCACTCTCAACATGTTCCTCAAACTGGAACATCCAACCCTACTTGAACACATCTTTCGTGTAACTCTTTCCCTTTGCTCTTTCTGTTCCCATTGCCTGGAATGCTTTTCCTGTCCTTTTCCATAGAAAAGTCCTATTTATCTTTCCATACCCAAGTCAGATATTTGAGCTAAGTATTTCCCTGACTCTACTACAGAGAATTTTTTCCTCCTTTTGTGCAGTGTACATTAATAATGCTACAGTTTTGTATACTTTTGGGTAGCCAATTACAGGTCTGTCTCCCCACTGGACCATGTTCTTCTCAAGGGTATGGCACAGTGCCAAGAAGAGTTTTTCAAATGGAGTCATTTCCAGCCGGGGACTCACAGGGTGCTGGACTTGTGTGTTGTACTTTTTTCTTTTCATATTCTTAAGCATGGGGCCTTGTATACAGCAAGCCTACAATTTTATTTAATTAATTAAACAGTATAAAACACCCCAAGTCTGGAAATGAATCCCATCTTAATTAGGTGTCTCCTACTTATTTTTTTCTCCTTTGTTCACAGAACTTACATTATTTTAAAATGGTTGTGTCCTACTCCAGATGGAGCTCATTTTCAGGGTAATATTTGAGAACCAGAGGTGGTAGAATTCTTTGAACTGTAATTCCAAGTTAGCGTAAAGGAGAGGGGGAAGGTTGAGTCCCAGGGACAAGTGTAACACACCCACTGTTCTAGAACCCCGCATCTTCCTGCTGTTGTATTTGACACACTGTTTTAGAATTCTGTTTGTGTCTTTCTGCCCCTCTAGACTCTGGAGTTCCTTGAGAGTGGGGAATATGTAAATATGTCTAATTAGTCCTGTATTCATTGCACCTGCCCCTGTTCTTAGCACATGGCCTATATTCTATTAATAGTAATAACAACTGCCTATTGAGTATTTATGTGCTAATCACTATACAAATAATAGCACATTAAATCTTCACTTCACAGTTGAGGAAGACTTAAAGAATGTAAGTGACTTTTCCAAAAGGAACATATATCTGGTCAATGATGTAGCCTGGCTGCAATCTAGCTGAGTCTTACTCCAAGACAGCCGAGACAAAGGGAAGAAGAGTGTGTTATTAGGAAAATGGAAGTCAAATGGGTTCTGGAGTGTTTTCTTGGAATATAAATTGAGACAAACGAAAGGACTAGAACAGATTGTAGATAGAAGGATACATGAAGAGCAAAAACAGTATCACAAAAGTCCTGGAAGCCAAAATTATTAGAGATCTGCTCTGAAGAGCCCTTGGTTGGCCTAACTTGCTGCTCTAATGAACAGGTTCAGAGTAGGGCTCTGGAGGCAGACTGCCTGGGTTTGAATCCCAGCCCCTACATTCATTAGCTCGGTGGATTTAGGCAAAGTCTTAACTCTTCAAGCCTCCGTTTTCTTCTGTGTCTAATGGGAATAATGATAGTACCTCCTCGTAGAGTTGTTGTGAAGGATAGGTTAATCAATATAAAGTGCTTGGCATACAATAAGGCCTTAGGAAGTGTGAGCTGCTGTTGCTGCTGTTGTAATTATTAAAAGAAGACAAGATACACATGAATGAATGTAATTCATTGTGGCACTTAGCATTTAATTAATATTATGCTTCTGAGTGAATCCATGTTTTCTAAACTTATCGACCAAGGTGTCCCTACAAACTTAATGGGATGCTATGAGATATTTTAAACTTGAGGGAAACAGTACATCAGATACTGTATAAACTACCAGTTTAAGGTAGTTCAAAACTCAATGTTACATTATACTTCTTTTTTTTTTTTTTTTTTTTTTTTTTTTTTAAGACAGGGTCTTGCTCTGTCACCCAGGCTGGAGTGCAGTAGTGAAATCATGGCTCACTGTGGCTTCAAACTCCCCAGCTCAAGCTGTTCTCCCACTTCAGCCTCCCGAGTAGCTGGAACCACAGTCATATACCACCATGCTTGGCTAATTTTTTAATCTTTTGTAGAGACGAGGTCTCACTATATTGACCAGGCTGGTTTCAAACTCCTGGGCTGCAGCTATCCTTCTGCCTCAGCCTCCCAGTGTGCTAGGATTACAGGTGTGAGCCACTGTGCCCAGCCTTACAGTGCATTCTTTTGATGGTGTCATACCTTTGCAAAGCTGGTTTTCAGCATTTACTGTGGTTTAAAAAAAAAAAAGTGCCATGTGAAAACCAATATGGAATCAAAAATGAGGGTGGCCATGTTTATAGTCTGATTCTGAGTTGTGCAAAGTTGTGTGGTGCCCACCAGGAACACACGTTTCACTAGTAAATTGTGATTATTTTAAAATGAAATAAAATGTTATATTTTTCTGTCCATTTCTTTATATTGTTTTTGTCAAATATGTATGTCCCACTAAGTTGCTAGAACATAAAGTTTAAGCTGTTTGCATCTGGGTAGTTAATAAACAGAATTGTTGGGCATTGCTTTTGGCTTACGGATGCTTTGAAGGGATTGCTGAGATACTCAGGGTACTGTGAACAGAGAAAGTTTGAGGAGCTCTGAAGTAGACAATAAATATATAAGCAAAATGTGTGTTAAAAGAAAAGTGTTCTAGCATGTAATAGGGGGAGGAGATTTCTTAGGATCAAGATGCTCAGCAAAAATAATCATTTAGGTTAGGTCAATATTAAAGAAGGCTGACTTCATTTGTTTTTAAATCAAGATGCTATTTAAGTTGGAGCTTTGGCTGATAAAAACTTCCAGGCTTATCTGCAAGGCCATTGTAGCTCGCTGCATGGCATACTTGTTATAAGTTCTCTGTAATTCCATTAAAATGTTACCAAATAATCACTTAATCTTCTAATAGCTTCCAGTTACAAGTACTTTCCTGTCTTATTAGTGGAATTAGTGGATGATTTGGAGTCACTTTTTTATCACCATTCTTGGGATTTGTTTTTTCCTTTCCAGTCTGACCGTCTGCAGAGCTCTGTTAATAACTTCATTACAACTCTTCTGAAACCTGTCCACTGGTTTGGAGGAAACGACTCTGTGAACAGTGGGAGTCATTTTCTGAGTTGTCTCATAAAACCATGATATTAACAATCACAAGTAGGACTTCAGCTCAGAACTCCGCGTTTGGTTAGCACAAGGCTCAGGGAAGGGTTTCTTTGCCTTGGAGCCTAACTCGGTGCTGTCCCCTGCTGAGAGCCATAAGTCGCTGGTAGGCTTGTTCTAGGAGAGTAATAAGTATTGTTGTTTAGCAATTGTGTTGAAATTCAGCTCCACTATGTCTGACAGTATTTATCTAAAATACTTTCCCTGGTGCGTGTTCAAGTTCCAGTAAACCGTGTCTTATTGTGCGACCTTTTCATTTTCCAGTGAAAAGGGATCAGCTCGTCAGATAAAAGCTACAAGCCAGAGTACAGGAAAAATGCGTGCTCAGAAAATCCAAGCATGATTGAAAACAAGATGTGTTAAATCAATGCGGTTTATCGCCTGCCTATTCCCGGCAATTGCTGTTCTAAGCTCATTCTGAACACACACGGGATGATAAAAGTATAGTGTCACAGCACTTGCTGGGGTGGGGAGGTAAGAAAACATGTTTATCAGACAGGCTCGGTGATTTTACCCCCTTGATAACAGCTAATGTCAAAACTCTTTGGGGCGAAATCTGAAGAACAATTATAGAAGTAATATTACTCTTGTTATATCAGAAACTGTGCCAGTAGGGAAGAGAATTATGGACGTATCCCTACATGTTAAGAAAGACAGAATATGTTGGTCTCCAATATTTAAATGCCATCATCCATTACACAGTGGAAATTATTCTTCTCATCTCATTTAAAGGAGCAAATTTGGCTTTGAAACCTAATCATAAATGATCCAAATTAAGAAAACACCCAAAATGAAAAAGCTTGAAAGGCCAAAAAAAAACTGTGTACGTTCAACTTCTGTTTGCTCGAGGGATTTAATTTTAGTTTTAAAGTTGGATCAAATTTGGGAATCTAAATTAAGGCTCCTGGAAGGCCATGCTGTTCAGAGCACATCATACACAGTAACAGGGGCAGGTTTTCTCATCAGCTGTAGTACACTTAGAGAGCAATACAGTTTTTCCTAATTATTGGAGGTTCACCTACTTCCCATTTTAGACAGAGTGTAGCCCTCCAGGGCAAGAAAGGGGTCTGTTCTTGAAGAGATGCTCCACTTCTGCCAGTAACTTCTCACCACACATCTGGAAAATGCCAACCGGTTGTAGTATAAATTGGTTTAATGTATCTCAGAGACAGCATTTGTGTCTCTTTCTTTCTAAAGTCAAATCAGCATTTGAGAGCTCCTTGTAGGCTTAGGCCTATAAGAAGAACTTGATGTGACAGAAAACAGTTTCTTGAGCATTTGGGGACAAATTTAAAATACTAGGGTGGCCTCCCCGAAAGTTTGTGTTAGTTGACATGGTGAGCCTTACATAATAAAAATCAGGCCACCAAATGGCTTGTTCATGTGTAAAATGTTAGGAGCCTAGGTACAGAGATTCCTGTTAGTGCTGGGATTTTGTTTCACAGATATTTAGTAAAAACAAAAACAAAAAACAGCAGTTTAATTGATTTGGTATCAGGACTTGTTAATGTGCTGCAAATTGAGGTTCATCAATATTAACATAAAATAGTCATCTTGGAATAATAAAGGACTGCAAAAATATAAACAATGAGGCTTCTGTGCTAATTTATGCAACCAACTCTTTCTGTGCCTCAGTTTCCCACCTTTGAATTAGGAGTGCTTTTTAACATTTACGTCAAGGGCATATTGTAGGAACCAAGGAGATAATTTCTAGAAAGCACTTTGTTATTACTGGATAAAGAGTCTTATATGACCTCAGGGTATGTTTAAAATGGCAACTCTACAAGGAATCATTGTGACTATTAACACCTACAATCTTCAGAGGTCCTTATAACTTAGAGAATAATTGAGTTCAAGATGCAAAATCTTAAAAATTAGTTTTCTTTTGCAGATGCCTTTGAAAGTCACCTGTCAAAATGTAAATTGGCATACATTTTATGAAGGATAGTTAGGAAATATGTATACTGAAAAACTTGAAATGTGCATGTTCTTTTATCCTGAGAAGTGCTCATTATAAATGCTTCTTAAGTCAGTGAAAATTTTGGGAAAAAAAACCCTACATTCCAGTTAGTAGAGGATTTGTTACATAAATTATGTCTATCTGTATAATACGGTAAGCTACAAACATCAAAAAGAGATAGGTATAAGCCTGTATATAATCTATATTTTTATAAAATAGTATTGTGAAAATGTTTGAAAGCATACATACTAAAATATCAATCATGCTTCTACATGAATGGGGATATTACGGGGTTTCCCACCTTCAAACTTTTTTTTATATAATAATTATGTTAACATTACTTTTAGATTTAGAAAAACAGTAAGGTGATTTCATTTTGAAAAACAAAAGCAAGTCTCTTAATTCTTTGTTCCTCTTCTTGATTGCTTTTACTTCTCCAAGAATTGTTAATTTCTAAACATAGGCAAGTTCTTTGCATTCCAAGCTACAGTCCTGAGGATCTTCCCTCATCAGTCTTCCTACGAGTGCCCCTGCTTTGTTTCATCCTCCTAGGCTCTTTGCTTTTCAGTTGACCTTCTGTCTTCAGCCTTTGCTTTGCATGTTGCCCTGGCTGCACTCTTTGTAAAAAGGACGTAGCCACTCACGGCACCTAATACCTCTGATTGTGCTTGTGGTAGAGAGAGGCATTGCTTCCTTTGCTTGACTTTTGAATCTCAAAGTTGTTGTCACACATCAAGAGACCTGAAGACTACAAATAAGACATCAGGGTGGCCGGGCACGGTGGCTCACGCTTGTAATCCCAGCACTTTGGGAGGCCGAGGCGGGCGGATCACGAGGTCAGGAGATCGAGACCATCCTGGCTAACATGGTGAAACCCCATCTCTATTAAAAATACAAAAAAATTAGCCGGCGTGGTGGTGGGCGCCTGTAGTCTCAGCTACTCGGGAGGCTGAGGCAGGAGAATGGCATGAACCCGGGAGGTGAAGTTAGCAGCGAGCCGAGATCGCACCACTGCACTCCAGCCTGGGCGGCGGAGCGAGACTCCATCTCAAAAAAAAAAAAGACACCAGGGCGTGTTCAAAGGCAGTTTGGAAATTTTCCTCTGGCTTCTCTATTGGTTAATTCTGCCTATGTTGGCTTCGTCTTGACACCCTTCTTGTTGCAGAAAGTTACAGCTTTCTGTGGTTCCAGGAGTCCTCCCCTGAAGCCATCCTGAGCCTCACTCTCTCCGAGGCGGGGGCACCAGGCTGTAAAAGCATTTCACGGGAAAGCAGGAGCTCCACTTGCAAGGAATTTGGTGTTAGGTTTCTTAGGAAGTGTATCGCTCCCACGAAAGAGGTGACCTGGTGTGCCGTTTGTGCATCAAACATCTAGGCAGGTAATGAAATATCCAAAAGGCTGGAAATGCAACAAATTTCCTTGTGAACAATATTTCTGGCCTTGTTTAGGTTTCTGGTTGATTTTTCGGTTTATATATTTTAAACTCAGTCTTAAAGATAGATTCGTGAAGATAACTTGCTGTTTTATTGTTTACCTCTGCTTGTTAATTTAGTGACTGAGGGAAAAATGGGGCCATTATGGAACAAAAACGCTCTGCCTAACACATATGTAATAACTCTCATGCCCAGAATGGATCTGCCTTGGAGGGAAATGCTCTGCTGTTACTCCTTTAGTTCAAACATAGAGTAGTCACCAGGGAAGCTTGGAGACCCAGGTGCTAGTTTTATCATTGCCTCTGCTATGAGGTTTTATTTATTACTTGGCATAGAGTCTAGATATTTGTTTGGACATTAAATGGCAATAGAATATTAATATTGCCTTCCTAATATCTGCATTTCTTTTTATTTCCAGTCAAAATGACATCATGTCACACAACCATTAAAAAAAGGAAATTAAAACCCCAGAAATATGTGAAAGCACGGCAGTGAGTCGCTGAGCTATAAAAGCAGGGAACTCTGTGAGCCAATGTTGGAATGGCACCCAAAGCACTTTTCCCCTGGTGTTTCTGAACAGAACTCTGCAGCCTCTCATTCCCATTGTTTCCAGGAATAAGTATTCAAGAAGTTAAGGGGGACGGAGGAGTGACTTCTTTAAAAGGAAACTCCAAAAGAGAAAAATCAATTTTCATAACTGAGAATACATCTGGCTTGACTATATGATTTTAATTTGCAAATAAACCCCCTTACAGAGAATTTCCTTTATTTGATGTGTTTGCGAAGTGGATTTCTTTAAGAAAGAAAAAGAGACTATAGGCATGAAAATGCCACGTATACATTTGGCTAGAATTCACTCATTATTAAGAGTTTTCAATTGAATTTTAGAAGCTTGTGATTAGTGTGAGTGCATAAAAACTAGTTGTGTTATCTCGATTTTCTTTGCATATAGCATTTCATGCTGTATGCTGCATAATTAGAGATTATAGCTTTGTAGAACCAGAGCTGTTCTGTCTTGACCACCACCTGGGTTGAAGCCCATAAAGAGAAAGGCTGAGAGACTGGTTGGAATAGAAAGTTGCTGGTTTCCTTTAGGGGAGTCTGAGATGGTGAGATCCGGAAGGAACCTGAAGCCCTCTATAAGCAGTCCCAACATAAAGCCAGAATAAAACGGTTTGATTTTTTTAACCATTTCACAAACTTTTTTTTCAAAAGTAGTAATGTTGATACAGTTCAAACGGCATCCTGGTGCATACAACAGATACATCCCACCAATATCCATTCCCCAATATCACATCATAGCTGTGGGTGAGGGGATCCTTCTCAAATCTCAGCTGAGACATTTGCCCTGCAAGCTTGCTCTCCTGTTTGGGAGCATTTGATCTTGCTTTTTATGCATTACAGGAACGCTTCAGATGTACCCCTCCATAAGCTGTACACAACTCCACGAAGTCCTGCTATGCTGGTTCAGTAAATATCTTTCTACCAGTAAAAGAGTTTGAAGGGGTCAGTGGAAGACAGCTTGAATTCAATTGCTGTGGCCTCTCAATACCCTGGTTGTTCTTTAAATTAATGTATCCCCATTAAGTGTATTGTGACCCTAGACTTTGTCAGAAAGAGGAGCAGAGGTGGTGACTATGAGGACCTGGCTGTGAGATGCTGAGGTGCTGAGCTGCATCCCTGCTCTGCAAGTAGAGGGTTTCATCTCTCTTTCAGGGTTGGATTATGTGTACCTTTCAGAAAGTTTGTTTTTAAGGGCTTATGGTGTTGTGACACTAAACAGTTCATTCCTACGAATGCCACCCTCTCTCCTTGAGCATATGGTAAGCACTAAAAATGATTACTGAATAAATGGATAATTTAATGTCTTTCGGAATTTTTAAAATGCATACATTGGCCCCATTTTATTCTCATGGTATAAACATTGAGGCTTTTCTATTTGGAATAATGGATTCTTCTAAACCTAACTGGTTTAGGGTGACGCCCTCTCAAACCCTTTTCAGAGTACGTGGACTGGGTATTTGGAAGCAGGGCCACACAAGCTGTTCTCATCATTCCATTCCTCTAGCAGTTTACAGCTTCATCTGTTTTTCTTTTTTCAATCTAAGATGCTCATGCTTCTTTATTTGTGGTTAATTATGTCCAATTAAGTTTTTTTTTTTTGCTCTACCAGATTCTCGGAATTGTCCCAAGTTTGAGGGGAAAAAAAAATTGGTTAGTCCCATTTCTTCTGGTGCCTCCTGAGCCCTGCACTTGAGTACAATGAGGTCACTTTGTTGAAGGATTAACTTTATATTACATTCTTGCAGAGTAGATGTATGTCCCTAAGGTATGACTACCCCCACTGATGAAATAAATATACCATTCTTTATGATTCCTCCCTGTTACCCTCTCTGTTGATTTTCAGAGAGTTTATGAATAGTCACATATTTATACAACTGGCCAAAAGTATACTACTTATTTTTCTTATGGTCTGTAATAACCTATGCAAGGTTATTAAAGGGTATACAGACCCCTCTTAAAGCATAGTTTCTTATGTCATTACTTTATACAAGCAGGTCAAATTCCATCTCAGCAACAATCTCTTGCTCTTAACCTTTTTCTCTGATTATAAAAGTAATATATGTTCATTGTGGAAAATTTAGAAAATTCACAGCAAAAAGAACAGGAAGAAAAGCACTTTAAGACCCGCTACTTAGAAACAACTACTATTTGGCAGTTTATACACAGACATATTTTCTTTATTCGATATATGTTTGTTTAAAAAAAGTAACTATATTGTACACATGCTCCTGTAATCTACTTTTTAACCAAGCAATATATCAGTAAATATTTTTTCCTATGACATTGCTTTTGAGGATGGCATCATATTCTATTCCATGCGGGTGCCTTAAGTTAACCATCCCCCACTTCCCAGATATTTAATATATTTTTTTGTAGGGGCAGTTAAAATAACAATCTTTGTCAGATTGCTCCCCTACACTCAGTAATTGGTTTAATTTTTTTCTCTAGTCAATGCAATCAGATAAATCATCAAGTTCCTTTGGATTTAGGACAATGAGCTTTGTCTAGCATCTTTAATGTTAGCTTTGTCTGCAGCACTGGACAATTCCATTGTAATATTCAATACCTGTATTGAGGGCAGGTTAACTTGTTTAAAACTATGAACAGACAGCAAATCATAAAGGCATGGGACATAAGTTAAAAGCCCTTGCCTTACTATTTAAATATTTCCTCTCTCATAGTACACGTCCATGGAGTAAATCCTTATTTTTCTTTGAATAATGAGTTTAATATGTCTAATTCAATTACTCTGTGACAGCAGAATGACTTCTCCTCAGCTCTTTAGCTATTAGTTCCATATGATATTTGAATTGGTTCTTTTAATTGCTGATATTGTCGGTCATTCCTCTGTGAGCTGGCCATATAGCCGGAGAAACATCTCTCTCCCTGCCATACATCAGACAGTCATTCAATTAACAATCATGAATTTCTAGACACAATAGGAATTCATTATGCTAATGATTGAAGAGGTGGGGCAACAATTCAAATTTTATTGGTATCTTAGACTGAAAAGTAAAACCAAGAATTAGAATTTTCAGGATGCTGAATTATGTTTTCAGATATTAAAATGATGCATTTAATTGTCTAAAGCTACTATTTATGGTTAAACATTTTTGTTGGCAATTAGCATTATGAGTGGGGGTGGATATTATAAATAACTTAAACCTTGGTGCTCATTCCTGTCTCTCTCATGCATTTCTTGATTAAATACCGTGGATTTTACGAGTAACAGCTTCCCTGCCTAAAGAATTCTATGTCATTTTCTCTACAAGTCTAATTTGAAAAAAGAATTATTCTCAAGGGTTTAGAAAGTAATTCATAAAACGGAAGGAATAATAAATATTGTGCCTTAACTCATATACTAGTATAGATAGAAAGATTTTGTACACCTGGGTGTAATTTTAGTTAATTTCCACAAGAAACAGGTTGAAAGTTTACTGTTTGGAAATGGGGAGAGGGTTGACTAAATCTCATATTTGCAAAAATGATTACATTATCTTAAATGAAAATGCCACTCTATTAATGACTTCAATAAGCATTGCATTTGGGGAAAAAAATCTTTCTAATAAAAAGTTACCCGAAGTTCACTCTAACTTAAAATATACAAGTGAAGAAAATGTACTTACTCTGATTTATGTGTCTTTTGGAGGTGTAATTATTGGCTTTTTACTCACCTATGTAAAACAATGTACTTTTGTAAATGGATTTCTGGCCACTTTATGCAGCCTTTTTTTTCCTTACATAAAAAGTAAGCACTGTCAATCAAGGAATTTTAAGGTTTATTTCCTCTTTAGAAATGATTGATAGCCTTTTAGATTTACAAGTTGACAAGTTAAAGGGTTCTATTGGTATAATTATGTACTAAATTCACAGTCTTTCAATTTAAATGTCCTTTTAAAACCACAAGATTATCATACCTGTATTTTGAAAAGTGGGCCAGTTTGGGTTGGTATACAAATTGCTTCAATTAGCCTTGGGACCTATTTGAATTTAATACAGTTTTTTAAAGTTAGTACTAGTATGAATCTTACTTTTAAAATTTAGGTTAATGGAAATGCATTTTAAGTAAAGCGTGTGGCAACTTGTTTTTTAATGTATAGCTAAATGTCAGAACTACACAGACTGTCTTTTTTATTCAGCATGTGAGAAAATACATGGTCGAACACTTTGATTACACTAAAAAAGAAAAGAAATTAAAAAAAAACACCCACCTACCCCTTACTTAGAGAATATAGGGATGTGGAGGCTATGGATAGGAGCTGGAGCTGCCATGTTTTCCTTCTCCGCTGTTTCACATGAGACAGCCCGAAGATATTTCACATACCGGGGAGAAATTTTGAAAATGATAGACCAGAGTCCACTTAATATTGTGTTTAATTTAAGGATGCTTTGAAGAGTGTGTAGTCAATGTGCACACAGCAAGGTCCTTTGTCTCCAAATGTTATTCCAGGTTTGCTCTTCTTTTGGTGTTTTCAAGGATTATTCTTGGAGATTTGGCTGCTCTAAGCTAGTACTTCACAGACGCTGGTCCCAAATAGTATCAATATTGGTGAAAGGATCTATCAATCATTTCAGATGTGAGGGTTTTGAATCAGGGCATTTTCAATACCCATCCCTTTGTAGACTCTCTCAAGGGTGGCACTGGCTTTCCATACCTCGAAGATTCACTTCTACTCACTCTCCTCTGCTCTCACCAGCCTCTTACATGCTTAATTGTGCTGAGATATTGTATCAGCTGAGGTCCGCTAGGGACTTTGCAGTTAAGCAGATACTTTTAATTCTCCTGCTGTTGACAATGTATAGATAACATCAGGCAAGCCCTTGAGTGTTTTTACCTGAGCAACTGAATTAGAGTGGATACTAAAAACCTCACATCAAATACCATTTTACTTTCTATTTATGATCATGTAAGGAGTGTAGAATTTGGCCGAAGGAACACTGTTCAAGACCTACTCCTAATGTTCTTTTGGGCAGGTCACTCCCCACCATGGTATAAAGCAGATGGTGGAAAGTTCAGCAAAGAGATCATTCACACAATCATCTTGTGATCCAATTCAAAAGTATCAATTAAACTTTGGACTTCCCGGTTATTTCCACACCATTAGTGTTGCAAGCCACGTTCTGCTTTATTTCTTGAAAATGTACTAATTGTGTGACTTCTTTATTGCAGCGCTCAATGAACCCACCATCGATTATGGTTTCCAGAGGTTACAGAAGGTCATTCCTCGGCACCCTGGTGACCCCGAGCGTTTGCCAAAGGTGAGGATACTGCCTTTTTGTAATTTCTGAAAATTTGGACTTGAGTGATTTGCAGAAAACTCTGCTGCTGATAAAAATTAGTTCACAGGTAAACAACTCATATTTTTGTGTTTTGTGTGTTTGGTGCTATAAGGTAAGCAATAATAAAAGTAGCAAGCACTTACGTGCCAGGCAACACTGTGCTTACTTTTATATCTGTTATGCCATTTTATCCTCTCAACAATGCTCTGATGTTGGTACTATTACCATTCCTATTTTAGAAGAGAAAATAAGCAAAGAGAGATTAAATAATAATTTGCCCAAGGTCACATAGCATGTAAATTGCTAAATCAAGATTTGAACCTATGCAGCATGGCCCTAGAGTCTGGGCTACTTAATCGCTACATCTTACCAATCCTCAAAAGAAAAAGCAGCACCAAGTTTCTGTCTACAAGTATCCGTACTTAGTCCTGGCAAGAGGAGAATAGTTAGAGCTCAAAATGTATTGGTAGGTCTTGAGATTGGGCAAAGACAACCTCTCTTCTCCGAAGGCATTCTACCTAGTTGGGAAAATAGGCACAAATACGAGAGAAATTAAACAAAAATTCAAGACAGAGTCATATATGTCACCAAATACATCATTAATTGCCAGTGCAGAAAGAAGGAAACTGACCTTTATTGACTATTGCGTACCTGTTGTGAATGTTTGGGATATCCCCATCCCACCTGAAGAACTTGGGCTTTATGTGGGAGAGAGTCCCAAACACAACTAATCATAACCAAAAATACTAGCTCATTAAAGAAAAGTACAACCAACGTTCTGTGAGGACTCAGAAGAGAGGGCAGTTAAATGTTAAGGAAGTTCAAAGTACAGAATTTGTTGAGCTTGCATTCACTATTTACTGACAGCAAAAACTTCATTTACTACACAAGTGAAAACTATTAACATTAAATTGAATTAGTAGTTTCAAGGACTCTTTCTTGCCACAGTAAGTCTAGAGATAGGCCATTTCTAGGTTTATGTATCCTTGTAAAACACTTGTGAAAATGAAGTTGCCATCCTTCTTAGCTCGTTGAAGCTCCTTGGGGGATCAGTTCGTCATCAAATCTTACCTGTGTGCTGGCTGCTCTTGTAGGCAGGGCCATCTGTCAGAACCGGCCCTGTCTGGGAGAGATCCACCCCTCAGGCCACTACACAGATGTGAGGTGCATGGGGAGGAGGGGTGCTAACTGCTCTGAGAGAGGAAGGACTGTGATGAGCAAGGGCCTGTGTCCTGCATCTTGACTTTGGGGGAAAAACACCTTCAGTTTTCAGAGATGATGCCTTCAGTTTCAACCTTCAATTTCCAAGAACAACCTCTCTTCCACTGAAGTGCTGTCCTTCCCTTTCCTTTTCCACCCCAATCTATTCTTGGTAAGCAATTAAATCATCTACAGGTTATTTAATATTATTTAGTAGATTAAATAATCTAACTATAATAATAAACAGCAGTCTCCACCCATGGTGTAGATGGTCTGTGGAGAGATTTACCATTAGGTTCCTCTGTCTAGCAAGAACATGGTCCCATGCATTTCCTATGGGACAACTGGTAATTTTATAGCACGATGATATAAATGATGTGGGTCTGACTAATGGTAGGTGCCTTAGCTGTCTTCGTGCTAGAACAAAGGCAGGGGTACAATGCCAGATTCTTCCCATTGTTCCCAGTGCGGAACATTTGGGCACTGTATTCACTTTATATTTAGCACTTGCTTTACCATTTGATCTCTAGAGTTCACTGGAGGTATTGAGGAGAGTCAGGTTGGACAAGGTGGAATTCAGACATTGGCCACTTGCTAGCTATGCAACCTAGGTCAAAATTGTTTACCTCTCTGTGCCTCAATGTCCTCATCTGTTAAATGGGGATGGTGCTATGTTGTACCTTTTCGACTTTTATTACAATGACTTATTTAGCAGCCAACAAAAGGTAGCTATGATGATTTGCCAGTTGAGTGAGAATGGGACCCTTGCTTCTGAGAGCTCTTCCACCCAATCTCTGCAGAGCAGGAAATCCTAATCCTGGTGAGCAGTTGAACATGTGATTTCTCTTCTGTGCTTCAGTTTCTTCATCGATAAAATGGGGATAATTAATCATGCTAACTCATAGGGGATCATGTAAGGATAAAGAGAGGTCATCTCATGGGTGCCCTTGGCATAGCATCTGGCCCATAGTTGCCACTTTGAAAATACTTATCGCACAGTGGCTCATGCTGGTAATCCCAGCAATTTGGGAAGCAGAGGTGGGAGAATTGCTTAAGGCCAGGAATTCGATACTAGCCTGGGCACCGTCACAAGACCTTATCTCTACAAACTAAAAAAAAAAGTTAGCCAGACATGGTGGTGTGTGCATGTAGTCCCAGCTACTTGGGAGGCTGAGGTGTAAGGACTGCTTAAGCCTAGGAGGTCAAGGCTGCAGTGAGACATACCCACCATTGCACTCCAGCCTGGGTGACAGAGCCAGAAGACTCTGTCTCAGAGAAAAATAGAAGACAAATATGGTTTAATGGTTGAGGTCTACGGAAACCAGACAGTCCTTTTTCTTATTAGAAAGGAGAGAAATGGGAATCTAGGGTTGAGTTTTGTGTACTTACTTTTGAAAACACTTTTATGGTTGCATGTTATGTTCAGAAATGTTGAACAAATAGCATAGGCACGTGTCACTTTGTCCCTGATGGTAAAATTCCCAACCCTCTTTTCCTGGGTTTGGAAAGAGTAATCAAGGACACAATGGATTTGTGTGTTAAGGAAACACTCCACGGCTTGCATCTAGCCACTTGATCATGCAAGGCCTGGCAGGAGCCCACCCCAGGAAGCTCTCAGTGTGACTCAGAGCCGAGTGGCTGTCCTCTTGGCTTTGAATGTTAAAGTGGAGCGAGAGTTCAAGGGCAGGGTCAGGAAGTGGCGGATGGAGCCAGCACAAGGTATTCCTGTGGACTTGGGAGATTTATACTCCTGCTGTCCATTGTTAGGGGGATAAAAATGGGCTGCGCCTTTCTTAGGATCATGGTCAGTGTTTGTCAAACAGGAGTGTTTCAGTGAGCTATGGACCACACACTTTAAAAAACAAACTCCTCTTTATTAAACCCATGTGTTTGTGAATAGACAAAGCTAGATTCATACAACCACCCACATATTCTGTCAAAAGAAACTGCTCCAAAGACCAAGCAGACAGCTTTCCATAATAATATGCCTTTGTATACAGGCATGTGCGCTTTTTCAAAAAAACTTGGACGTGCTTTGTTTTATTGGAGTCCCTCCTGCGAGAGAGGCTGGGGCAGCAGACATCTTTACCATTTACCAAATAGGAAAACGGGAGCAAGCAGAATCCTGCTCTGTAAATTATTTTGTCCCTGAAAGTCACCATCAGTGATAGTTGCTGTACACACAAATTTAAAATACTGTGATTATGCTAACCCCAGATGTTTTTTGGTTTCCTTTTTCATATACACAGGGAGAAAAGGGCAGGCTAAGGTTTTTAAATCACAGCATTCTGTTCTGTTTCATACAGTTTCGCCTTTCTCTCTGGATCCTGGCAGGAAGGGGAGGAACATGTGACCAACTTTGGGGTCAAGGTTGACTTTTCTTATAATTTAGAGGTGGAGGGGATGGGGAACATGGTCGATCAGAAATTCTGAGATGCTGATGGCCACAGTGATGCAATCCAGACACATTGAGCAAGGAGTGCTCTCTGTGTTCAAGGTCAGAAATGTCTCTGCCCCCTTGCAGTTTGTTAGTTGCCTTCGTGAGTGGTCAGTAAGCCTTAGCCCTAAGGCAGTGACAGCGCGCCCTGAGCTTAGCTGGCGTCAGGCATGTCAACTGTGAATCCTAGGAAGCAAGGAATGTTTACTTCATGCCTACTGTGAGCCCAGCACTGCATTATTAAGGTTTTCGAAGAGCATAGAGGCCAAGAGAGTGGGCTCTCAAGTCAAACGCGATCCCCTACTTGGTGCACATGACCTAACCTCCCAAGCTTCAGGTTTCTCCTCTGTAAAGCAGCTGCCTCACGGCATTGTTGTCAGGTGTTAATGAGATAATTTATGCCAAGAGGCATCCCTGGCATCTAGTGAGACTCCAGTAAATGGGGGCCACTAATTCCTGCACCATGGGTGTTCCCCATTTTACAGATGAGAAGTTAGAGTCCCCAGAGGTCTGAGTGACTTGCTAGGATGTCACAGCTAGCAAGTGGGAAAACTACGATTCAAACTCAGGCCCTCAGGGTCAGTAGCCTCACTGTCTTCACTATGTTGAGTGAGTTCCCACTTCTCCTGACTTGAGGTGTCTCCTCTGCAGACACCTGGCCCCCATCACCAGCTTTCTCTGGTTTCCCTACCGAGAAGGTTTGGCCTGGGGACCTTCTCAGGGCCAATGTGTCTTTTCTGCAAGAGCCAGCCCCTCTTTTAGAGAAAATAAAGCAGTTTGGGAAAAGTAACAAAGGCTGCATTTGTGTATTTTGCTTTATGGAGCTGAAAATATCTGGTAAATTGATCCAGTGGGAGTAATAAATACACATTACTTTATCTTGTTCTTCATGTCCTATACCCCTGAGCCTTGATAGAACACCACCACTTAATAGACTTAAAAAAGAGTAATTACACCCATTGGTTGTGTGATGTTTCAGCCCTCCCAGCCCTGCCTGACCTTCTAATTTAGATCACCGTGTCTAACTAATGCATTTATATTCATCTTTTATGAAGTATGTATAGTACAGAATTGACTTCAGAGCCTTTTTCAAGCTGTCCTCCTAGGTCCCCAGTCTGATTAGTAGTAAGGAGAATGGGGGCTATCCACCTCTATACGTTTGTATGTGTAGATAACAGGTAGACATGGCTCAAAGCATTTTCTATCCTTCATGAAACATAAAAAAGTATTTATTGCATTTTTACTTTAAAGCTTTTATACATTCCAGCATTATTTACAGCTAAACATGCAGGCAAAAGATGCGACTGTTTTTAAAATGATTACTGTTAATGTTTCTGCTTGTCAGAAGTGCTTAAATTTTCCTGCACTTTGTCTAAAAACTTAGTACTGTTGCCTTTTAAGAACAACACGTTTAAAAGATCTTGCAAGTCAGATTTGCAAACACTGCTGACAGTTTGTGATGAATGAGATTGCAAAATTTGCAAGATGTTTGTCATTTCACACAGCCGACATATTAAGGAACAGATTAAGAAACGTGAAACCCCTATGGAAAACAACCATCCCAAACAAACCTCCGCCAAACCTTGAACCCAGAGAGCACACCAGAATCTCTCACCCGGGTTTTCTCTCCCAACTTCCCACTCAGCCAGTAGAACCCAATTGTTCTCAGTGCATTTTCTCTCACCATATGGTCTCCTCATTACCATACACTAAGAGTCCATATGGGAAACTTGTGAAATGAACTGTATTCATTTTAACTGCCAGATGAGCAGCCTTTTGCTTTGCAAGCTTAGCTTAAGTCATCTGCTGTCTTCATGTTGTTATGGCAACACAGCACCAATAAAAAATTCTAATCTACTGTAAGTGATCACAGTATTTTAAGTGCTTGCCTATAACTGCCCTCAAAGGGGAAGAGAGAGGAGGGTTCTATTTGTCCAAGGAGCAAAAAGTTGTTCATTCCAGCAGGTGTCAGTAAAGAAGTCAGTGATGTGGGGATTGAAGTACCAGTGTGGCTGGCTGTGCAGTAGGTTGGGATTATAAGGGAGGTGAACACCAGTGGGGTGGATGCTGGGAAGGAGGGGTTGTGGACCCTTTTGGTGGGTCTCCAAAAGCACATTGAATGTCAAGCCCCATAGTGTCTCTGGCAGACATGTTACTCTGGTGGTGCTGTGTGGCCAGCCTGCCATGAAGGAACTCAAGGCTTCCTTGGAAATACAGAGGTAGCAAATCCTCACGGTAGCTTCCTCCCTCATTGGCATTCGAAAATCTCAGTCTCTATGAAGCAGCTCTCCCTGTACATGTGAATTAGTCATTTCAAACACCAGGCTAATTAAGAGTACCTTAAAGTAATGGAAGTAGGCAGCAACATCCTTAAATATAAATCATTTTCACCTCTGCGGGCCACATGATATGTTGCATCTCTGTCGCTCTATCTGTATTGAAAGTGAATGTTTATAGTCTCAGTTCATCAGTTCACATTAGCCTCATGCTGAATATTTAAACACAGAACAATTTGAACACACCATGAAGGAAGACAGTGACTGCACTTTCATTTGGAACAGCAAGGGCTCATCTAATAATAATTTAGTAAATCAGCCATTTAGTGGCTCAGTTGTGCACTGCATTGTGCCAAATATTATTCACTTCAACTGTACACTTGCAAAATTGAAATTCAGACTCCAGTCACAGGCACTGTTTTTGCTCAGTGGAGAGACGAGACCTAAAATCACCCTCCCTAAAGAGCGTTCGTGTTTAGTGATTTATCATAAATACAGAGCTGGGGCAAAATAAAACTGGAGTTGGCTGTATACAATGTATTCTAATTATGCTTTTATTGTTTTAGTCTTTATGCAAAGACTATCAGTAATTCAAAACCTGCAGTTGCATCAGTGAAAATACAAATAAGAAATCTTTGCATAACCACATTGCCTCCTAGCAGAAAGGGAGATGACTAAGGGTTTCAGAAAAGGATAAAGAAAAACTTAACATCTTCATGTTCCACACTGACACTAGCATCTCTCTTGCTCTCGCTATTTCTCTTTCTCGTGTATTTACTTTTTTAATTTCAGGAAACTCAATTAACATTATATCCTGAAATGAAAGTGACCCTCCTCAGACAAAAACACAGAAACAAATGGCAAATCTTATGGTATACTCAGATCTTAGAAAAAACATGCCTGAGTTTGATTCCAGGAAACATTTTGTCTCTGCATTCTCTTGTCAAAAGAGACAAGCTATGGAATGCTGTCCATTTCCCCCACCCTCTCCTGTATCTACCAGAAAACTTACAGGCAGATTCCATTTCCCCATTTGATAATATACTCAGTTTAGGGGCTTGGTATCCACTACTACTTATATTTCTTTTTATCCAGGGAGTTTAGCCCGGATCTGTGTACCCCTGAAATTGCATTTAGAATTCCTGTGTGTGTGTGCGTGCATGTGTGCGTTATGAATATGCACACACAAATGCCTGCACATGTAATTTATCTGGGGAAAGAAGTTGTAGCTTCACTAAAAAGGCCGATGGCCTCCATGAAAGTTGTAATTCTCACCTCTTTAAGTTATTTATCTTTAGCTGACTTATTTTGCGGCAAATTCTTCTGCTTGTCATTATTGTTTCCTTCCCATTTTAGAGATGAGGAAACTGAGGTTTATACAGGACAAGTAACCTTCTCAAGCTTATGAAGCTAGTAAGTGGAGGTTTCCTAACTTCCCATACTTCCTAACCAGTAGTCCATTTAGGGTCTTTTATAGAGTTTTGAAAATAGGATTACATCTCAAACATAGCACTCAAGGCACGCAATACACATTGACTTTAAGAATGCATATATTTTGCC
This sequence comes from Symphalangus syndactylus, assembly GCF_028878055.3. NCBI lineage: Eukaryota > Metazoa > Chordata > Mammalia > Primates > Hylobatidae > Symphalangus > Symphalangus syndactylus. The sequence continues at coordinate 28,128,747 of NC_072429.2, forward strand.
AGAGTTCCTTGGAAAAAAATGGGGATTATTAATAATATTGCTGGTTATTGCCTGATAAGCACTAACTAAATATGATCTACTAAACCAGGTGTTGGTATTAACTCTGTTTTACAGATGAGGACACAGAGGCATGTGTTTACACTGCTAATACATAGCAGAACATGGATTTGAGCCAAGTCTATTGGACTCCAGATCCAGAGCCTATATCTCCTAAGCAGTGCCTCCCAGAATTAAGAAATTTTAAGAAAAAAAGCCAATTTACAAAATCAATCTTAAAACCCTTCCAGCCTGGTTAGGGAAGGAGGCAAGTGGTGGCCTGGACCTGAGGTTAGCTCACAAAGGGCTGAGCTAGGTGGAAGCGGCAGGAAGAATTCACATGTAAATACAAACAAACTCTGGGTACCATGCTTTCCCTCTTTAGCTGTAGAGTCATTGTGGGAGGGACTTGCAGTAACCGTTATCCAATAGCTCAGTGCTGGAACTCTTTCGAGTTCCTTTTTAGCACTGAGTTCTTGATGGGGAGGATTAAGTGTAACTTACTTCATATCACACCCTGCGTACAGGGGCATTGAACATAATTACTCATTAGTTCAAGGGTAGGTGACAGGAGAACCAAGGGGCGAACTCATTTCTACCTCCAGCCACCCAACATCTTCCCCTTAAAGACTGAAGCCCTTAGGAACAGAGACGCTCGGAGGTCTTAAGTCTTGCTCACCATTTTCAGCCCTCAGTAACACTTCAGTGGAGCATTAGAGTAATAAGTGCCAAGCCCCAACGGTCTTGAAGCAGTGGATTTTAATTGCAGTTATACTCAGGACCATCTGTAAAGCCTTGAGAATTACCATTTACAGATATTGTTTGTCTGGAGATACATATAATAACCGATGATGTTCATGCTCAACAGTTTAAGAAGCAAAAGCAAATTATATTTTTGCCTCCCTTATATATCTATAAAGTATAGTATAGGAACGTGTCACTCAAGTTTCCCTATAGCATACGTCCAAAAATATAAATATGCATGTGCATTTGTATACACACACCAAACATACAAACACATCCACGTATGTGTACATGACAAATACATCTCTTTGTTTACTGAGCAGTCCCTCTACTTTTAAGCTCGGTATTTATTCAGCCTTGGCCGAGGGAAAGAAGCCACAGCCAAAAGACAAAGAGAAACAGAAGTAGTTAATTTTTGGCTTTTTGTGTTTTCTAAAAGCCCAGGCCTTGGCGACTTAAAGGTGACTTAAAAGATTTTCAAGGGTAATTTTGACTCTAGGCCATTTTTGTTTCATGTGCTGACTTTACAACCTACCCCTGAAAAAGGCACCTCTGTCCAGAGCTTTCTCTTTAAGCAGAGACTTTTATCCTGATCAGAAAGTCGATTTCCAAGGCACTCAGCAGGACCTAACCCACAGCGTTGGTCTTAAACCAGTACAATGAATTGGAATAAGAAGATCCCGCCAGAGGTTACCAAGTTCAGCTCTGTACCTCCAAGCAGGTCATAGTCACAAGGGTGCAGACACCATTTTTCACTGTATTTGTGGCGGGAAGCACCCCAGGCTCCCATTCACCAATTACCATGACACCATTTAGAAGAAAATGCCAGGAGACCAAATAAAAAAAAAAAAAAAAGGGAGGGGAAAGCCATTGTCATAACTCTTCTCAGAAATACCTGGTTTCACAATTTATACTTAACTGCTGACACTTGAAAAGTCGAACATTTTGGTAAAATGAATCAAGCTGTAATGTTTCTTTTATGAGATCCCCTTGCAGGAAAGGGAAGCTTGGCACCTCATGGAGCCCAAGCTTAGTTATCCATCATAGTAAAGTCTGCTGTCCTAGCCAGCTTCTCAGAGGTCACGCAATGGAACCAACAGCTCTTACAACTATATTATTGCTTACGGGACAGTAATTGAGGTACCAGATAAAAATTACCTGGTCTAATAGGCAGCAAACAATTTTCACTCAATAAAATTATGAGCCAAATCATTCATTTCATAACACTCTGGCTAATTTATTTGTTGACCTTTTAATATCCATAGCTCTTCAGTGGTATTAACTGCAACTCAGACAAAATCTCTTGTTCATTTCACTTTCATTGATTTTTTTTTTCCATTGAGGCAATAACAGTTGCTTGAAAACAGCCTTTTTCTTTCCACTGTAAAAGTCAATCACGTAAGTTAGTATGTCTTACGTTGGTATAGCTGCGTTAGCTTACAACCTAGTTTAATTTCATATGATTCAGAGTCTCCTACACCATGTTTTTAACAAAGGCAAGGCTTCCTGGTTTACCTCCAACCACGCTGCATGCTGGTTCATAATAATATGTTTGAGAAGTAAGAGGGCTGTCATCTAATCTGAACATAAAATCAACTTTAAAATTAGAGGAGGTTCAGAAGAGGTCTTCCCGCTGCATTTTCTCTAGACTAGAATGCTTTTGGTGCCTTGGCCTCTGGTATTAATAGCAGTAGACGCTTTCAAAATATTTAATTCTTTTGTTCTGGAAATGTCTAGAGATTTTTACTGTGGTTTGAATTTCATTTTTTAAAAAGACTGGGCAAAAAGTATGCGCTAGAATGTTCTGTAGGGCAGTCGAAGCTTCAGCTGAATCTTCTTATATACTAAAATACTATGAAGTCTTTAGAATGCGCGGTTGTAAAACATAATTGTTATACATTTGGCATTTTATGCCTCCCTGGAAATAACTACTTGCTACCTATACCTCATTTATGTTCCTCCTTTCCATTTCAATTTACTCTAAAGTGGTCCTTAGCTATAATGAGAATGCCCCTTTCAACAGAAACATGTTTAATTATATCCATGCTACATGTAAGTGACTCCTCTCAGTCATAGGGCTTCTAAGTAAAGAGTGTTTAAAGTGTGACACTAAAGGCTTCTAATGATCTGCAGTAAGCTCTATTTCAAGAAGTTTATATTACAAGAAAAAATGAAAAATTTGAGGAATGTCTCAGAGGATGGGAAACTAAACGGTGCCCAAGTGTTATTTTGGTTTGTTTTACTCTTTCCCTCACTGCCCTCATTATACTGATTTTTTAGAATGCAAAGTCTACCATTGTGGAATTTTCCATTTGGCTGAATAAACACAAAGGAAGTTGGGATATAAAACTACTCTGCAAAGAAATACATCTCAGGACAACTAGTATTTATTGCATTGTACATCCAGCTCTGCAGGAAATGGGCTGCAAGAAACTTCCAATCAATTTCTCAGCATTCGGCCTTTCCAATCAGTAATGTCACCCAGGCTTTCAGAAGCCAGTGGGGAAAGATCCAGGACTTAAAGTCTGGGAGCTGAATGCACACATCAAAATCTGGGTCCTGCAGTAAACCCTATATGAAGGAAGGCAGTGAAATCAATGCTGATTTCATCAATACATACTTATCATCTCTACATCAAGAGTGATTTTCTCATTTCACTTCATTGTATGTTGCTGATATTTGGCCACTACATTTTGAATCCCCTGATAAAGCAAAGTAGATTGGTGATAAATGGGTATCAGGGAAATGTGCAGCGACAGAGAAGTATTGTGCTTCTTTCTCAGAAATCACCCAACTCAACTTGACTTTGATTATTGATGCTTGCAGTTTTTTTTTTTTTCTGTTTCCATCTACATCCCTGAAAACATTATTTCCTATTTGTGTAAGCATAAAGCCAAGCACAGATTATCCTCTCAAATTACTGAGGCATCCCTGGGCTTTAATTTTACGGGTGGAGTTCCCAGAGTCTCAAAATCTAATGCTGAAACATGAAAATTAATGTTGTGTTCGTGTATGGGTATCTATCGGCTTTATGAGTTGACCTACATGTGCTATGAACAAAAGAAAGTTCAGACTATCTTCCCTGCTCATCTGGGGTTGAGTTGCCCAAAACATTGAACTGGGTTTATAAATGGGCCCAGTATTGGCCAGTTAGACAATCTTTCCCTTCACTCTAGGAGGCTAGATGTGGCCAGTGAACTTGAGCTTATTAGCTATAGATTTCAGGTCAAAGGCTAAAGAGAAGACTCCCACAGATGGTGAATAATCCTAAGATTTTTAACTCATAAAATAGGAGATGAGTTAACTATGTCTGCATATTTGTCATGATATGCATGGCTCCCAATGTGTCTTTCTATGAATATGCAAATACCTAACTATTTCCAAGGGCCTAAGAGTACAGCTAATAAAAGGCTGAGGACCATAGGGACCAACCTCATGTTGCTAGCAGCCTATAACTTGAGATAATGTCTGTACTAGGCATGATTCATTGTATTAATCATGAAATTAAAATGTAAGTCCAAGCCAGCAGGAATGAAAGAGGAAATTCATTAAAAAGTGACATAAAAAAACAGTGATCAAAACTTGACCTTTGGGAATTTATATATTGGATTTAAAATCTGTAGCTAAATGGAACACCAAATTTAAGTCTTCTACTTTTATAAACCATGCCAAATATGACTTTGTCATTTCATTATACGAATTAAGTGTGTACTTTTAAAAATCAGTAACTGTATCTTAGAATAACACATCAACATGAATTTCTCAAGACTTGTGGTTTGCTAAACATTATGGTAGGAGCTTAGAGAAGGAGATTAAGAACCTATCACTGGCCTCAAAAAGTCTGCAGTCTAGCTATGGAGAATGAAGACTAACACACTTCAGATCAAAGCAGAATGACCTCTCAGTATGTACTTCTGTGCTGTGCTGGGTGACACAGATGGTCAGCACTCTTTTTCAGAGGAAACAGAGATATTAGGAGCTGGGGTTATCAGTGAAGGCAGAGTTATTTCTGATAGAACAGTGTGATTTTCAAGAGCCAGGCTCTGATGTCTAACAGGCCTAGGGTTGAATCCATGCTCAGCCACTAGTCAGAGGTGGAAACTTTGGGAAAGTTAGCTGACCTCTCTGAGTGTCAGTTTCCTCATCTGCCAGATGGTAATAGAATACCTTACGAGGCTTTCTATGAAGGTTGAATGAGTTCTTGTTCCACTTTGCACATGTACCCTAAAACTTAAAGTATAATAATAATAATAATAAAAAAATTCAAAAAAAAAGAGAGTGATCTCCTTCATTACCATACTATCACGATCCCCTTCAGTAGAGGCTTCAGAGGATGGAGAGAGGCATTGTCAATGGGCACAGATTGAAGCCAGCATTCCCCCCCAAAAAAGGGGAAGGCAAAAGGAGTGAAGGTATGGAGATAGAAAGGAGCCAAATGTTTTACTTCTAGGCTGGGGAGGACAAGCAGAGAGAACAGTTCTTCAAATACATAGGGAGAGATGACTGGATAAAGATGGTAGGACCAATTGATGGTGACAATCTTTTGTGACTCTCATGAAACTTTGTAGGTCGGTGCTGGGAAGATAATGTGCCCTGAAAGTTGCTGGAGAATAAGATCCACATATGATGACAGACAAGGGCAACAAGAAGCTCAAACAATATTTGCTAATTGATTGGGTTGCAAAGTAGAAAGTAAGGCTGAATCTTCCCTTTATATTTGTAGCCCATTCAGCATTTTTTATTATAAAGCTTCCAAAATATAAGTAAAACCCATGCCAGCTCCATTTGAACTGTTTCTTGGAACCCATTCCTCCTTCAGTCTCCCAAACATTTCTGTAGACTCTAAATAGAGGAAGAATAATGTATTCACATTTTTCTCCATAGAACCCCGCTCACATAACCATCAACCTATGGTCATAGCAAGACAGGTGAAGCCACATTTTGATAGTGAGATGAAATAAATCAGTGAAAAGTAGTTGTTGTTTTTAAGGAGTAAAGCTTTTTTGTATCTTTAAGAGAGAAGAAATCCAAGGCCATGAACAGAAAAATTGTCTGACTCAGGATGTAGATTGGAGAACAAGCATTACCTCTACAAGGAGACTCTGGGGCTTTTCAATATTTAGGATACTAGTATTTGTCTTTTTAATTCTCAAAAGGGAGTTTTTTTAAAAAAATCCAAGGATAGGATTAATTATCTTGGAATTGTCTAATATCCACTCTTATGTTTGAAACTGCAAGCAGAGAGACGTTTTAAACATTATGAAAAGAAGAGAAAATCTCCCCTGACAAATAAATGCCTTGAAACATTAGATATTAGTACTAGTCAAGTGCTCTTTCTTTTCAGAAATATTAAAATTGCATATTAAAATGAAAGATCCTTAGACTGAGCTCCTGCCTAATGCCACAAAAAAAATAAGAGTTTAAGAACAATTTTAGAGACAAACGATTATATGAAACATCCAGCTCTTCCCCTTATGGGAAATTTCTTTTTTTAACATCCAAGGCTCAATCATTTCCTAATGTGAAATTACAGATTTTGCAAATTACCATATAAAACTGCAAAAAAATTACACTTGTGACCACAGAAGAGATGGCATACACTATCAATTTGATTTTAAAAGGCATACATCTTTTATACTACCTGTCATTTTTATAATGCCTTTTACAAATTTAATCAATACATTTTAACATTCTATATACTTTAAGTGCAATATACAATAAATATTCAAGTTTCATCTTAAACATGCTTTAGCCTTTAAATTGTTAAAACTGCAGTGCCCTTTCAATCTACTTACATAATGTCATAAAATATACATTTCAAGGTAAATGAAGTCAGCTACTTCAATTTAGTCCCTCAAACTGGTAGTAAATGAGAGGTTAACACTATGGTGCCAAACCCATTATTGAGTAAATTTAGCACCTTGGACAGCTCTGTAAAATCTTTATTGCTTTCCTGACCTGCTCGTCATGTTCTGTCTGTGTGTTCAGTGGCTCTCAGCTCTGATTGAAAGGCAATATATTAGATCCCCAACACAAACACTCTTGGGGGCTAGTTCACTGGGAGCGTAATGACATGAAGGTGAGAGCAATTTTCTGGTCACCGAAATCCAAGCACCTTGCAGGTCCATTGCACTAACTCATAGAGGACCCAGAAATTTCCTTTCTCCTTCGCATTTGCAGAAATAACTAATAGAAGCCAAATCACATGGGCAAAGCTGAACCAAGTCTTTCTTAAATCCTTACAAGTTGATACTACAGTGAAGGATTTTTTTAATGGGTAAGATATTATTTAAGGGTGTCCCTTCCAGGACAAGAAATCCAGGTTCACACTCCTCAAATCCAAGACTGCTGGCCTGAAGTGATGCTGTGCTGATGACCTACCTATGGCAATACTCAATGGGAAAACATGCCCCAGCATGGTGGATCAAAGAAGGCAGCATCATGGATCAAAGAAGGATGCTCCTTTAGGAAACAAGATCCTCGTGTTTTATTCTCAAAGGATTAAATGGGGATGGGAGCTCTGGATATCGATATAAAGAGAAAAAAAAAGTAGATTATGTCATTGAAAAACTCTATCACCAAGGATATGTAATATATACTGATAGATGGTATGTTTTCAGACTTATGAAAACTTCGAAGATCTTGGAGTTTAATTTTGAGCTTCCCTCCTCCCTGCTTCTGTGAAATTAATTAAAATAAGGTACACTGCTCTAAGTCCCCAATTATAGTGTTACAAGAGCAAAGTTCACAAGTGCAGTTTCTTTCTGTGCCTCATCATGCTTGTGACAAATAGGAGACTTGCTATTTTCCCCCCTAAAATGGAAAGAAAGGAAAATACCTTCTCTGCCAAGCCCCAACACTGGCATAAATATTTATTTGGAGAAATAAATGAACATAGGCCTAGAGAAGTCAAATCTTAGTAAATAAACTCACTTGATCCTGTTTTTTGTTTTCATCTTTCCTAAGAGCCAGATAAAGCCAAGAGGTTTTAGTGAAGGCAACACAGGCTGAATTTGATCTGGGGATAGGGTTTAGTGTGCCCATACCATAGTAAATTATTAACCGCTGTGGTCAGACACTACGGCAAACAAAAAGTGTTACATTAGCTTGTAGCTTACATTAAAAAATAAATGATTTCAGATGTACTGGTTCAAATCCCTTTGATTATATAATGTTCTTTACTCCCTACATGAAAAATAACTAAACTGTTTTATAAAGGGGGTCTATCAGCTTAAGGCAAGCATAAATGTTTATTGAGAACTGAAAACCCCTCTATCTTATTTTTGAATTTAGGACATTAGATATGTCATAAGTAGTTACTGTAGTGTGACAACTACTTTATCTTATATTATAGAGAATTTAAAATTGAAAAATGCTAATATGTATCTAAAAGCTTGTCATTTCAAGAGTTGTTCAAGGATTTTTGAAGAGGCTATGGTGACAGCAAAATGAATGCGATTATCTCCCTATTTTCTGATCAGCGACTGCAGTCTGTGAAAATTGAACAGCACTGCTTCTCCATGTAGAAATCTATTGTATAAAATATTTAAAGTTACACTTCTGTTTGAAACTTTGCCCACAGCCAAAAATGGTAAACATATCTTCCTGCAAATCACCTCTGATGATCATACCACACCATTAGGTTTGGTTCTCTGACAAGCGCCTACCTTTTATATGCATTAAGCTTAACTTTGCTTTTCTTTTCACATTCTAGTGGAAATGAATCTGAAGAAAATTAGGGAAAAATGAAGAGAGTGATTTCTTTCAGTTAGAACCAAAAATATTAGCACCACACTCACTTTTGTAGAGTACTTCCTATTATTAGAACCGAGCATGCAGGCTAAATATAGAAGTCCACCTAAGTAAAAAGAGGGAGATATTTTTTCTTCAACTGGAATGAGTAGCCGAGCATATATCTAGGATGAGAATGAATGAGCAAATGGGGGAAATCACAAACAATACTGAAATAGCAAATAATTGCTATAAAAGAAATAGATATTGCCAGTAATGAAAATTGGTGCAGAGGGGACTTCTGACGACAGTAGAGTCCTTTCATAAGAGTTTTTGACAAACAGTGCATTGCCTCAGTATGTGGGTTTCCTACATCACCCTCTTATATTATGGCTCTGTCATCCAAGAGAGATAAACAAAAGAAGTTTAATACTACATGCTTCTGGTAGCTGAAGATTGATTGGAAATCCCTTGAAAATGACCTGTCTGATAAGGTCATTGTTCCTGGAATAAGCAATTAAGTGCAAAATAAACACATCTTAGGGATTCATACCATGCATTGAATGACATCGATTGTAGTAATCTAGTAAATGACCTAGGAATTGTATTCAGCAATAAACATATGAGTGCTTTATCATGCCTATGGCAGACTATTGAGTGATGCATTTTATCTTGCAGTACCAATGATGCTCACCTTTTGACTCAATTAAGTGTGTATGTGAACAGGGATAAATTGGTGATTTAACGCCATTCTGGGGTTCCCCAAGCTACAGCCTTTATAGCAGTGCCTTGGCAAAGTATGGCCAGAGGGACTGGAACGTGATCATGTCAAAAGATAACGACAACCTGCCTTCACTCAAAGGATTGTATCTGCTTTTCTCTTGACAGGAAGTAATACTCAAAAGGGCTGCGGATCTGGTAGAAGCACTGTATGGGATGCCACACAACAACCAGGTGAGCGCTGTGGGTTTCTAGCCTGTGTGGACTGCCACATGCAATTAAAGATGTCAGATTCCGCATCGTAATGAGAAAGCACAAACAATATAAAAGCCATGTGCATGAGTTAAGAGTATAAGTAATTCAGATATAACATGTTGCAAGATGATTCAATCCTCTCTCGTAAACCTTTTATTGCCCTTTCCAATGAATCGTTTTCCATATGAGAAAAGGTACTCCATTTGAAACTAATCTTTAGTGGGAACATACTTCATAATTGAAGAGGAGAGTTACTGGTGCTTTATTTTATTTCTCTCAGGCTTTCAAGCAAATTTAGGAAGAGAAAGAGGGTTTAATTTTTTCTCCAAAAAGTATAACAAGGCCTGAATAGTATTGTCTGCTTCTGTTTCATAGAACTCCATGTATAAGATTCACATAGCTTAGGAAACTGAGTCTGACAAACCATTCACTCCTTTTTCATGTAACCTGAGTCAATGTCTGAGGGACACAGTCCCATTAATACTCAGGAATGCAGGTAGTCATGTACAGCCTTCCCTTAACATCAACAGGGGAGATGAATTGCAGCCTCTTTTCCTCTCCCCCTGGGTAACCTCAGACTTCCTACATGTTATTGGGAAGGATGGAAAACCCCATGGTGCTGTCCTGTAGGGTAGTATGAAGGCATAGTTAAGATAATGGACTTTCAAAGTCAGACAAACAGGCTTATGAATCTCAGCTCTGTTCTTAAATAGGTGTGTGTCCTTAGATGAGGTTTTTGACTTTCTGAGCCTCAGTTTCCCCATTTGGGATACGGGCATGATGATGATGAGACTAATATAACAGGTTTGTCATGAGGGTCACAGAAGTTAATGCAGCTGACCACTGAAAACCCTGAGCACGGTGCCTGGCACTGAAAAAATGGTATTATTGGGAATATGATTGGGGGCAGCTAAAGGGGATATTCCTTTGACTTTTCAGGAAATCATTCTGAAGAGAGCGGCTGACATTGCCGAGGCCCTGTACAGTGTTCCCCGCAACCACAACCAACTCCCGGCCCTTGCTAACACCTCGGTCCATGCGGGGATGATGGGCGTGAATTCGTTCAGTGGACAACTGGCCGTGAATGTCTCCGAGGCATCACAAGCCACGAATCAGGGTCAGAAGCTTTTCTTTTCCCTCCCCTTTTCCCTCTCCCTCCCCAACCTTAAGCACCCCATCTCCTCATTTATTGGTCATGAACAATTTTTACATTAAAAACTTATTTTCATCCCAAAAGGAAGATTCTTAGTTTGTGTGTATAAGATATTATTGTACGATGTTGGTCCTAGCTATCATTCTGGTAATCTAATATAGAGGGCTAGAAAGGATGCATGCATTTAGCCATCTCTCTACATTTGACTTTTCACCATAAACCATAAATGACAGATTGCGAAGAGGGATGGAATTAAAGTTTTGAGGGCCCAAAGCACATCATTCTTGTCCAGGGAATAGGAATCTGTTAACTCCAGGGTACATCTCTTAGATCGGGATTTATTTCTGCTCTAAAATGATAATTTATAGGCCCAGCATTGCCATTTCTCACGGCCCTGCTAAGTATTTATGATCTCCTAAGAAATGTGTCTTTTGCTCGCTTCCCATTTTAATCACAGAGCTAGCACCACCAACCCACGCACATGAATCACCCAATCCCTTCCCTCTGGGTTGCGGCGACGGGGCCAGAAACAGAGACCTTCCTTTCCCCGAGTCTTCCAGGATTGCCACCATCTGAATGCCACCCTCACCTCCGGTTTTGCCCCCACCCCTCAGGTTTCACCCGCAACTCAAGCAGCGTATCACCACACGGGTACGTGCCGAGCACCACTCCCCAGCAGACCAACTATAACTCCGTCACCACGAGCATGAACGGATACGGCTCTGCCGCCATGTCCAATTTGGGCGGCTCCCCCACCTTCCTCAACGGCTCAGCTGCCAACTCCCCCTATGCCAGTAAGTAGAGATGTGTGTCTTGCATTCCTGCACGTTTCACTGGAAGAACTTGGCATCATGCCATGTGGCCCAGTGGGCAGGGCTTCTCGGTCCGAGGGCCCCTATCTTTCCCTCCTGCAAGGCACTCCCCTGGGTGATGGTGCTAAAGGCACCATCATCTCCAGCAGGAATCTCCGCTCTCCAGTGCTCACCTTCCTTCCTACCAAGTCTCCCTAACAGTCAGAATGTTGCTACCGTCCAAAGCGGCTGTATGAAGTCGCTTCAGGAACCCATGCTCGGAGTTAGATGAAGATGGGTTGACTCCCGCTTCTCCCAGTTACTAACTCCCACCTCTACCAGTTACCACCAGCTACTCGGGAAACTGAGGCAGGAGGTTTGCTTGAGCCCAGGAGTTCAAGGTTACAGTGAGCCATGATTGTGCCACTGCACTCCAGTGCCTGGGTGACAGAGCAAGACTCCGTCTCAAAGAAAAATAAAAAAGCAATCAAAAAAACCCCATAAACAATGAGGACACCATATTTGTCATCTACTTAATCCCAAAACATATATTAGTTTTGTCTTGTTTCATCTGATTATTTTAGCTACATAAAATGAAGCAAGTTCATTTCCTCTCCAAGCCTCAATTTTCTCATCTGTAAAATTGGGAAGGAACTAGCACCCACCCCATCCAGTGTTGTGAGACATAGAGAAGATAATGCATACAGTGAGCTTGTCCTGATGGCGGACACATGGAGGCACATTTAGTAAATCTAATAATCATAGTGATGCAAAGATAATAACGTGGTGGTGATGGTATAACATAGTAACAATAGTCTAAAACTTAACTTCTCTCCCTTCATAATTATTCATAAAGCACTCATGTTGAAAAATTCCGATGGAATAAAAAAAATAAGACATTCCACTGGTGAACACACATATGACTCCTTTACTTTTTAATGCTTGGATTTTTCCCCTTTGTGTTTGGTGTATATTTAAAACAACAACAAATCAAAACACACTTTTTTCCAGAAATCTGGTAAGATTTAAAAAAAGAAAAAGAAAACCACATACACATACAAAAAATGTTCTTTGGTGCCTTGTCTCTGCCTTAAAGAAGTTTGCCTACAAAAAAATTTTGGTACATTTATATTGCTTCTAAAGAACCTCAGAGAACCGGCCTCCTTATCTATAAAATGTCATAACCCATGTCCTCACAATCTCTTGATCTCACTCTGCCTTTGAAGTTCATCTTGGACATTGCGAGTGACTCTTCTGATGTGTAAAATGTGGCCAAACTCTTAGATATTTGTAGACGGGTAGATAGATGTGCCATTAAATAAAAGAATATTCATGATTTCTTAAGGAGTGTTGGCTAAAAATACTACAAATGATGCCCTCTCTCATAGTGAAAGTATGGATTGTTCTAGTTCTTTGAAAGAGGAAAGATCATTCTTGCCCTGTAACAGAAGTTATTTCTGAAAATGTACTTACAGACTTTTACTTTCTGGGTGAATTTTTCTGCTCAAGGTCCACAAAATTACACATTTCTACTTAGTTTGGAATCAGCAGTTTGTTGAACATTTACAACTCCCCAAATAATCTGCATATATTATGTCTGTCTACTCACAAGTCAATGTTTAGGATCAGTTTCACATTAGATTTTGATTTATCAAAAGATTGTTTCTCATAGAGATCTATAATTTCAGTGTTCTCCCATTTATTCAGTCAGAAAATGTTTCGATCATGACCTGAAAATTAAAAGGTGGCATTCTTAATTAAATCAATAAACTAATTGCTATATGGTAACAATTCAATTTAGGGGCTTGGAATGCTCTCCTCCCCTAGCCTGTGCAGACACTCAGCCGCTTCAGCCTGAGATTGCATCTGTCAGACTGTGAAACTTTGAACATTTAATTTCCATTAATTGATTTTCTCAGTGCTCACAAATATAGTATTAAATTCTCAAATAGGCTCTCAGATGGGACGGTTTTATTTGCACAAATGCAAATAAAACAATAAACACAAAGCCCAGTTGATTTGAATTTTTGCCTCTGTAATACTTAATTATTCATAAAGCACTCATGTTGAAAAATTCTGATGGAATAAAAAAAAATAACACATTCCACTGGTGAACACACTTTCTGGTGTGGTGGCTGATAACTAATAATGTTATAACAAATGGAGCTGCTTGACTATATTTTACCCCTACCTCTGTTAACTGGCCCCCCACCCCAAAACTCCCCACCTCTAAATACACATAACGATTGCATTTGCCAATGAGATTAATTGCCTTCCTCAGTGAACCAGCAGGATTTCAAGTCTACGAATATTTAAAAATCAAACCTCCAGTGCAGGAGTTTTGCAATTTAAATGGGTGTTATTATTGAGCGTGTTTTCACATTTACAAATCCTAAGAGATGTATAAAAATGCTGGCCTCATTAAAAGAAAAAGTACAGTTTAGAAAATGTTTGTGAAAACTCTGAGGATGGCGGCTCTGCATTCGGCCCCATAAAGCACTCAGTGCGTGTGGATTGGGTAGTGCCTTGGACTGACTAGAAGGGGTCATTTTCCCCTGATGGCAATTGTTGCCTATGACCAATTGGATTCCCACTTTCCAAAGGATAAGGCCACCCAAACAGCTCCTTGGACTCTGGTGGGCTCATGGGAACGAGGCTTTTCCCCCTGGAGATCTGTTTCCTTTGCAGGGTAGCTTAGCAGAAAGAGCTCGGAATTTGGGCGTGATTCCTTGCTTCAGCGCATTCTAGCTATGGCCCTTAGAAAGTATCGTAGTAGCTAGCCGGAGTCCCAGCTTGCTTCACTTCCTCGGTTGTTAAAAAAAAAAAAAAAAAAAAATGTGATAGGCCCCGACTTAAGGTTGCATTGCCCATGACAAGATGAAAAAGGCATGAAGATTCTTGTGAATGGTAAAACAACATCTGATGTTTTATTAAGTTGTGTGAAAAAATAATAAAATAGAAGAAATATCTAGGATACATACTTTCCTGTAGGAAATGGAGGAAATAGAAAGCGAGTGTGTGAAAATATTAGTCTTGACTTAGCGTATGTGAAACCTCTGTCTCCTGAAGTAACTGAGAGATTATTAGCCTGGAACAAAAGATGAGAGGCCAGGCCAAGAGGATCATGGTCGGTAGAGAATGTACATCTACCGAGCTCTTTCATATCCCCAAGCTGCTAGGTTTTCTCTGAGTTGCCAGAGTTTTCCCATCATTGGTTATCTGCATCCCTACTACTACCAAACTGTGAGTATTTATGTAAGGCTCTGATCCTACTGCTTATTAATTCCCATTCATGTATATCCCATGGCAGATATAAAGAATTTGGAACTTGCAGAGTTCCACATTTTTCACAAATGCTGCATGTGGCAGTCTGGTGGCCATCCTCTCAAGCTGGCTTCTTCCTGTTCCCCCTACCCCAGCCCTTTTCCTAGAACCTTGGTTTAGGCTCTACCTGGGATGCATCCCCTGACACCTCTTGTATGAAGTCTTCTCTGATTTCCCTTCCCTGCCTACACTGAGATGGCTATGTTCACCTTTGTCACTGTTTTGTGCCACTCTCTCCCTCATAAGAGGGTGTTGCACTTTTGTTTCCTGGCCTGGAGTACTCTGAGGATGGTGGCTCTGTGTTCTGCCCCATAAAGGCACTCGGTGCATTTGGATTGGTGAGTGCCTTGGGCTGATGACCAGGGGTCATTTTCCCTTAATGGCAATTGCTGCTGATGACCCCAGTGCCTAGCACACTGCCTGGCACACAGTGGCCCCACAATAAACACATAAAAGATCCCCAGTAATGAAAGGTAGCACGTGCTAAGTTTTGTATAGTGAAAGTGGATGAGAGCCTGCGAATTCAGGGAAGGTTTGTGCTGGAAGCATCATCTGAGCAGAGCAGAGCAAGGTGGCTGGGTGAGGGATAGATCTGAGCTTCTTTGCTTCAGGATGCCATGAGAGGCACTGATTTCTCCTTTCTCATTGCCCCTCTCAGTAGTGCCATCCAGCCCCACCATGGCCTCCTCCACAAGCCTCCCCTCCAACTGCAGCAGCTCCTCGGGCATCTTCTCCTTCTCACCAGCCAACATGGTCTCAGCCGTGAAACAGAAGAGTGCTTTCGCACCAGTCGTCAGACCCCAGACCTCCCCACCTCCCACCTGCACCAGCACCAACGGGAACAGCCTGCAAGGTAAGCCCCAGGCCCCACCTGCCAATCCAGATTCAATGCCCTGACTTCACCCTCCCAGGGCCTGAAGCAGATGCATCACCATTGCTGGAGGGGATCAGCCTTGGGCCCTGCCTGATTCTCTCTGCCCTCATCTCTTCTGTTCCTTTGTATTTGCTCTCCTCAGCCCTGGCCCTTGGCCCTTGGCCATACTCATCTCTCCTCTGCTGGAGGTGCTCAAGAAGTCCTCTTTCCAACTTCAGCAATTCTTCTCAGGCCCGGGATTTGCTTGGGAATACTGTTTCTACTGACTAACAGCATCATTTCTCTTTTCTCCTCTTTCATTCCCTGTGGTCGCCATTGTCAGATCAGTCTTTTGTGGACTCTAGCAAGTTCTCCAGTGCAGGGTCTCTCCCGGGACTGGCCTTCTCCTGAAGTAGGTCACTCAACCTTCCCTTCCTGTTGCCTGTGTCAGAGTGAACGTGTGCGGGGCTGATAACAGGGAGGGGGTGAGCCATAACTTGATCAGAGCCCTGAGGTTAGATCATCATAGACCAAAGACCAAAGACTGCCTACTGGGATTAAGAAACCCCAGAACACCACTAGAGTATTCTGATTCGTACTAAAATTGTTCAATCGCTTTCTCACCATTGCATGTGGAAAATAAAATAGTTGCTAAGAGTTGAGATGACCTTTTCATTAAGAATAAAAGGTTACCCACCTTTTAAAACTGAGCACATCATTTCTTACATTTTTCTTATGAGCTCAGCACTGGGTTGTGTGTCATATGTTGAGACCTGCACAACCTCATTCATTGCCCCCAGCAGGATTGTGTGGTAGGTACTTGTATCTCCTACTTGACAGATGAGAAAACTAAAGGTTAGAGAGGTTATGAAATTGCCTGACTTCTAACAGCTGATACATGGCAGAAGCTGGCTTCAAACTCAGACTCAAATATTCATCTCCTAAATACTTTATTACTCAGAGGTGCTAAAAGAGACATAGCCGGGATTCCTAAGGCAGCTGGTAGGGAGATAAGATTAATAAACTAGTCAACCACCATTTATTGAGCACTGAACACTGTACCTGAAGCTGTCCTATGCATGCAGCAGATTTTATACCATTTAATCCTCACATCTTCCTAAAGTATGAGGGCCATTATGGTCTTCATTGTGCAAATGATAAAATGGAAGCTTAAAGAGGGTAAATACCTGACCACAGACGTAGTCAGTTAAACGGTGGAGATGAATGTAAGCCCCATCAGAGTCTGTGCCCTTAAGCCCAGCTATACAAAGTTTCCCACAGTGTCTTCCCTTGGTGGCTGGCACCTCACTGATGGAGGTCAGCCTGGAACTGAGGGAGGGGTGAGGAAGGCAGTGCACATGTCTGGGATGTCTCAGCCCTGTTTCTTATGTACAAGTACATGCATATTTATACTTGTCTACACATACTGTTTGATGGATGCTTTACATTCTGCTGAGCATATAGTGATTCTCCTGAAGACCATATGATGTTAGCACTAGTCCCATTGTAGAGATGGGAAACTTGAGGCTCTATTTGATACAGGTCACATGGCTAGTAAATAGTACAGCTAAACTGGAACCCAAGCCATGTGACCCCAGAGCCTGCGCATCTGATCACATTGTGTTTCTGTCTCCAGAAGGACTCTTCAAAATACTCCTCAGCCCTGCTTGCAAATCTGCCCAGCACAGCCAGACTCATTGCCCCACAGAGCACGCTGCTCTTCCCCACTCTAACATACAGTGGCAAATCCATCTTCTTAGAGGAAAGAGGGAAAAGAGCATGCCTGTGCAACTACATTTCAGGCAATATTACTCATGATAGAAAATGCCCACCTCCACAAAGTAGAGCCACTCATTCCTGCAAATCTCATTCTCTTTCAGCTAAAAATAATGCTTTGTCACCCTCAGTACACCTCCAGCTGGCAAACTAGGGATATAAAGCTTGAGCGAACATAACTTATAATAGGTTTAAATAACGATCATACATATGGAAAGCAGAAATTTACCATTCTTGAGCTGCCAATCTCAGCCCTTGCTAAACATAGATTTGACATCAGAAACAAGATATAATCAGCAGTTGAGGGGAAGCACTGGAGAAGAAAAGGCCCCCGCTGTTGGAAGGTCAGTGGCTATATCACAGGCCAACAGTGACAGAAGTGGGCAGCTCCCAGGAGGCCCAATGTCTTCTCATGCCCTATGGTCCTAGGAAGGAGCAGGAAGTGGTTGGAAACGGGCTGGGCCCAGATCTTATGACTTCCTGGGTTTTGGGAGATCTGGTTATCACCTGAAAGCCAGGATCTGGATGAGGGTATGTGCATGTTTAAGTAATGATGAAATGGCTTCAGGACAGGGATATATACAAAGTTTGTGCATTTGTCCTCCCAGGGATTTTCTAACTCAATTCTTACCCAATTACAGATCCCAAAAGTACGGAGACTGTCCCCATTTCTCTGAATAACCGCTGAGTCTATGCCTCTCTGTCACCTTTCCTAACACAGGGCCACAGTGTGGAAGGTTTGAGGTCTGACTCAGGGACACAACTTGTGCTGGATTCACTGTTGTGGACGACACTGCCCTTTCCTTCTGATTGAACAAATGTCAAGGAGACTTTTTTGGATTTTCCCCTATCCCATGCCCTGACTATTGAGCATGATGAAACAACTATAAAAAGAATGGACTGGGTGCGGTGGCTCACACCTGTAGTCTCAGCACTTTGGGGGGCCGAGGCGGGCGGATCACCTGAGGTCAGGTCTTTGAGACCAGCCTGGCCAACATGGCAAAACCTCGTCTCTACTAAAAATACAAAAATTAGCCGGGCCTGGTGGTGTGGCCTGTAGTTCCAGCTACTAGGGTGACTGAGGGAGGAGAATCACTTGAACCTGGGAGACAGGTTGCAGTGAGCTGAGATCGTGCCACTGCACTCCAGAGCAAGACTATGTCAAAAAGAAAAACAGAAAGAGAGAAAATGGTTTTTTTTTTTTGCTCATACTGTCATATACCAAATATCCCCACTTTTGAGATGTCAGTGATGGACATACGAATGGAGAAATTAAAGTCAAATTAATGTAAACATCTCACTTTAAGCTCTTCTGCCCACTGCACCCCCAGGTGCTGTGCTGGCAGGTGGGGCCCACACTCTGGGACTTGCCTCTTTACCCTCTGCACACAATCTCCAGCAGGGCAAAGAGGACCCAGCCTTAGGTGGGCACCAGTTTTTCAGGGCACTCTTGCTTGAGCCACAGAAGTTTTCCCTGAGAAAGGTGACATTCAGAGAATTACTTCATCTTTAACTTTCCAAACTATTTCTACCATAAAAAAAAAAATGGATGTAGGCAGGTTATGGAATTGGTGTAAGGATCCCTGAAATGTTTTATTCCACCTTTTTCCTTTTCAATGTTACAGTAGCACCTACTTCATTGGGACCCACCTAGTTCAGAATTGTGATCATTAAGACAGACAGGTTAAGTGACTAGGAAGACTTGGTTAAGCAAATTGCCCAGGGAAACGAGATTAGAGGTGCCACATTTAGGCCATTTAAGTGTTTTCAAGGCCTATTTACCTCCAACTACCACTCTGTTAACTGTACATGGTTCTGTTTTTTAAAGCCGACTCCTGAAAGACCTCTTCCCCAGCAGCGCTCCCTTAGTCTCCTCTGGTTACTACACGTATGTTTATTCCCCAAGAACTAAGCACGGCCATGTCACATGGTGGTGATAATGGCGAACACAGCCACCGACTAGGAGGGCTTATTCCCAGACTGGCTCCCAACCACCCTTAAGGTAGCTTGTCTATTGTCCCTGTTATACAGATGCGGAAACTGAGACTGAAGCTAAGTCGGCTTGTCCCCATTTACACAACTAGCAAACAAGGGAGCCTGGGCTTTAAGCCCAGACAGATTGACTGGACTATGTTAAGGCCCTATGCTATATTACATTTCTATATTCAAGTCACTAGGTTAGGCCCATGAGGGCTACAAAATCCTGCCCTCAAAATCTTTCCCTGTATTAGGGGAGACATGACACCAAAGTAAATAAGGAAGATCTGTCTGGGAGAGGCTGGGCACCCAGCTGTGGAAGTACAGAGGAAGGAAAGATGAAGGAGAATTAAGAACAAGCTCAAGGAGGAACAAGTGGGATTCAGGCCCAGGGAGATGGGGGCAAGGGGCGCTTTCAGCAGAAAGACTGAGGACAACCTTAGCCAAGAAGCAGAGGCAGACATGTCCTGGATAACATGCGGTGACCAGTAGGATTCACAGATTCTATCATGATTCCAGCTGGCTTTCTCTCCCAGGTAGATAAAATGTTTGAAAAAGTTACCATATATCTGAGGGTGTTTTTTTTTTTTTTGGAAAAGCAACTCTAGTCTCAACTTCCGGAGCCGCACAAAATGTCCTGTTAAAAAGTAAAAATATGGTAGTCAAAAAAATTTAGAATGTGGTGCTCCCTGGATCACTATCTTGGAGATCCACAATTAAAGTCTCTGGGGCATCCTGCAGTTAAATAAAAATGACTATTTCATTTAGTTTGGCAAACTTGTTTGCCTACAGAGTCCTTTTCTGCATGTTAAGAACATTTAACGTCATAAGAAAAACTTTGGAAAAGGCAACTATATTTTGGATATAAAGAGAAAAATGCAGAGATACCTCTTTCTACTCTTATGCAGGTGAAGTAATTGATAAATCCTGGTCCCAGATACTTAAGTGTGTCTGTTTTCCAGAGCCAAAGACTTGAGTCACCAACTATGCTCAGTCTTTGTCCATGGAGATGTCCTCTCCCTTCTCCTGAAGCTTATGCTGCTTAGAGCTTGGGTTTCAGGCAGTTTAGGCCTCAGAGGACTTCATTATTCAAGACAGAGGCATCCCCAAGAAGGCTGTTACATGCCATTGGAACCTCCGCTGATGTAGTGATTCCAAACCTTAGCCATGTCCTGGACAGTCTATGCATGAAAAATTAAAAACAAAAAGGCCAGAATAATTTCACAAAAATAGCATCCATATGCTGATGTTTTTCTTTTCCACCTTGCTGAAGCTCAGGCTGGCTCTTCTCAACCCTAGATATCATGCAGCCCAGGACCAAATCCTATGGAATCGTCATTTTTTCCACGCACATATTCAGTTGGTGCAAGATTTACCCACTCACTTAACCCCTGTTCCTGATTAGCTCATAATTCTTTTTTTTTTTTTTTTTTTTTTTTTGAGAAGGAGTCTCCCTCTGTAGCCCAGGCTGGAGTGCAGTGGTGCGATCTTAGCTCACTGCAAGCTCTGCCTCCCAGGTTCATGCCATTCTCCAGCCTCAGCCTCCCGAGTGATTAGCTCATAATTCTTACACATGTAAGAATTGGTGGTTTGGGGAAGACCACATTCCACCCTCTCACTCCAAACCCTCCCAGCTCTGCAGAACTTTGTTTTGTCTTTGTTTTTATCAAAAATATGGAAACAGTAATGAAAAATGCATTGCCTCTCAAAGCAATAGTTTTCTGAGCTTCCGTCAGAGAACGTGATCATCCAGCTGCTGGGGAAGATGGCAGAGCCACCATGGTCTTGTGATGTCTCAGCACGTGGTGCTGAGAGGGTGGTATCCTCATGGGAATCTTTATGCACTCCACTTGGGCAAGTTAGCATGCCAATGGCATTTCTGGAACATTCCAAGCTCCAGACACCCATCCCTCTCACCCACATAATGAATCTTCAGATTGCAGCACAGATATAAGAAAAACAACCCCTAAAACTCAAGATCTTCAGGCAGTTGTGCAGTGGCGTTTCTCTATTAAAAGGGCCTCTTTGGAGGTATCTAGGCTCAGAGGCCACAGACAGGGATCTTTTCCCATAATTTACTCAACAGCAAGGGTTCTGCCCTTGGAGTTTAGGAAGTCATGATTGGGATTTAGAGAACAGTAATGCTTTGATGTCACATGCAAAATTCTGGGTGCAGGCAACATGGGCCTTAGAATGTTCCAGAAATGCTATGGCATGCTGTCTTGCCCAAGTGGGGTACATGAAGATTCACCATGAGGATACTCAGCACTGTGTGCCAAGACATCACAACCTCTTTTGAAGAGAGGTTCCATAGCTCCCATTAGACTCTCAGAGAAGGCTGTGGGCTAATGAAGGCGAGGTAGGAAAGTAGGAGTGGGCCAAACCCACCCCCTAGACCCATATATTTGTTTTTAATTTCAATTTTGTGCTATCATGTATAAACTTGACTATTTCATTTTTTTAAAAAAAATAAAATCTACATCTCCAGCTTCTCTTGAAATATTTGAGAAGATCAGTGGCTGTGAGCAGGCATTCCTGCCCAGTGGCATTTGGTGGGAGCTGAGTCATTGCCCAGGCATGCCCTTGGCATCATCACCTCCATCTCACCCACCCAGGGGATTCGCTCACTCCTGTTCGCAGCCTGGGCTCTTGGGGTGCTGGAGTTTGTAGCCCCAATGGTCCAAAGTAAAAAGCGCTGTTAGCTATGAACTGGCACATCAGTTAGCTTTGCTTTAGAACTTTTAATGTGGCCCTAAGTGGAGTCTTAATCTAGTTGACCTAACACACTATTTGGGTACCAAAAGCCTGCTTAGATTTTTTTTTTTCTTTTTTTAAATTCTGGCCATTCAAATGGGATGTTTTCACAGCCCAGCTGATAAATGTTGGCTGGACCCACCAACCAAATTAGCTTTTTCCTTTGCTTTGAATCATATTGATACTGCCTGAGTTGTGTGACTATACTATAGGGAACTTCTCTTTAATGCCAGGCACACAGAATAGATTTTGGTGGAAAGCAAAAGTAGACTTGCACCTTTTGCCACAGGCTTAAAACTCCCGCTGTCTTTAATAAAGGTGCCTGGACCCACCTCCAGCCCGGATGGAAAGATCCTTTGGGAGGCAGAGCCATGCTGGGCTGTCACACAGCAAAGAACCCCCTGCACCTCCTTGCCTTTGGAGCGATAGCATCTTGAATTCTCCAGTTAAGGCTTGGATTGAAATACTGAGCTCCTGGTTTCAGTCAAACCTAGAGCTCACTTGAATCTTAGGGGGACTGCATTTCCAACTGATCCCAAGTCTTTGGGGGTTTAAGTTGGTCTGCATTTGGCAAAAGACAACTTCCTGTTTCTAAGAAAAAAAGGCTTATGAGGGCTTATGGAAAGGACTGCAGGAACTTTTGGGCTGCAAAAAGGCTCTTGCAAAACAACATTTGGATGATTTACGTGTAAATGAATCAGAAACATGTGGATTGAATTTCCTTGTGAATACAGATGGGTTTAAAAATTAACGGAAAAAGTGTTTGGCAAAATACTTTTTGGGTTTCGTTTTAATTGAATCTAAAATGCCAGGGGTGGGGGTGGGAGGAACGTGGGGGTCTTGGGGCTAAGAGCCCAGGGTGGCCTCCCTGTGTCCACTTGCAGGATTTGTGGTACTGGGGTTCGCTTTTTTTTTTTTTAAAGTCACATTCTTCCAGAATAGTAAACGAATAGTAAACGAAGAGGGCCACTTCCTAGACGCAGTCATCACTGACAAGAACATTAATTTACATTTAGATTTGCCATAAAAAGAAAGCAATGACTCTCTCTGCCTGACAAGACACTCAACTGTCATTGGGAGCCAAAGACGGCTGCCCCTTGCTTGTAATGTCAGCATGTCTTTCACCTTGACATGTTTCAAAGTTGTCACCCTGTTTTAATTTTCTTAGTTATCCTTTTATTCTTCCCAGCAATCACACAAAGTGTGCCACATGGGATGGTGCCTATTTGACATAAGAGCAAATACAACTCAGAGAAGTTAAGCAATTAACACAAGGTCGCACAGCTAGTTTAGTGGCAGAAGTGATGGGTTAAAAATCCCAGCAGCTAACCTCTATCAGGTCCTCACTAGGAGCTGAACCCAGGCTAAGCACTTTGCATGTGTCATTTTATTCACCTCTCTAATAACCCTAAGTGTTGCTGTGATTGTAGCTACAGAAGCTGAGCTTCACAGCAGAAAAGCCAGAGGTGGGACTCAGGCCTATCTGATTCTGTGTTCTCTAAATACCACTATCTGCGACCTCCTAGCTTTGAACGCTTTCAGCAATTTTTGGTTACCTCAAATAGCCTTCTTTTTTTCCCAGGATCTCACTCCAGCTTTCCCAGGCTACAGTTTTCTAGGAAATATGGTCAGATCATTCCTGAAACGTTGAGTGAAGCCGTGATATGGAAGACATTCTGCAGTTTCATGCAAACCTGTCTTCTCCTCCCAGCTATGCTTTCTCCCAACTTTATGTTCCCAGTGAACAAAGCCTGCTGTAGCTGGCATTTCCTTCTCCTAGCTTAAGGACCTAAGCAAAGGCACTCATGATTTCTGCTCTGTGGCTTAGTTTTTGTGCTAATACAGAGGATAGGGAGAGCCATGTTTTTTGTAGAAATTGCTTGCAGTTCGGATGGACCTCTTCTTTATATTTTGGATGTGAAGTGGAGGGAAAAAAGAGTGACAAAGTGAAAATTCTCACTATTTTGCAAGGTTCGAAGCTGCAACTTCCCCAGTGGTATTCAAACTATGCAACTTTCCAGTTATGTCTTAAAATTGAAATCAGATTTGGAGGGATGTTTAGGATATTTTGTTCTGTTAAAGACACATACCCATGCTGATTTATTATAATTTTTAATAAATAAAGCACATGTATATTTTATAATGAAAACTCATTCCAGAGAAGATGAGAGCAAATTTGTGGTTAATATTCAAACAAGATAGTTGTGTGCGGGTGGTTTTTTTTTTTTTAATCTTTATTATTTTTCTCAGTGAGAAGTTTGGACGCAAAAAAACCATTGACTTCTGTCTCCTCTTTCATAGCGATATCTGGCATGATTGTTCCTCCTATGTGAAAGAATTGCCTTGAAGAATTGTATTAATGAAGAGGTTGGATTCTGCTACAGAGAGTAATCTGATACAAGTCCCAGAGTGGAACTTTTAACTCAGGCCTTTTTAAGAGGAATCACAATAACTGCAGATTTTTAAACAAACAAAATCACCGACCTTGCAAATACTGAAATTGGAAGAGGGATCTGCAAGTGCGGGGTGTTGGTTAAAGTTGTACCCCCCAAGTATTTGGGGGATATATTTATTCTGTATTGACAAAAGCAAATCCACTTTTTCTTTTTCTTTTTTTTTAAAGCTTAATTCTGCAATCATTTGTCTTTTATAAACCGTAAAGCTCTATACAAGGGACACTATAAATAAGACTCCATGTTTTAATTTATGATGTTTTTAAAGCTGTGTAAAGGAAGAATGAAGTGGTGACATTTACAAAAAGGTAAAAAAAAAAAAAAAAGAAAAAAGAAAAAAAAAAAAGCTTGTATGGGACAGAATAGGAATGCCAGTTAGATTTTTTAGAAAAACTAAGGGTCGGCTTTTGCGCCTTAAAGCATATCAAATGGTAGTTAGCTCAGACAGTGCATTTTCAATATCTAACTTAACATGCCACCCCTTAGCAGTGCAAGCTTATTTATCTCTTTTGTATTGTTGTCTTAAGTAACTGTGTAAATAAATGCAGCCTGGAAAGTTAAAACGCGATGTAAGTGATCACATTTTTCCCTCTACTCGAAAATCCAGTGCCTCTAGACAGATTGTTAAAACTGCATATTTAAATCTGATCTCATTCTCTCCTTTTACTTAAGTCAGTTTCTTCTGAAGCCGATGGCCTCTCGAGAGCTTGGTGGCACACATACTGTGTGAGAATCTCCTTTGAGACTTCATGGAACAGGGTCCAGGCACAGAATTCCACACTCTGCCCTCCAGTTAACAAGCCAAAACCTCACGTACGCTCCCCCATTTGCAAGTTTAAAGTTTACTCATCCTAAATGCTGACTTCATACCTATCTTCCAAAAGTTGATAAAAGCAACGTGGCAGGTATTTTCGATTTTCCCATTCAAGATACTGCCTCTATCAGTCGACCCTTACCATTTGTAATATAATAGATTAAAACAACAGGTTAAGTGCTTTGGAATTAAGAGTTAAAGGGAACCCGAGGTGGGGAAAGGAAAAGAAGGTTGAGACCTCCAAAACATAGTTTTCTGTTCTATGGGAATTTTTGCTCTCATTATCTGGGAAGTGTTCTTAAAAATAAGAATTAATAGCAAAGATGCAGCAAAGCTCTGAGGATGCATTTGCCTGATATTTTTTTCTTTGCTCTTGTGTTTTTGTATGTAGTTATAAATACTGTAGATTTTTTTTTGTGGTTTTTTGCCAAAGTTCTTGTTCTATTTATACATTTTAATGTCTTAAGACATTTTTTCAATATCACAAAAAGATTTTACTGCATATTTTGCAAAGAAAAAAAGCTCACTACCTTTAGCTTGCACATACTTGCAAAGTTAATTAAAAGGCTTTTTGTTTTAAAGGGGATTTTGTAAAATATCCATATAAATAATGTATTTATCTTTCGAATTTGTACATTGCTTTTCCCTTCTTCCTCTTCCTTCCACCCCCAATTTATTTTATTGTGTATGTTTGCTATGTGAAAAGTGCGTATTTGTTTGGTCACCTACACTTGTATTAGCTGCTTCAATGTGATTTTTAAACATTTCATTTATAGTTATTTTTAGTATTGTTATAAACCATGCTTCAGTTTTTTTAATTTCCACCCAAAAGTCATTGTCTATTTTTGTATTATTTGTAAGTTAAGAAGTTTTTTCCAATATATGGCAAAAAAAATAGTAGCATATTATTCTTGTAGTATTTAGTTCAGTAGATTAAAAAAAAAATGTATCCTTTGCTTTGGAAGCTTACAAAACAACCCTAATGCTGTTTTACTCTATTAATATGCATGGAATCTCTCCCTTTGGAGTGACGCATTTTGTGCATTAAATTCTAGGGAGAAACTTCATAGAAATCAATGAACATACTTTCTTTCTTAAGTCTGCTTGTATATTTTCTCTGTCTTTCACATAAATATAAACCAGCAGATTGGATGCCTTAACAATGCAAATCATATTCATTTCACTTGTACATTGTAACTGTGCACCAGAACTGTCAGTCATCACTAACATTCTAAGAAAAAAGAAAAAGAAAAAAAGAAAAAAAAAAAGAAATCGAAAAGCACAAAAGAACTGTTTTGTTACCTTAAGACAATGTAACTTTTTCTAGTAGAGCAAGAAATCATTTACAACAATGCTGCAACTGTGCATGCCCCCATATGGATTTTGCAATGGTTTTCACTAGACTGTCAAGAGTGCGATTTTTATGGGTTGGGGTGGGTGGGGGAGGGGAGTTATGGGAGGGTAAGGGAGGGAGGAAAGCTGTTTTTCATGGTGAGAAATAATAATGATGACTAATAATAATAAAAAAACTGGAAAATGTAAGCAAGGTGGACGCATTGCTTCTCGGTACTCAGAAAGGTTATCTGAATTTGCGTGGTAAGCGCTGGCCTGAAGATGTACACAAGTTAAAGCCATATTTTGTCTGGTGAGCCCCTTAACTGTTTCTGAAGGAATGAATGGTGAGCCGGGAAGGTGTCCGGCTTAGACCTTGACAACAGACGCTACCCATTTGTCAGCCATGTGCAGTGGTTAGAACTCTTCTTGAAAGTCCAAAGAGCCTTTAAAATGTGTATAATTTGTGTTTCGTTGCTTCTATTTCTATTGATTAGATGAAACGACATTCTGGCCCTCTGATCCTCTTTCTTCTCCACAAAAGTTGTTTTACAAATAAAAGATGTTCCCCTAAATACAGAATATGGCTTTAAGAAGAAAATGAAATGAAGAATTAAATTAAGAGTTCAGTGTTGGGGGAAAAATAGAGCTTCTGGATGACTGGATTGCATAACAGTGCCCTGGCCTCACATTGTACTAGGATGCAGCTTAAATGAAGTCATCTCTAAATCTACTAACCTTTCACCTTCTTATCAAAACTTTTTCAATAGACACACACTGTACAGTTCAATTGTTAGAGAACCTAACTACTGTAGAGATTGTTATAATTTTTTTTTTTTTGCAAAAATTCAAGCTGTAAAAACTTTTCAACTTTCACAATATTTAATTAAAGTTACTTCCTGTCTGTGATGGCATCTCCTAGTTGTGTATTCATTTCTCTATTTCAGATGAGCCAAAGTCCAACATAATGTAAAAGGTCTGTGTTTGCAATGACTCAGATCAGTCTTGATACCCAGTGAAAAGGAATTGGGGTAGTGCTGGGACACCCTCTTTCTAATGTAGGTCCTTGGGGATTTGCTAATCTGGGATGCAAATTGCACACACGCAGCGTACTGCTGCCCTCTGCCGGCGATAGCTGGACGTGCACATGCCCACACTGGTCCACAGAGGAGCCAAGAGCCCCCAACAACTTCTGCAGCCAAGCCCTGAGATCCTCCTGCGTGATTGAATTGTGAATCCAGGAAGTGGCCATTCTAGAACCCCTATCCCTCGTGCTACAAGTCTGAACCAACCTTTTTTCACACACAGCTGCTAATTAATCCCAGCGAGCCTTCTGGTCAACTAATTATGTGCCCTGGCTCATTGAGGAGGAGGTAGGTGTGAACTGAGCCTTCTGTGATCAATATTTTTTAACCCCACATGAATAAGATACTTTTCCTGTTGGACAGGAGTGAAACATTCCACAAATACCAGCTAGGTACCTACTCATGTAAAATTGCTTCACTTTAAATTCCATCATAATCATGAGTCTTTCTAAATGCACACTCAATGATTTTCCTACTTTTACAGTTATTGAACATGATGAGGTTAATGATACTTGTAAAATGCCTCAAAAACTCAGCAAATAGGCTGTAGACCAACAGAAACTTGATGGCCAGAGGTGATAGGATGGCTGCAACACAGTCACATGTGGTGGGCACTGTTTCAGCTTTGGAATATAGCCCGATTTGAGTAATGAAAGAGTGTGATATATAAGTTAGAGAAGCTGCCATCCTTTTTAAAGAAACAGAACTCTTGCTGAAAAGTGTGGCCATTCAATATATGTTTCTTTTGAATTCTGTGTTTGATATGGTTTCCTGTATTAGATGCAGAAGATAAAGATTGAACAAGAGGCCCCTCTCCTCAGGATGCACACCATCTCAGAAAAGACACACTTATATTCAAATTATGCTAGAATGGTTGGCCAGGCTGCGACAGGTGTGCCATAATGCTCCACAGAGCACAGCTGACGTCCGCACCTCTGATACGCTGGCCTCTACGATCTTTAAGGGCTACCTCTGGAAAGTTCTCATTCACTCAATCGTTCATTTATTCATTCATGCCTGTAAACTTTGTGCGTTTCCTATGCCTCTGGTACTAGGCGAGACATGGTGGATACATCGGTGGGCCATGGTGACGTTATACCCACTTGGAGCTCATCCTTGAGTGGGGCAAATGAACGTTAAGCAACCACTCAAGTGCCTGTAACAAACTAATCATGGTAATGAAGAAAATGTCTAGAATGCTCTGAAAGTACATTGCAGCAGGATCTGATTTAACCTGAAGTGCTGGGAAAGGCTCCAGAGAAAGTAACATTTGAGCTGAGGTATAAAAGCTCAGCAGGAGCTAACCAGGTGGGCCTGGCCCCTTAGGCAGAGGAAAGGAGGGAGGTGTAAGAACACTGAGCTTTGGAGCACATAAGGTACATTTAGGAACAGAAAAACTATGTGAGTGGAGTGTGCAGATGTGCACAATGAGACTGTGGGGCTTGGGAGTTCAATTCAGAACATGTCCTGAGCACCTACCACGTGCCTGGTACTGTACTAGTTGCCAGGTACACTAAGCAAATGGGCCATAGTTCCTGCCTGTAGGGCCTATGGCGAGGCTCATAAACTCACAGCCCCGTATTTGTTCATAGGGGCTATGCTGGTTAAAAAGTCAGGGGGTGGGCCAGGCATGGTGGCTCACGCCTGTAATCCCAGCACTTAGGGAGGCCGAGGAGGGCAGATCACAAGGTCAGGAGATTGAGACCATCTTGGCTAACATGGTGAAACGTCATCTCTACTAAAAATACAAAAAAAAATTAGCTGGGCGTGGTGGTGGGCACCTGTAGTCCCAGCTACTGGGGAGGCTGAGGCAGGAGAATGGAGTGAACCGGTAGGAGGAGCTTGCAGTGAGCCGAGATTGTGCCACTGCATTCCAGCAGTGAGTGAGACTCCATCTCAAAAAAAACAAACAAAAACAAAAAACAAAAATTGAGGGGTTAAACTAGGGATAAAAACAACCAGACAGGGAGTGGGAGGACTGGGGCCACTGGCAAGTGCATGCTCTGTCCAAAGTGAGAATCCCACTTGCTGCAGGCAACTGCTCCCATGTGAGAATGTGGACCCAGTGTTGCCCATCTTTCATTTCTCAAGAATGCCAGATATGTTACTAGATTATTTAAAAATTTGGCATAAAACTTTCATTTTTTATAATGTTGGCAACTTATCTAAAAACAGTGTTTTAAAAACACTGTCTTGGCCAAACAAAGTCCAGAATCCCCTAGAGTGTCAGTTTGAGACTTCTGACCAAAAGATAAGTTACGAACGGTGATGTTCACACAGCCTGATTTGAAAGTCATAATGATATGTTCTTTCCGTGGAGATCAAGGAAGACTGCAAAGAAGAGGATACTCCAGTGGTGTTCTATAGGATAAGAGTTCTCCAAACACATAAGGGAAAGTAGGTAATGGAAGGCACTGGTCAATGCCCTGGCAGCTGACTTTATGAGAAAAAAACATTATTACCATAAATCCAAATAAGAATATGGAAAATTGGAATCGTGTGCTTGTGAAAAAAAATCCCGTCTTCTGCAGTAGCTGTATTCAAGGCACAAGTATAGGTCAGCTTTTAAAAACAACAACTGTTTGCCTTGCAGAAAGACCCTTATGAATGAATCCATTTTTAAGTACACTTTCAGGGAAGTGGACTCTTTCCAACACACTATGCTCAAAGCCACAGCTGCCCTAGCATGCTCCAAAATCATCTTATCATCAAGAATTTTGCTCCTGAGATTATCTCCTCCCTCTCCAGCACCATCACATTCTCTTTCCTCAATGTTACATTCAGACCAGCTTACAAATGTGATCTTATTGAGGAAAAAATCATTTGACCTCACTTTGCTTGTAAGCTAGCCACAGTCCTCCTGCTCCTGTTACTAGCAAATCTCAAAAGAGTTGTCTATGTCTGCTATCTTCTCTTCTTCATTTATACTTTTTCATTATTTATATTACCATATATGTTTATTGTAATGATGAAGAGTGGAGAGTCTTCCACGTTGTCAACAAGGGATCTCAATTTATATTTTAGAAGTATCATCTTGGTTGCTACAAAAAGAACAAATTGGAGGGAGACAGAGGGAAAATAGAGGACATTAGGAGGCCATTGCAGTCATCCAAGCAAGGAATGAACAGCTTGGACTAGGAGAAGAAAAAGGAGGAAAATAGAGAGGATTAAAAAATATTTAGGCAATAGAACCATCAGGATTTGGTGACTGATTCAATGTTGGGATTAAGGGAGATGAAAAGGTCAAGATACAGCTCAGTTTTGTGACTGCTGGTAAAGAAATGATTGATGTCTCTGTTTGGGCTGTTTCCTCGCTCTGGAGTGCAATAAAGAAGTCCCTTCCTCGATTTGCCTTTGCTTCCCTTCCCTCTTCCAAATATGATCCTCTTCTCCAGAGGCTTCTGTATTTACATTAGGAATGAAATTCAGTTTCCGGAGCTGGAAACACTTTGTTAC